>NW_012098765.1:2770900-2773297 GCF_000951045.1 Mandrillus leucophaeus
GAGAAGGACAACTGATGATATGGGAAGAGGAGAGAATTGCTGGAGGATGTCCCTGAGAAGGCGGTGGAGGGATTGCCCTGAGCTAGGAGTGGGGTTGGTTCACCCCCAGAAACAGGAAGGAGAAAGGGGGTGAACAGACAATGTGGGAGCTTCTGGAAGTTCTCTTCTGATTGTGTTCTCTCGGTAAAAGAAACAAAGTCAGTATCTGAAACGTAAGGATGGGTAGGGAAGCGACAAGGTGCAGGCGTGACCTGAGAGGGCGCGGCTTTGTTCATTGCAGGGGGCGGGGATAAGGTCATAGGGCGGGGACTAGCGTAACTGCGACTCAATCCTGCCCTGGGGACTGGAGAGACTAAAATTTGGGGCGGGGCCTCACCGCGGGGGGGCTCCGCGCAAGTGGGCAGAACTAGGCCCGGGTGGAGCCGGGAGATGCCCACGTGCTGCGCACCTCCACCTCGCCCGCAGGGGACCAGCTGCTGAGTGCCCGAGTGTTCTTCGAGAACTTCAAGTACGAGGACGCACTACGCCTGCTGCAATGCGCCGAGCCTTACAAAGTCTCCTTCTGCCTGAAGCGCACTGTGCCCACCGGGGACCTGGCGCTGCGGCCTGGGACCGTGTCTGGCTACGAGATCAAGGGCCCGCGGGCCAAGGTGGCCAAGCTGGTACGCGTGCTTAGCCCGGCCCCGGCCCTGGACTGCCCCAGCGATCCGGTCTCTGCGCCGTGAGCCCCATTCCCCGCCACCATGGGCCAGCCTTGCCCTCTGTCTTGTCACTAACCCAAGCTAATCCCAGCCTCTGCCCCTTCCTCTCTGCCCCAAACTCTTCCCCGGGGAGGGGGACAGACCCACCCCAGCCCAGGGCCCTCACCCACCTCGGAGAGGCGTCCCCACCATCGGATCCAGGCTTGCTAGGGGTCCTGACCAGGCTACTTGGAACCGGGGAAGCCAGATTCCAGCCTGAGTGCGGCCCAATTATGGCTGAGTGGCCCTGGACAAATTTATTTCCCTCCCTGGGCCTCAGCTTCCCCATCTCTAGAATGAGGATATTGGGGAAAATCCCAGATCAGGACCTAGAAGTCTTGGGTCCCAGTCCCTATACTCCTGTTGACTCATTTGGAGATTCTAGATGGCTGCCTGCCTTCCTGGGCACTCATGGTGAAAAGACAGGCAAGAAGTGGGGATGATGTTTGGGGGACAAGATACTTGACCCAGGGTATCCCCGGCCTGGTCCAATACCAGGTGGGGCTTTTCCTGTCCACTCCCAGCCTCCCACTGTCCCACCGCCTCCCGCCTCTCTCCTTTTTCCCCAGAACATCCAGAGTCTGTCCCCTGTGAAGAAGAAGAAGATGGTGCCTGGGGCTCTGGGGGTCCCCGCTGACCTGGCCCCTGTTGACGTCGAGTTCTCCTTTCCCAAGTTCTCCCGCCTGCGCCGAGGCCTCAAAGCTGAGGCTGCCAAGGGTCCTGTCCCGGCCGCCCCTGTCCGCCGGCGCCTCCAGCTGCCTCGGCTGCGTGTACGAGAAGTGGCCGAAGAGGCTCAGGCAGCCCGGCTGGCCGCCGCTGCTCCTCCCCCCAGGAAGGCCAAGGTGGAGGCCGAGGTGGCTGCAGGGGCCCGTTTCACAGCACCTCAGGTGGAGCTGGTTGGGCCCCGGCTGCCAGGGGCCGAGGTGGGTGTCCCCCAGGTCTCAGCCCCCAAGGCTGCCCCCTCTGCAGAGGCAGCTGGTGGCTTTGCCCTCCACCTACCAACCCTTGGGCTCAGAGCCCCGGCTCCGCCTGCTGTGGAGGCCCCAGCCGTGGAGATCCAGGTCCCCCAGGTGGAGCTGCCTGCCTTACCCTCACTGCCCGCTCTGCCTCCACTTCCCTGCCTAGAGACCCGGGAAGGGGCTGTGTCGGTAGTGGTGCCCACCCTGGATGTGGCAGCACCGACTGTGGGGGTGGACCTGGCCTTGCCGGGTGCAGAGGTGGAGGCCCGGGGAGAGGCACCTGAGGTGGCCCTGAAGATGCCCCGCCTTAGTTTCCCCCGATTTGGGGCTCGAGCAAAGGAAGTTGCTGAGGCCAAGGTAGCCAAGGGCATCCCTGAGGCCAGGGTGAAAGGTCCCAGACTTCGAATGCCCACCTTTGGGCTTTCCCTCTTGGAGCCCCGGCCTGCTGCTCCTGAAGTTGTAGAGAGCAAGCTGAAGCTGCCCACCATCAAGATGCCCTCCCTTGGCATCGGAGTGTCAGGGCCTGAGGTCAAGGTGCCCAAGGGACCTGAAGTGAAGCTCCCCAAGGCTCCTGAGGTCAAGCTTCCAAAAGTGCCTGAGGCAGCTCTTCCAGAGGTTCGACTCCCAGAGGTGGAGCTCCCCAAGGTGTCAGAGATGAAGCTCCCAAAGGTGCCAGAGATGGCTGTGCCAGAGGTGCG
>NW_012098765.1:2773538-2778384 GCF_000951045.1 Mandrillus leucophaeus
GAGGTGCGGCTTCCAGAGGTGCAGCTGCCGAAAGTCCCAGAGATGAAAGTCCCTGAGATGAAGCTTCCTGAAATGAAACTCCCTGAAGTGAAACTCCCGAAGGTACCTGAGATGGCCGTGCCCGATGTGCACCTCCCAGAGGTGCAGCTGCCGAAAGCCCCAGAGATGAAACTCCCTAAAATGCCCGAGATGGCTGTGCCAGAGGTTCGACTCCCCGAGGTGCAGCTGCCAAAAGTCTCAGAGATGAAACTCCCCAAGTTGCCTGAGATGGCCGTGCCCGATGTACACCTCCCAGAGGTGCAGCTGCCCAAGGTCTCCGAAATGAAAGTCCCTGACGTGAAGCTCCCGGAGATAAAACTCCCCAAGGTGCCTGAGATGGCCGTGCCCGATGTGCACCTCCCCGAGGTGCAGCTGCCGAAAGTGTCAGAGATTCGGATGCCGGAAGTGCAACTACCGAAGGTTCCCGATGTGCATCTTCCGAAGGCACCAGAGGTGAAGCTGCCTAGGGCTCCAGAGGTGCAGCTAAAGGCCGCCAAGGCAGAGCAGGCAGAAGGGATGGAATTTGGCTTCAAGATGCCCAAGATGACCATGCCCAAGCTAGGGAGGGCAGAGTCCCCGTCACGGGGAAAGCCAGGCGAGGCGGGTGCTGAGGTCTCAGGGAAGCTGGTAACACTTCCCTGTCTGCAGCCAGAGGTGGATGGTGAGGCTCATGTGGGTGTCCCCTCTCTCACTCTGCCCTCAGTGGAGCTAGACCTACCAGGAGCCCTTGGCCTGGAGAGGCAGGTCCCAGCCACTGAAATGGGCAAGGTAGAGCGGGTGGAGGGCCCCGAGGTCAGGGAAGTGGGCTTCCGAGTGCCCTCTGTTGAAATTGTCACTCCACAGCTGCCCGCTGTGGAAATTGAGGAAGGGCGGCTGGAGATGATGGAGATGAAAGTCAAGCCCTCTTCCAAGTTCTCCTTACCTAAGTTTGGACTCTCAGGGCCAAAGGTGGCTAAGGCAGAGGCTGAGGGGCCTGGGCGAGCCACCAAGCTGAAGGTATCCAAGTTTGCCATCTCACTCCCCAAGGCTCGGGTGGGGGCTGAGGCTGAGGCCAAAGGGGCTGGGGAGGCAGGCCTGCTGCCTGCCCTCGATCTGTCCATCCCACAGCTCAGCCTGGATGCCCACCTGCCCTCAGGCAAGGCAGAGGTGGCAGGGGCCGACCTCAAGGTCAAGGGGCCCAGGTTTGCTCTGCCCAAGTTTGGGGTCAGAGGCCGGGACACTGAGGCAGCAGAACTAGTGCCGGGGATGGCTGAGTTGGAGGGCAAGGGCTGGGGCTGGGATGGGAGGGTGAAGATGCCCAAGCTGAAGATGCCCTCCTTTGGGCTGGCTCGAGGGAAGGAAGCAGAAGTTCAAGGTGAGCGTGCCAGCCCGGGGGAAAAGGCTGAGTCCACGGCTGTGCAGCTTAAGATCCCCGAGGTGGAGCTGGTCACACTGGGCGCCCAGGAGGAAGGGAGGGCAGAGGGGGCTGTGGCCGTCAGTGGAATGCAGCTGTCAGGCCTGAAGGTGTCCACAGCCAGGCAGGTGGTCACCGAGGGCCATGAGGCGGGGCTGAGGATGCCTCCGCTGGGCATCTCCCTGCCCCAGGTGGAGCTGACCGGCTTTGGGGAGGTGGGTACCCCAGGGCAGCAAGCTGAGAGTACGGCCCCTTCAGCAGAGGACACAGCAGGCTGCAGGGTTCAGGTGCCCCAGGTGACCCTGTCTCTGCCTGGAGCCCAGGTTGCAGGTGGGGAACTGTTGGTGGGTGAGGGTGTCTTCAAGATGCCCACCGTGACAGTGCCCCAGCTTGAGCTGGACGTGGGGCTAAGCCGAGAGGCACAGGCAGGCGAGGTGGCCACAGGCAAGGGTGGGCTGAGGCTGAAGTTGCCCACACTGGGGACCGGAGCTGGGGTGGGGGGCGAGAGTGCTGAGGAGCAGCCCCCAGGGGACGAGCGTACCTTCCGCCTCTCACTGCCCGACGTGGAGCTCTCACCACCCGGGGGCAACCACGCCGAGTACCAGGTGGCAGACGGGGAGGGGGAGGCTGGACACAAGCTCAAGGTACGGCTGCCCCGGTTTGGCCTGGCGTGGGCCAAGGAGGGGGCCGAGGAGGGTGAGAAGGCCAAGAGCCCCAAACTCAGGCTGCCCCGAGTGGGCTTCAGCCAAAGTGAGATGGTCACTGGGGAAGGCTCCCCCAGCCCCGAGGAGGAGGAGGAGGAAGAGGGCAGTGGGGAAGGGGCCTTGGGGCGCCGGGGCCGGGTCCGGGTCCGCTTGCCACGTGTAGGCCTGGCGGCCCCTTCTAAAACCTCTCGGGGGCAGGAGGGCGATGCAGCTCCCAAGTCCCCCGTCAGAGAGAAGTCACCCAAGTTCCGCTTCCCCAGGGTGTCCCTAAGCCCCAAGGCCCGGAGTGGGAGTGGGGACCAGGAAGAAGGTGGATTCCGGGTGCGGCTGCCCAGTGTGGGGTTTTCAGAGACAGGGGCTCCAGGCCCGGCCAGGATGGAGGGGGCTCAGGCTGCGGCCGTCTGAAGCCCCTGGGCAGATGGGGATCCCTTCTTGCCTTCCTTTCTCTACCCCCTCGCTGTTGTGTGTGTGATAACTAGCACTAACCCTAAGAGGGCTGGGAGGTGGGTGACTGACCATGGCCGGCGGGGAGGCCTGCTCCTGTCTCTCTGGCAGGAGTGCCTGTACCCCACCAAGCCATGTGAATAAAATAATCCGGAAGTAGCTGTGTATTCGTCTCCTCTGTGTGCATGGGGGTGGGGAGGGGCAGGAGTGGGTATAGGGAAGATGCAGAGAAGGCAGTCTCCAAAGAGGAGGTTCTAGGGGTCACTTGAGCCTGGCCTGAGGGGAACCTCTGGTGTGAGGGGAAAAACAGGTCATACCTGGTCTGAGAAGAGTCAGGGCGGGTTGGGCGCAGTGGCTCACACCTGTAATCCCAGCACTTGGGAGGAGGATTGCTTGAGCCTAGGAGTTTAAGACCAGCAAACAGAGAAACCTCATCTCTACAAAAAATAGCCAGGCATGATGGCCTTTGCCTGTAATCCCAGCTAGTCAGGAGGCTGAGGTAGGAGGATCACTTGAGCCCGGGAGGTCGAGGCTGCAGTGAACCATGATGGCGCCCCTGCACTCCAGCCTGGGCAACAGAGCCAGACTCTGTTTCAACAAAAACAACAACAAAGAGTCAGGGTGGCCTTGGGGCAGGCCCTGGTGGGAGGGGAGACGTCCCTAGTCCTTGAGAATTCCCAGGGGTTGTTAAAGAGGACTCTGGGACATTCCCTGGCAGAGCACAGCTTCGGGACCCCTCTGCCAGGGAGCCTGCCTGTCCTGGGGGACCCACTCCTACCAGGCTGGTTGCTCCCCACCTGCCCTCTGCCAGCGTGGGCACTTCTGCACATCCTGGCCTTCTGTTTGCTGTCTGGCTGGTTTGACTGCCCTGTCCACTCTGGCCCCACCCAGGAAGGCCGCTCCTGCTCCCCTCTTCAGGATCTGGGTTCAAAGCCTCTACCCCAAACACACAGCCGCCTCTTGGAACTAGGTCCCAGGGTCCTCAGCACCCGTCAGTGCTGGTCTCAGCTCCCAGGGACCATGGGCCATCCATCCCTGTCATCCCAATTCAGGATCTAAGTCCCCAGGCTCCCGCCAGGGCCTCCAGCCTCCTCCACGTCCTCTCTGTGATGTCCCACACTGGACTAAGGAGACTCAATATCCAGTCCTGAGTCTCACCCCGACAGCCCCCGACTCTCGTCACATCTCCCTATCCTGTCTCATTGGATGAGGGGCCTGGCAGAATCCCCCACTCACTTGAGTACCTTGTCCCTTCAAGCCGGCCCTCCTCGGGTCCTTTGCTCCCACCAAATATGGCGGGAGTTATCTACGCTCATGGTGCACACCCATTTCCGAGATCCCAACATTTGGGATTTTCCTCCTACCTTGTCTGTGTCAGCAGTGACCTCCCCGTGGCCATGCCTGAGGGTTTCCTTTGTCTCTCTTGTCCTGACTCTTCAAGGCCCCTTCGATCTTCCTGACACCTGCTCCTCTCTTCCCCACACCTCTCTCTCCCCGTGCTCCTTGGGCACTCGAGGTTCCTCCCGGGCCCTTGTCCGCCCCCACACCCTCCCTGGGGTGCGTCACCCCCCCACCAATGGCTTCTACGCCTCCTCTCTGTGCTGACAACTCCCAGACTCTCTCCTGCATCCCTTTGGGGACCCAGCAGCTTCTGCACGCCTTCCTGGGAGGTCTCCCGGTCTTTAGGAGGTTGTGTGGGTGGTGGTTCAGAGCTTGGTGCTGGAACCAGGCTGCTCAGGGTCAGAGGCTGTTTCTGGCAGTCACTTGGGTGACCTTAGGCATTTTATTTTATTTTTTATGTATTTATTTTAACTTTTTGAGACAGAGTCTCACTCTGTCGCCCATGCTGGAGTGCAGTGGTGCAATCTTGGCTCGCTGCAACCTCCGCCTCCCAGGTTCAAGCGATTCTCATACCTCAGCCTCCTGACATCAGCCTCCAGAGTAGCTGGGGCTACAGGTGTGCACCACCACGCTCAGCTAATTTTTGTATTTTTAGTGGAGATGGGGTTTCGTCATGTTAGCCAGGCTGGTCTCAAACTTTTGACCTCAGGTGATCTGCCCGCCTTGGTCTCTCAAAGTGCTGGGATTACAGGCGTGAGCCACCGCTCCTGGCCAGGCACTTTAAAAACTTCTTTGTACTTTGATTTTCTCTTCCATAAAATCCCTACTTTGTATGTTGTAAGGATCAGATAAGACTTCTAAAGCACTTCATCCTTGTTTAAATGTTTTGATGTTAAGTTTTCTTTTACTTTTTTTTTTTTTTTTT
>NW_012098765.1:2779019-2807571 GCF_000951045.1 Mandrillus leucophaeus
ACCACTACACCCGGCTAATTTTTAGTATTTTTAGTAGAGACAGGGTTTCACCATGTTAGCCAGGATGGTCTCGATCTCCTGACCTCATGATCCGCCCTCCTCAGCCTCCCAAAGTGCTGGGATTACAGGTGTGACCCACCGCACCCAGCCAAAAATAAATACATTTTCTAATTTGGCCTCAACATCTCCCCCAAGCTGCTCCGTATCCATGTCCATTTCTCAGGGACTGCCTCTGCACGCCAGAGCCTTGGGCCTGGTCTTAGACAGCTCCCGCCTTTCCCCCAACCTGTCAGTCTCACGGCTGCTCCTTCTGGCCTTGGGAGTGTCTCATTCACTGGCCTCGCCCTGCCCTCCCCGACCTCTCCCATCCGTGCCCTGTCCTGGACTCTTTCCCTGGCTTGGGGCTTCCACTGTTACCCGCTCCAACCTATCCTTTTTCATACAGTAACTTTCTGACACTCATATCTGACCCTGTCCTCCCCTGCTCAAAGCCCCTCTGTGGCTCCCCAGTGCCCTCAGAACAGAGTCCAAACTCCTTAGCCTGGCGTTCAGGGCCTTTTATCCCTCATGCCACAGCAGTCACAGGCTGGGACAGGAGTTTTCTGAACACAGACACCCACACATCACATCTCCCAAGCTCAAGAAGCCCACCTTTCCTCACTCCTGCCTTATCCTCATTCCTGTATGACCAAGGCCCACGATTAGACTCCCCTCTGTCAACACTTCACCTGTTTGGTCTTTGCAAGATTCCACGACTGGGCGGGGGAGGGGGGGCCCAGCCTGGCACCCCACCCCCACTCCAGCCAGGGCTCAGGTCTCCAACAACAGAACCAGAGCCACTCAACAGCGCTGGAACCCATTCAGTGGGGCCTGGGGCCCCTCATCCCAAGCCAGGAGGGCTTTTGGGGAGGGGCGCAGCCCCTGGCAGACTGACAGTGTGGCCTGGGGATTTGGGGGTGCCAAGGAAGCAGGGGCCAACCTCGTAGGAGGAGGCACGAGTGCGGTTCTCTTTCCCCCACTGGGGGGCCTGCTGTGTCGGCGGCCAGGCGGGAGGCCTGGGCGGCAGAGCCAGTGGCGCAGGGGCCTGGGCAGGGCGGTGTCTGGCAGCGGGGGCACCATGGCTACCATCCAGTCGGAGACCGACTGCTACGACATCATCGAGGTCTTGGGCAAGGGGACCTTCGGGGAGGTAGCCAAGGGCTGGCGGCGGAGGACGGGCGAGATGGTGGCCATCAAGATCCTCAAGAACGACGCCTACCGCAACCGCATCATCAAGAACGAGCTGAAGCTGCTGCACTGCATGCGAGGCCTGGACCCTGAGGAAGCCCACGTCATCCGCTTCCTCGAGTTCTTCCACGACGCCCTCAAGTTCTACCTGGTCTTCGAGCTGCTGGAGCAAAACCTTTTTGAGTTCCAGAAGGAGAACAACTTCGCGCCCCTCCCTGCCCGCCACATCCGTACAGTCACCCTGCAGGTGCTCAGAGCCCTGGCCCGGCTCAAGGAGCTGGCGATCATCCACGCTGATCTCAAGCCTGAGAATATCATGCTGGTGGACCAGACCCGCTGCCCCTTCAGGGTCAAGGTGAGTAGGGGCCGTCTAGGGTGGCTGTGTCCCTAGTTCCTTGTCTTTTTCTCAGCTTCTTCCAGCCCTGGATGGGGTGTGTGTGTGTGTGTGTGTGTGTGTGTGTGTGTGTGTGTCCGACTTTCATTCTGTTGCCCAGGCTTGAGTGCAGTGGCACAATCTCAGCTCACTGCAACCTCTGCCTCCTGGGTTCAAATGGGTTCAAGTGATTCTCCTGCCTCAGCCTCCCGAGTAACTGGGATTACAGGGATGCGCCACCATGCTGCCCAGCTAATTTTTTTTGTACTTATTGGAGATGGGGTTTCACCATGCTGGCCAGGCTGGTCTTGAACTCCTGACCTCAAATGATACCCCCGCCTCGGCCTCCAAAAGTGCTGGGATTACAGGCGTGAGCCACTGTGCCCAGCCTACTTTTTAAAATTTTAAGATATTTATTTATTTAGTTTCAGAGACAAGGTCTTGCTCTGTTGCCCAGGCTGGAGTGCAGTGGTACAATCATAGCTCACTGCAGCCTTAAACTCCTGAGCTCAAGCGATCCTCCCACTTCAGCCTTCCAATTAGCTGAGATTATAAGCACACACCACTGTGCCTGGCGAATTAAATTTTTTTTTTTTTTTTTCCGTAGAAACAAGGCCTTGCTATGTTGTCCAGGCTGGTCTTGAACTCCTTGGCTCAAGCAATCCTCCTGCCTCAGCTTCCCGAAGCACTGAGATTACAGGCAGGAGCCACTGTGCCCAGTCTCTTCAGACACTAAGATTTCTCTTGTCTACCTCTGGGGCCTGAGGTCTTCCCAAGGCCCTGTCCATAATGGCTCTGCTCTGCCTTGCTCCTGACCCCCAAATCCTCCCCATCTTCTTGTCCCAATTCTGATGTCTTCTCTGTCCCAGACCTGAGGTCTCCCCTGTTCTCTTCCAGGCCCTGAGGTCTCCCTGTCCTGGTCCATTCTCAGCTCAGCTTCTCTGGCCTGTCCTTGTGGGGCTGACATTCTAGTGGGAGACAGAGGGTCACCAAGATAAATGAGTGAAATATGATAAGCAAGTGAGAAGGAGGGAGGAAGTGGATGCTGGGTGTTCATAGAGATGGGTGGTGCTGAGTGAGCTTTTAGACATGGTGGTCAGCTAGGCCTCACTGAGAAGGTAACTTTGAGGGAAATCCTGAAGGAGGGAGAAAGCTGTATAGCCATCTGGAGACAGAGCATCCAGGCAGAGGGAACAGCCAGTGCAAAGGCCCTGAGGTAGGAGTCTGTTCTCACGCTACTATAAAGAACTACCTGTAGGCTGGGCACAGTGGCTCACACCTATAATCCCAGCACTTTGGGAGGCCAAGGTGGGTGGATCACTTGAGGTCAGGGGTTCGAGACCAGCCTGACTAACATGGTGAAACCCCATCTTTACTAATAATACAAAAATTAGTTGGGCATGGTGGCACACGTCTGTAGTCCCAGCTACTCGGGAGGCTGAGACAGGAGAATCACTTGAACACAGAGGTGGAGGTTGCAGTGAGCCAAGATGGTGCCACTGCCCTCTAGCCTGGGCAATAGAGTGAGACTCCATCTCAAAAGCAAACCAACCAACAAACAAACAAACTACCTGAAACTGGGTAATTTATAAATAAAGAAAAGGTTTAATTGACTCACAGTTCCTCATGGCTAGAGAGGACTCAGGAAACTTACAATCATGGCGGAAGGTGAAGGGGAAGCAAGGCATGTCTTACATGGTGGCAGGAGAGAGAGCGTGCAGGAGAAGCTGCCACTTTTAAACCATCAGATCTCATGAGAACTCACTATCATAAGAACAGCATAGGGGAAACTGCCTTCAGGACCCAATCACCTCCCACCAGGTTCCTTTGGTGACATTTAGAGATGAGGTTTGGGCAGGGACACAGAGCCAAACCATATCAAGGAGTGTGCCAATTGTATGCATTTGAAGAACACCAGGGAGGCCTGTGTGGCTGAAGCAGAATGAATGAGGTGAAGAGGGAAGAAATGAGTCCAAGGAGGTGATGGGGCCAGGCATGCAGGGCCTTGTTGGTCACAGCACGGACTTTGGTTTTATTCCGAGGAAGATGGAGCCACAGGAGGAATCTAAGCAGAGGAGGACTCGGTCTGACTCAGAGAAACAAGCCTAAGCCTTGTTTCTCTGGCTGCATAAGGGGAGCAGACAGGGGTGGGTTGGGCAGGAGCAGGAAGGCAGAGGGGTGACTGTGCTAGTCCAGGTGGGAGATGTGGCAATTGGGACCAGAGTCAGGGCAGTGGGAGCAGGAGACTTGGGTGGATTCTGGGTAGATTTCGGAGCTAGAGACAAGAGGATTTGTTGATAGATCTTACATGAAGGGTGACAGAGCGAGAGAGGAGTAGAGGGGGACAAAAGCCTGTTGGTCCGAGCAACTGGAAGCATGTGTATTACTCATCATGGTCAGTTTGTCGATGAATAAACATTTACTGAATGCCTGCTTTGGGTCTGGCCTTGTGCTGGACACACAGAGGCATCTCCTCCATACTGTCACAGGCCCCTGGTGCTGACCCCTCTGTCCACCTTTTTTTTTTTTTTTTTTTGAGACAGGGTCTGGCTCTTTCACCCAGGCTGCAGTGCCATGGCACCTTCTCGGCTCACTGCAACCTCCACCTCCTGGGCTCAAGTGATCCTCCTGCCCCAGCCTCCCGAGGAGCTGGGACTACAGGCATGCACCACCATGCCCAGCTAATTTTTGTATTTTTTTTTCTTTTTTGAGATGGAGTCTTGCTCTTGCTCTTGTCACCCAGGCTAGAGTGCAATGGCATGATCTTGGCCCACTGTCTCCTCCTCCCAGGTTCAAGCAATTCTCCTGCCTCAGCTTCCTGAGTAGCTGGGATTACAGGTGCCCGCCACCCGTACCCAGCTAACATTTTTTTTTTTTTTTTTGAGACGGAGTTCCACTCTTGTTACCCAGGGGGGAGTGCAGTGGCACAGTCTCAGCTCACTGCAAGCTCCGCCTCCCACATTCAAGCAATTCTCCTGCCTCAGCCTCCCGAGTAGCTGGGATTACAGGCATCTGCCACCACACCTGGCTAATTTTTGTATTTTTAGTAGAGACGGGGTTTTACTCTCGGGGAGTCACGGAGATTCAGAGTGAAAATGGCAGACAGCTCCACCAGACGCATGGGGAGATACAAAGGCTTTGGGCGATTCGCGGCGTTGGTTCTGCAGCTGTTGGTCAAAGCACCTGTCATGTGCCAAAGGCCTGTGACAGGTGTGAACAGTGCCTGATGAGGAAGACAGAAGAGGACCTGGACTTCAGGGAGGTGTCTTCCTAGTGGACGACACAGAGACAGAGATGGAAAGAGAGAGAGACACTGAGAGACAAGAGACAGGCAAGTGATGGAGAGGTAGATGCAAAGAAAGAACAAGAGAGGTACAAATGGCCAGGCACAGTGGCTCATGCCTGGAATCTCAGGACTTTGGGAGGCCGAGGTGGGAGGATTGCTAGAGCCTAGGAGTTCAAGACCAGCCTGGGTAACATGGTGAAAACCCATCTCTACTGAAAATACAAAAATTAGCCGGGCATGGTGGCATGTGCCTGTAGTCCCAGCCACTTGGGAGGCTGAGGCAGGAGAATCGCTTGAACCTGGAAGGTGGAGGTTGCCTTGAGCCAAGATCGCGCAACTGTACTTCAGCTTGGGTGACAGGGTGAGCCACTGTCTCAAAAGAGAGACAGAGAGATACAAACAAGAGATGGAAATAGAATGAAGGATTACAAAGCCCATACATTCATTCATTCATTCACTCATTATTTACTGAGCCCCTGCTGTGTGCCAGGTACTGTTCTAGGCATCTAGGGATATGGTATTGAACAAAGTGGATATAATCTTTGCCCTTGTGGGACTGACATCCTAGCTGGGGAGAGAAATGCTGAACTTGATAAGGAAGTAGACTAGGACCAGGTGCGGGGCCTCATGCCTATAATCCCAGCATGTTGGGAGGCTGAGGCAGGAGGATCACTTGAGCCCAGGAGCTTAAGACCATCCTGGGCAACATAGTGAGACCTATCTCTATCTCTACAAAAAGTTAAAAAATTAGCTGGGTATGGTGGTGTGTGCCTGCGGTCCCAGCTACTCAGGAGGCTGAGGCGGGAGGATCTCATGAGCCCTTCAGTTCGCGGCAGCAGTGAGCTATGATGGAGTCACTGCACTCCAGCCTGGGTGATAAAGCAAGACCCTGTCTCTAAAAAGAAAAAAAAGGGCTGGGTGCAGTGTCTCACGCCTGTAATCCCAACACTCTGGGAGGCCGAGGCAGGCAGACCACCTGAGTCAGGAGTTTGAGACCAGCCTGGCTAACATGGTGAAACCCCGCCCGTCTCTACCAAAAATGCAAAAGATTAGTGCTTGTAATTCCAGCGACTCGGAGGCTGAGGCAGGAGAATCGCTTGAACCCAGTAGGTGGAGGTTGCAGTGAGCCAAGATCACACCACTGCTCTCCAGCCTGGCTGACAGAGCGAGACTCCATCACAAAAAATAAATAATTAAAAATAAAATTAAAATAAAAAATTAAAAGATATAGTGTGTGAAATGGCATTAAGAGCGATGGTGGGGCTGGGCACGGTGGCTCACGACTGTAATCCCAGCACTTTGGGAGGCCGAGGCGAGTGGATCACCTGCGGTCAGGAGTTTGAGACCAACCTGGCCATCATGGCGAAACCCTGTCTCTACTAAAAATGTAAAAATTAGCTGAGCGTGGTGGCAAGCGCATGTAATCCCAGCTACTTGGGAGGCTGAGGCAGGAGAATCACTTGAACCTGGGAGGCGGAGGTTGCGGTGAGCCAAGATTGCACCATTGCACTCCAGCCTGGGCGACGAGCAAAACTCTGTCTCAAAAATCTTCATCTCAAAAAAAAAAAAAAAAAGAAAAAAGGAAAAACAGGGGCCTGACAGAGGGATAGGAAGGGTGGGGGCTGATGCTTTAACAGAATGATTAGGGGAGGCCTCACTGAGAAGGTGATCATTTTTTTTTATCCTCCCTTTCTGCTTTTGATAGAAACGTGACATTTGAGTAAAGACCTGAAGGAGGTGAGGCAGGGAGCCCTGTGCTCATGCAGGGAAGAGCATTTCAGACAGAAGGAACAGCCAGTGCAAAACCCTGAGCTGGGAATGTCTGATTTATTCAAGGAATAGTGAGGAGGCCCTTGTGGCTGGAGGAGGGTGAGTGACGGGGAGAGTGGGAGATGTGGCAGAGAGGTGACAGAGCAGACGTTGGAGACCTGTGGGCCACGGTGAGGACCTTGGCTTTTGTCACAGGATGTGACTGTGAGCAGGGGAGGACCCAATCTATCCCAGGCGACCACAGGATCCCCTTGGATGTTTGTGAGAGACAGACTAGGGGGCAGAGGAGAGGAGCAGGGAGACCAGCGAGGAGGCCCCTGTGTCAGTCTAGGTTGGAGAGGATGTGGGATAGGACCAGGGTGGGGGCTGCGGATGGCATGCAGAGCGAGCAGATTCTAGATCTGTTGGCTGATGGACAAGGTGTGGGGTACAAGAGGAAGAGTAGGGTCCTAATCCTCCTATGCATAGTTCTAGCGGAGAGAAACAGAGACAGAGTCAGTCACTCGAACCAGACACAAAGACTGGAAGAGACAGAGATAGCGACTTAAGAACTATGACCACAGCTGAGTGAGGTGGCTCATGCCTGTAATTCCAGCTAGGGAGGCTGAGGTGGGTGGATCATCTGAGGTCAGGAGTTCGAGACCAGTCTGGCCAACATGGTGAAACCCCGTCTCTACTAAAAATACAAAAATTAGCAGGGCATGGTGGTGTGCACCTGTAGACCCAGCTACTGGGAGGCTGAGGCAGGAGAATCACTTGAACCCAGGAGGTAGAGGTTGCAGTGAGCCTACATTGTGCCACTATACTCCAACCTGGGCAACAGAGTGGCACTTGGTCTCAAAAAACAAACAAACAAACAAACAAAAAACAGCAACAAAGGCTGGGCGCAGTGGCTCACGCCTGTAGTCCCAGCACTTTGGGAGTTTGAGGCGTGTGGGTCACCTGAGGTCAGGAGTTCGAGACCAGCCTCGCCAACATAGTGAAATCCCAATTCTACTAAAAATACAAAAAATTAGCCAGGCGTGGGGGCGGGCGCCTGTAATCCCAGCTACTCAGGAGACTGAGGCATGAGAATCGCTTGAACTGGGGAAGTGGAGGTTGCAGTGTGCCGAGACAGTGCCATTGCGCTCCAGACTGGGCAACAAGAGCCAGACTCTGTCTCAAACAAACAAAAACCAACAAAGCGACTAAAGAGTCACAGACCCAGAGATGGCCAGAGTCAAATAGCAGATGCAGGAATATGCCAGGTGAGAGATGCCAGGGGTGGCCCGGCTGGGCTGTCCCTGCACTTGACCTGCCCACTCGCCCTCTTCTCCACCGGACAGGTGATTGACTTCGGCTCTGCCAGCATTTTCAGCGAGGTGCGCTACGTGAAGGAGCCATACATCCAGTCGCGCTTCTACCGGGCCCCCGAGATCCTGCTGGGGCTGCCCTTCTGCGAGAAGGTGGATGTGTGGTCCCTGGGCTGCGTCATGGCTGAGCTGCACCTGGGCTGGCCCCTCTACCCCGGCAACAACGAGTACGACCAGGTGCGCTACATCTGCGAAACCCAGGGCCTCCCCAAGCCGCACCTGTTGCACGCCGCCCGCAAGGCCCACCACTTCTTTAAGCGCAACCCCCACCCTGACGCCGCCAACCCCTGGCAGCTCAAGTCCTCGGCTGACTACCTGGCCGAGACGAAGGTAAGGGAGAAGTTGGGTGAGGGCAGTCAGTGTGGGGGCTGTTACATGAAAAAAAATCTAGGATGGGCGACATGGCTCACACCTGTAATTCTAGCACTTTGGGAGGCTGTGGTGGGAGGACCCCTTGAGCCCAGGGGTTTGAGACTAGCCTAGGGAACATAGTGAGACCTCCTGTTTATAAAACGTGGAAAAAAAAAATTAGCTGGGCGTGGTGGTATGGGCCTGTTGTCTCAGATACATGGGAGGCTGAGGCAGGAGAATTCCTTGAGCCTGGGAGATCCAGGCTACAGTGAGCTGTGGTCATGCCACTGCACTTGAGCCTGGGTGATAGAGCAAGACCCTGTTTCAAAAAGAAAAATAAAAGAAAAATCTATCAGACCAGAAGAATGGAGTGAAAAGAATAAAAAACAAAATAAAAGAAATTTTTTCTTCTTTTTTTTTTTTATTGAGAGGAAGTCTCGATCTGTTGCCCAGGCTGGAGGGCAGTGGCGTAGTCTCGGCTAACTGCAACCTCTGCCTCCCGGGTTTAAGGGATTCTTCTGCCTGAGCCTCCCGAGTAGCTGGGACTACAGGCACTCGCCATCACACCTGGCTAATTTTTTGTATTTTTAGTAGAGATGGGTTTTTTTTTTTTTTTTTTTTGGGGGGAGGGGGGACGGAGTCTCGCTCTGTCACCCAGACTGGAGTGCAGAGGCGCAATCTCGGCTCACTGCAAGCTCCGCCTCCTGGGTTCACGCCATTCTCCTGCCACAGCCTCCCGAGTAGCTGGGACTACTGGCGCCCGCCAGCGCACCCGGCTAATTTTTTGTATTTTTAGTAGAGACGGGGTTTCACCGTGTTAGCCAGGGTGGTCTCGATCTTCTGTCCTCGTGATCCTCCCGCCTCGGCCTCCCAAAGTGCTGGGATTACAGGCGTGAGCCACTGCACCCGGCCAAGAGATGGGGCTTTACCATGTTGGCCAGGCTGGTCTCAAATACCTGACCTCATGATCCACCCGCCTCGGCCTCCCAAAGCGGTGGGATTACAGGCATGAGCCACTGCGCCCAGCCAAAAAAATATTTTTTTAATATTTGAAAAAAATTATTTGTGGGCTGAATCTCAGTGAGAACTGGAGCTTGGGGGTCAGCCTAGGGCATTTTCACAGCAAGAAAGAGCTGGGTGAGATCAAATGTGGGACTCAGCTGCTTCAGCAAGATAGATCTGGGGGAGACACTGCAGGGAGAATTGGACGTTTGGAAGTCAGGTGTGAGGGCTGCTCTAGCAAGAGGGATCTGGGTCATACTACAAGTGTGACAGGAAGATTGGGGCGGCTTCTCTGCCAGCTTCAGCTCTGGGGTCAGCAACTTGTGTGGCAAGAGGGATGAGACCACGGAGAAAAAATGAGGACTGAGACTGGCTGTGAGAATTGCAAAAGAGGCCAGGTGCAATGGCTTATACCTGCAGTCCGAGCACTTTGGTGGGGCCAAGGCAGGAGGATCGCTTGAAGCCATCCTGGGTGACATAGCAAGACTGCGTCTCTAGAAAAAATTTTTTTTTAATTTAGCCAGGCATGGTGGCACACACCTGTAGTTCCAAGCTACTTGGGAGGCTGAGGTGGGAAGATCACTTGAACCCGGGAGTTGGTGGTTGCAGTGAGCTGTGATTGCACCACTACACTCCAGTCTGGGTGACAGAGCAAGATCCTGTTTAAAAAAAAGGATCTGAGGCCAGGCACAGTGGCTCACACCTATAATAATCCCAGCATTTTGGGAGGCCAAGGCGGGTGGATCACCTGAAGTTAGGAGTCTGAGACCAGCCTGGCCAACATGGTGAAACTCTGTCTCTACTAAAAATACAAAAAGTAGCTGAGCATCGTGGTGGACGCCTGTAATTCCAGCTGCTTGGGAGGCTGAGGCAGGAGAATCGCTTGAAGTTGGGAGGCAGAGGTTGCAGTGAGCCGAGATTGTGCCATTGCACTCCAGCCTGGATGACAAGAGTGAAACTCTGTCTCAAAAAAAAAAAATTTTCTGAGACCTCAGGTGAGTCTAGAGGTTTGGGGCAGCAGCCAGTCTGCTACCTCTACGGCTTTGTCCCTCCAATCTGTGCAGCAAGAGCCTGGGACTAGGAGTTTGAGGTCACAAGTCCTGATTTCACAGCAAGAAGGGTCTGGATGGGACCACAGGTGAGACTAAAAGTTGATGGCAGTTCCATAGCAGGGAACTAGTTCCATAAACTAGTGTAGCAAGAAGGGTCTGGGTTCCACCACCAGGAGGCCTGGGATCAAGCGTGGAGCTGTGGCAGTAAGAGGGACCTGGATTTGATTCCAGGGAAGACTAGAGATTCCGGGCAGCCCCTCTGCTAGCTGCTGGTAGGGGCTGCACCCATGGTGCTGGGGTGGACTGGAGGTCTGGGGCAAGGGGTGGAACTTGGACCAGTGAAAGCTTTGGGTTAGATTAGAGCGGCTCGGGTGTGACAGATCCAGGGTGGCCCTCCTAGCAGCCAGAGAGCTCCAAGGCAGATCATGGGCAGACCTGGAAGTTGGGGCTACATGTGGGTGCCACAGCAAGAGTGCTCAGGGCCCTAGCCCTGCACAAGGGTCAACCCTGCTCCCTTCTCTATGCCTGGCCAGGTGCGCCCACTGGAGCGCCGCAAGTATATGCTCAAATCCTTGGACCAGATCGAGACAGTGAATGGTGGCAGTGTGGCCAGTCGGCTGACCTTCCCCGACCGGGAGGCACTGGCAGAGCACGCCGACCTCAAGAGCATGGTGGAGCTGATCAAACGCATGCTGACCTGGGAATCACATGAACGCATCAGCCCCAGTGCTGCCCTGCGCCACCCCTTCGTGTCCATGCAGCAGCTGCGCAATGCCCACGAGACCACCCACTACTACCAGCTCTCCCTGCGCAGCTACCGCCTCTCGCTGCAGGTGGAGGGCAAGCCCCCCGCGCCCGTCGTGGCTGCAGAAGATGGGACCCCCTACTACCGTCTGGCTGAGGAGAAGGAGGCTGCGGGCATGGGCAGTGTGGCCAGCAGCAGCCCCTTCTTCCGAGAGGAGAAGGCAC
This sequence comes from Mandrillus leucophaeus, assembly GCF_000951045.1. Lineage (NCBI taxonomy): Eukaryota > Metazoa > Chordata > Mammalia > Primates > Cercopithecidae > Mandrillus > Mandrillus leucophaeus. The sequence continues at coordinate 2,790,402 of NW_012098765.1, forward strand.
CAGGTATGCAAAGAGCCATCGACCAGCTGGACGACCTGAGTCTGCAGGAGGCTGGGCATGGGCTGTGGGGTGAGACCTGCACCGATGTGGTCTCCGACATGATGGCCCCCCTCAAGGCAGCCATCACTGGCCGCCACATGCCCGACTCGGGCCCCGAGCCCATCCTGGCCTTCTATAGCAGCCGCCTGGCAGGCCGCCACAAGGCCCGCAAGCCACCTGCGGGTTCCAAATCCGACACCAACTTCAGCAACCTCATCCGGCTGAGCCAGGTCTCGCCTGAGGATGACAGGCCCTGCCGGGGCAGCAGCTGGGAGGAAGGAGAGCATCTCGGGGCCTCTGCTGAGCCACCGGCCATCCTGCAGCGAGATGGGGATGGGCCCAACATTGACAACATGACCATGGAGGCTGAGGTGAGCCGGGTGCATTTAGGATACGATTAGGGTGTGAGGAGGCTCAGCACACACTCACCCACCTTAGGATAAGATTAGGATGTGAGGAGGCTCAGCACACTCAACCCACATGCAGGATATGATTAGGGTGTGAAGAGGCTCAGCACACACTCACCCATGCTCAGGTTACGATTGGGGTGTGAGGAGGCTCAGCACACACTTACCCATGTTCAGGATATGATTAGGGTGTGAGGAGGCACAGTACACACCTAATACCGTCAAGATATGGTAAGGCTCAGCACATACTCAGCTATTTCCAGGCTGTGACAAAAACTCAGGGCACAGTAATCTACTTATAAGAAGTGATAAAGAGCCTGGGCAACATAGTGAGATCCCGTCTGTACCAAAGAATTAGAAATATTAGCTGGTTTTGGTGGCATGCATCTGTAGTCCCAGCTACTCAGGAGGCTGAGGTGGGAGGATCACTTGAGCCAGGGAGGTCGAGGCTGCAGTGAGCTGTCATCGCATCACTGCAAAGAGGCGATAAAGGCCCAGCACTGGTAAGACCCTAGCACGTGCTCACCCTCATCAGGTGGAGCTGACAGAGGCTCAGCAGACACTAACACACTAACACTGCTTGGCTGATGCCCCTCTCCTCTTCCCCCACAGAGGCCAGACCCTGAGCTCTTCGACCCCAGCAGCTGTCCCGGAGAATGGCTGAGTGAGCCAGACTGGACCCTGGAGGGCGTCAGGGGCCCACGGGCTCAGGGGCTCCCACCCCGCCGCTCCCACCAGCATGGTCCGCCCCGGGGGGCCACCAGTTTCCTCCAGCATGTCACCGGGCACCACTGATGGTGATTCCACCCCTGCCCATCACTGAGGGCTGGACTAGCTGAGCTGGCATCCCCTCCCAACCTGAACTGCTCCTCAGAGCCATCTCCCGAACCCACAAATTATTCTTACAGAAAGATAGTTATCTGGAAATTCCCATTCCCCGTCTGCGGTGCGGTGCGTGCCTGCACACTTCTCTTAAACACAGCAGAGCTTTGGAGTCTGGCCCATGCTCCTTGGCCAGAGGGACAGCAGGAAGGGGGGCTGCACCCCGCTGGCCCTGCGACTGCCCTCGGCCCTGCTGCCTCTGTCTGTTTCAATATAGAACTGTTCAGCAGTCCTGCTTCAAGCCTGCTCTCACTGCCTGGGGCTTGGACTGGCCCTGGGGGGAATGGGGGCTCCAGGCTGGCACCCAGTGACTCGCTCTGCGATGTTGGGCCCAGTTGACCACTGGCTTAGGCTGGAGCCTGGGCTGCTGTCACACTACGAGGGAAAAGCTGTGCTTGGTTGACTAACCCATGTCCTAAATATGCTATGTACTTGGCACATTGGGAATCCACCCTCGGAACATGCATGTGTTCAGTATGTGTTAATCAAGTTTGCCAGACGCTGGGGTCTCCTTATCTGTTGACCTGTCCTTCCTACATGTTTATGGGGTTGGCATGCACTCATCCACATTTGGGACATGCTGGGTGAAATCCACTTGGCAGGCCTAAATTCACACTTGGTGCACGCTCTGGTGCTCAGCCATGCTTCTTCACCCTTGGGATGTAGCAATGGTTTGGTCCCTGCTGATCAATCTGGGAACATGCTTCTGTACAGCACATACCCCATGCTGGCTACATGAGTGTGAAGTCCATGCCAGGCCACAGGGTGGCACGCTGCATGCTCAGCACAGGTCAGCCCATGTACGCTACATGTTAAGGGTTTAGCACACGCCAACCCGTGCCAGCACATGCTGAGGGCTCAGTACATGCTAACCCACGCTAGTCACACACTGAGGGCTCAGTACATGCCAATGACATATCGAGGGCTCAGCACAAAGATGTCCCCACCTGAGGCCCATGCCAGCTGTCCCCTACCCCTGTACCCCATCTCACACCACTCAGTCAGGCACAGGCTGTACAGACAAGTTATTTACTTATTATCACCCTGGGCCCTTTTTGCCCTGGAAAGTGGGGGTGGGCCAGGGGGCCGGGCCCAGCATGCACCCCCACTTCTTTGGGGGCTGATCCCTCCCCCAGCTGTGCTGGGTCCTGGGGCCACAGCGTCAGGCCGGTGGGGGCAGAGGTAGAGGTGGGAGAGCAGGGGAGAGAGCCTGAGGAGCCACAATGGGGCAGACAGAAGCGGGGGCACGGGGACAGGGACCGTGACCCAGAGCATCTGGGTCTGTGGGGGCCTAGCAGGCCTCGGCCTGTCCGCTGGACCGGGCCTCAGAGCAGGCGGCAGGCATTGCCCACGCTGTCAGCTGAGGCATCAAGGTCATGGCTGTAAGGGGAGTCCCAGTCTCTCAGGAAAATGGCCTCCAGCTGGCTCCGTAGACTGCCCCTCCCGTTCTGCGTCACCAGCAGCGAGGTGCCCGCCGTCTCCGTGAAGTAGTTGCCCGACCAGTTGGAGGTTCCTAGAGAGGAATGGGTGGAGCGTAAGGGAGCCCTCAGGGGGCTGCCCCGGGTGTCTGAACCCCCTCTTGTTCAGTGCCGTGTGGTGCCCAGGACACTCACCGATGTAGGTGGTGCGTTCAGTCACCATGTACTTGTTGTGGTTGACACGGGCATACGGGATTCGAGCCTGGGCCTCATCCGCGGGGACCACAAAGAGTTTCTGAGTGGGAGGGACGGATGGGAAGGAGTGTGAGAGGCACTGGGAGTTGGAGGAGCCCCGGGATCAGGGAGCGGGGCATGGAGCCAGATCTGTGGGACTCCACTGCTTCCCACAGAATCCCTGGGGGCCAGAACAGGGCCAGGTGGAGGGGCGCTCTGAGAATGAAAGCTGAAAGGGAGGCCCCGGTGGTCTCATTTGCAAAACACTGTTCCCTACAGAATGACTCCTGTTCATTCCTGAGGTCTTGTCTCAGATGCCCCCACTGCCAGAACATCTTCCTTGGCCCTTCTCACTAGGGCAGGGGCTTCCTCTGGGTGTCCCCACCCTGGCCCTGACCCCTCTGCCTGGGCCTCCTCCATCCCAGCCCTGACCCCTCTGCCTGGGCCTCCTCCATCCCAGCCCTGACCCCTCTGCCTGGGCCTCCTCCATCCCAGCCCTGACCCCTCTGCTTGTGCCCCCCGATCCCAGCCCTGACCCCTCTGCCTGTGCCCCCGACCCCAGCCCTGACCCCTCTACCTGCCCACTCCCCCAGTCCTGGTCCCAAACCCTTCTCTGTGCCACCCCAGCCCTGACCCCTCTACCTGTGCCCCCAACTCCAGCCCTCACCCTTCTGCCTGGGCCTCCTCCATCCTGGCCCCGACCCCTCTGCCTGTACCTCCCACTCTGGCCCTATCACCTCTCTCTGTGCCCCCCACCCTGGCCACAACTCTTCTGCCTGTGCCTCCCCATCCCAGTCCTGACCCCTCTGCCTGTGCCCCCAAATCCCAGCCCCGACCCCTCTACCTGCCCACGTCCCCAGTCCCGGTCCCAACACCTCTCTCTGTGTACCCCCATCCCAGCCCCAACCCCTCTGCCTGTGCCCCCTCATCCCAGCCCTGGCCCCTCTCCCTGTGCCCCCACCACCCTGGCCCTGACCCGTGGTTTCCCCACTGTGACAGGGCTTACTCTGGGCTGTCCTTGTCAGTTGACAGATGAGCCCCATGAGGGCTGTGTCCCCAGGACTGCCCCGCACAGGGGCCGAGGGGTGGTGCTTACCACCTGGATGTCGGAGTGGGTATGGTTGTCACGCAGGGCAGCCAGGGAGAGCAGGAAGGCCCGCATGGATGGCTCCGAGTGTCCCCAGCAGCTGACGAGCAGGCGCACCTTGACGCCACGCTCATAGGCGGCCCGTCGCAGCCCATCGTCAATGGCAGGCCAGAACCTGGGGACGAGTGTGTAGGAGGTGGGGCAGGATGCAGAGGGTGGCTGTCTCCACAGGCTTTGCCCTCAGCTTTGGGGAACCAAGCCTGGGCCCAGCGTTAGCTATTCAGAGGACTTCCTCATCACTGGCTCCCAGACCCTGTTCCTGCCTCCATAAATCCTACGGAATATTTCCTCTTTTGGCTGTGGCTCCCGTTCCTGCTCTCCAAAACCCAGTCTTGTCATCCTCTTTTTTTCTTTTTTTTTTGAGATGGAATTTCGCTCTTGTTGCCCAGGTTGGAGTGCAATGGCACGATCTCAGTTCACTGCAACCTCTGCCTCACTGCAACCTCTGCCTCCCGGGTTCAAGTGATTCTCCTGCCTCAGCCTCCCGGGTAGCTAGGATTACAGGCATGCGCTACCACGCCCAGCTAATTTTGTATTTTCAGTAGAGACGGGGTTTCTCCATGTTTGTCAGGCTGGTCTCGAACTCCCGACCTCAGGTGATCTGCTCGCCTTGGCCTCCCAAAGTGCTGGGATTACAGGCGTGAGTCACTGCACCCGGTCCATCCTCTTTTTTTCTTTTTGAGACAGGTTCTTGCTCTATCACCCAGACTGGAGTGCAGTGGCACGATCATAGCTCAGTGCAGCCTCCAACTCCTGGGCTCAAATGATCCTCCTGTCTCAGTCTCCTGAGTAGCTGGGACTGCAGGTGAGTGCCACCGCACTGGGCTAATCTTCAAATTTTTCTGTAGAGACGAGGTCTCATTATGTTGCCCAGGCTGGTCTCAAACTCCTAGTGATCCTCCCACCTCGGCCTCCCAAAGTGTTGGGATTACAGGCATAAGCCACCATGCCTTGGACCCATTGTCTTATCTACTGCCCCTAGAATACCTTCTTCGAGCCCCACAAGCGCCATCATCCACCTGGACATTGCAGTGGGTATGGTTGTTATCCTTCTTATCCCAGAATCACAAATCCCCAAGCTTGCTACTCTAAACCCAAATACTTTTAGCCCCCATTCCCCAACCCCTCATCCTGTTTCCAGCGCATGCCTCCTACCTCCCCAAATCCCACATCCTGCACCCCTGCCTCAGGCTTCCTGCCCTCAACTCCAACATTCTGAGCATTCTCTTTTTTGTTGTTTTTTTTTTTGAGACAGTGTCTCGCTCTGTCATCCTGGCTAGAGAGCAGTGGTGCGATCTCAACTCACTGCAACCTCCACCTCCCAGGTTCAAGCAATTCTCCTGCCTCAGCCTCCCAAGTAGCTGGGATTACAAGCACATGCCACCATGCCCGGCTAATTTTTGTATTTTTAGGAGAGATGGGATTTCACCATGTTGGCCAGGCTGGTCTTGAACTCCTGACCTCAAGTGATCCACCCACCTCGGTCCCTCAAAGTGTTGGGATTACAGGCATGAGCCACCGGGCGCCGCCCTCTCATCCTTTTCTCTGTTTCCTCAAACCTCATCCTGAAACTTCATCCCTGTCTCCTCCGTAATCTCTTTCTCCTGTCTCAAGTACCTAGATACCTTCTTCCCAGTCACCTCCTGGTGACTGTCTCTCCCTGTGGCTTCTCTTCCATCTGTCCCCTTGCCTGGAGCTCCCACCAGCTTTCTGGTCTCCATGATTCCCTCTCCTGTCTCCTGGCCACCTGCAGTGGCTCCCTATCCCCACACCCGGCAGTACCTGTGAGGGTGGGAGAACTCCAGAGTGGGCAGGTAGTTCATGACTGCGATGTAGATGAAACTCCGTGCATTGTCCACCACGTTGAGTAGAGCCTTCAGGTCTGGAGTGCGGCCACTTGGACACAGGGGTGGGGGCGCACTCTGAGGGCGAGGGGACAGTCAAGACACGTGCCCTGCCAGGGGCATCGTCACAGTGGATCTCACATACGGACAGCTCACCACAAGTCAGGCACTGTGGAGCTCAACGAATCCTCAGCCTCCATGAAGAGGAGGGTCAATCACCACATCCATTTCACGGGTGAGGAAACTGAAGCTCAGAGAGGGTAAGTGACTTACTTAAGGTCACACAGCGGATAAATGGAGCCAGGATTTGAACCCAGTCCCTGATCCAGCGGCAACCGCATCACCTGGGAACTTGTTAGAAATGCAAATTCTTGGGCCTCACTGCACATGGCCTACTGAATCAGAGTGCTGGGATGGGGCCCAGGAATCTGGGTTTTAACAAGCCCCCAGCTGATTCTGGGGCACGTTCAGGTTTGAGGACCTCTGCTCAAGTCTTTTTTTTTTTTTTTGAGATGGAGTCTTGCTCTGTCTCCCAGGCTGGAGTGCAGTGGCATGTTCTCATCTCATTGCAACCTCCACCTCCTGGGTTCAAGTGATTCTCCTGCCTCAGCCTCCCGAGTAGCTGGGATTACAGGTGCCCGCCACCCTTCCCGGCTAATTTTTGTATTTTTGGTAGAATGGGGTTTCACCACATCTCCCAGGCTGGTCTCCAACCCCTGAACTCAAGTGATCCATCCATCCCGGACTCCCAAAGTGCTAGGATTACAGGCGTGAGCCACCACACCTGGTCCCCCATCTCCCTTAATACTCAACAGACAAGGAAACTGAGGCTCTAAACGGGGAAGTGGTAATGAGGAGAGCCGTGATCCCCTGTGGGAGGCCCCTGTAGTGAAAGACCCCAATGAGTCATGCTTCCCTGTGTCCACACCTTAGGGTCATGCCTTCCACGATGACGCGACTTGGACAGGTGACTTGCTCAGGGGGACCTAGGGAGACCTGGGTTGCCTGCCTCAACTAGTGAAACTATCTAAGAGCTAGAAACACCAGTGCCTTGTCCAGAGTGATCAGTATCTGCCATGGGCGAGAGCTAGTGTCGTCCAATAGAGAGTGTCGCAGTGATGGAAATGTCCAATATGGTGGCCACTTGCTACAGGTGCTACTGAGCATATGAAATGTGGCTACTGCATGCGGAACTGAATTTTGTCTTTTTTTAGAGACAGAGCAGCAGCCTTTTGCCCAGGCTGGTGTGCAGCAGCCTCTTGCCCAGGCTGGAGTGCAGTGTTACAATCAGCTCACTGCAGCCTCGAACTCCAGGGCTCAAGTGATCCTCCTGTCTTAGCCTCCCCAGGGACTACAGGCGCATGCAACCACACCCGGCTAATTTTTATTATGTTTTTGTAGAAATGGTGTCTCCCTAGTTCTTTGGTATCCTGTCTAGAGCAATAAATAATAAGACAAAAAAAAAAAAGAAATGATGTCTCCCTATGTTGAACTCCTGGCCTTAAGTGATCGTCCCATCTTGGCCTTGGCGTCCCAAAGTGCTGGGATTACAGGGATGAGAAACCATGCCTTGAAAAAATGTTTTTTTTGAAACAGGCTGTCACCCAGGCTGGAGTACAGTGGTGTGATCATGGCTTACTGCAGCTTCGATTTCCTGGGCTCAAGTGATCCCCCTGCCTCAGCCTCCCGAGTAGCTGGGACTACATGCATGTACCACCCAACCCAGCTATTTTTTTTTTTTGTGAAGATGGAGTCTTGCTATGTTGTCCAGGCTGGTCTCAAACTCCTGGCCTCAAGTGATCCTGTCACCTCAACCTCCCAAAGTATTGGGGTTACAGGCATAAGCCACCCCACCTGACCTGAATTATTAATTGCATTTAATGAACTTAAACTGAAAGAGCCACCTGTGGTGATACTGGATGACACAGAGCACCAAAGGTTTGGTGTGCATGAATGCAGGGTACCTCTCCCAGCAGCACTAACAGGTTACCCATTTTCTAACTGAAATAGAGGCCGAGGGATGTTAGGAACTACTCCAGGCCCCTGAGCAAGCAGAATGAGCTGGGGTGAGAACTGATGGTCAGGATACGCCCTCCCTATCATCACCAGACAGGGACGGATGGAGGCTGTGAGTGACAGCATGGGGCTGGGACATGACAGGCCTCACTTGTCCCAGACTCACCGCCAGGTAGGCCAGAGCAGGGGTTCCATTGAGGCAGATCTCCATTGGTGTCTCTTGGTTATAGCGGGTGTCATAGAACCGGGGCCAAGTTGATGGGATGGAGCTGCCTGCCTGGCCCAGGAACCAGTAGGCCTCAAAGATCTTGGTCAGGTCTCGAGCCAGGCAGCTGCAGTTGTACATGACCACGCCCAGCTCCTTGACCTGTAGGAGGGCAGTGCTGAGCTCAGGGACGGCGGCCTGGTGCCCACAGATGACAGGGACACTCCCCAGTCTGGCCTCTGGCTATCTTCCTGTCCCTCAGTACCCCTCCACCCCAGCTCCAATAGCTAAAGTCCTAGCATGATTACCAACTTAAGTTTTGATGAAAATCAGTTATTCCAAAGCTCCAGGTTTCCTGAACGTTTGCAATCTGCTGTTGCTTCTACCCTCCACTGAGCTAGCTTCTACTCATTCGTAGAACCAGGCTGACACATTTCCTCCTTCAGGAAGCCTCCCGTGACTACCCAGCCTGTGTCAGGCATTCCTCTGGGCTCTCCTAGTCCCTTGGGATTCCTTCCTCATTCTCTCTGGTGACAAACTGGTCTTCCCACTGGGCTGTGAGGACAGGTACCAAGGATGTCTCAGTCACAGCTGTATCTGCAGCATCTCCCTGCATAATTGCTGAGATTAAAAGTTAGGGGAGCTATCTGTTGAGGAAATGAATTCATGAGTTAATGTGTGTCTTCACCTCATTCCCCAAGCTGTTTTCTGTTCCCTATCTTGGGCTAATTCCTCCCTATCCTTCAGGGATCAGATTAGTTATACCCCCTTTGGGAAACCCTCCAATACCCCAGGTTGGGGTCTCTGAGCTTTTCAACCCTCTGTTCCCTCCATCCTGGCCCTGACCCTCTGCCTGTGTCTCCCCAACCCTGGCCCTGACCCCTCTGGGCTGTCACTGTCAAGTGACAGGCCAGTCTGCGTTGGACTGGGAGTTCCATGAGGTCCACCTGTTACCACCATGTTCCCAACATTACCCGGGACAGGGCTGGACTTAGAGCAGGCACACAGAGATGTACAATGAAGATCAAATGGTGCACAGGTCCTTGAATGCCCTGTAGAGGGGCTGGTAGCTGCAACTGGGGATCAGAGGGAGCCCCAGGCTTCCAGGAGCAGGGACAGGGCAGCAGAGGGCTCCATTTGGGGATTCTTTGTTTTTTAACAGGGTCTCACTGTGTCACTCAGGCTGGAGTGCGGTGGCATGAATACAACCCACTGTAGCCTCAAACTCCTGGGCTCAAGTGATCCTCCCACCTCAGCCTCCCAAGTAGCCGGGACCACAGATGTGTGCCACCACACCTGGCTAATTTTTTTTTTTTTGGTAGATAAGGGGTCTCACTATGTTGCCCAGGCTGGTCTCCAACTCCTGGGCTCAAGCGATCCTCCCACCTTGGCCTCTCAAAGTGTTAGGATTACAGGTGTGAGCCACCGTGCATAGCTTGAATTAGGGAGGCCTGGTAGGCAAGAAGGAAGCCATTGCAGAGAATGGGTGGAGAGGACTCTGGATTGAGTGAGGGGGCAGTCAGAGGCTGGGTGCCCTGTGGGGCAGGAAGTGGCCTGGAAGGAAGGTAGACAGGGTGCAGGCAGACCTGGGTCAGTGAACGCCAGTCCATGTTGGCACTGCCCAGGTAGAAGTGGGTCTGGTCCACCACCCAGAACTTGGTATGCAGGACGCCATGGGTCAGCTTCTGCATGTCCACCATGCGGACCTGGGCACCTGTGACCAGCAGGGGCAGTGATCAGGGGCCAGGTTGGGTACCCCCAGGCCCAGACCAGCCCCAGTTGGGCCCCAGCTCACCACTCTGCAGCAGGGCCTGCAGGTCCGTCTGTGGCTGGGGCCCGTTGGGCTTGCTCACAGCGATGCGGACATTCACGCCCTTTGGTGCCAGGGTCTGCAGCTGCCGGAGGACCTCCTCACCCTGCAGGGAGGGGAGAGCGTCTGAGGGGCTGGACCAGCCAGCTCTCCAACCCCACAAGGTAATGCCCAGTGGAGTTATTTTGAGACATGATTAGGAGTAAACAGGCTTTACATTAGCCTGTATAAAGACTTTACAGATTAAAATATTAAAAGACTTCCTTATCTGTTTTAAACATCTTTATCTGCTTTAATAATTAGTTGCCCTGTGATCCCCCTCCAAGGCCTCCTGAACCCTCCTGCCCCTCCAGGGACTTTCTCAAAATTCAGCATCAAGGCAGGGCCTCCAGGCATCTCCCAGGAGGGTGGGGGCGAGCCTCAGGCAGGGGGTCCCGGAAGGTATCGGGTGAGGCACGATGATGCCAGCAACAGCAATGATCAAGGATGCCCTGGAACCTACTGTGTGCCAGGCCCTGTTCTAGGCCCCTTCTCAGTGAACTCACTGAATTCTCACAACCCGGTGACGCTGGTTTAATTATAATCTCCACGGAGAACTCAGTAGTGCAGTGGGATTTTGTTTTTGTTTGTTTGTTTGTTGAGACAGGTCTTGCTACGTTGCCCAGGCTGATTTTCAATTCCTGGGCTCAAGCATTCCTCCTGCCTCAGTCTCCCAAGTAGCTGGTACCTCAGGAGTGTACCACATCCAGCTATGGAGCAGGATTTGAACCCAGACCATCTGCCTCCTACATCTGTTTTAAACCACTTCAGAGGGAGCCAGTAGGGAGTGGGAGCTCATACGGTTTTTTTTTTTTAACATAAAAACATTTTTTTTAGAGACAGGATTTCACTATGTTGCCCAGGCTAGAGTGCAGCGGCACGATCATGGCTCACTGCAGCCTCCAATTCCTAGGCTCAAGCCATCCTCCTGCTTTAGCCTCCCAAGTAGCTGGGACCACAGGTGTGTACCACTATGCCTGGCTTTGGTTTTCAACTTTTGTAATTATTATTATTACTTTTTCTTTTTTTTTTTCTTTTTTTTTGAGACAGGGTCTTGCTATGTTGCCTGGGCTGGAGTGTAGTGGCATGATCACAGCTCACTGCAGCCTCCAACTCCGGGGCTCAAGCCATCCGCCTTCCATCCCCTGAGTATCTGAGACTGCAGGCGCGCACCACAACACCCTGCTAATTTTTTTTTTTTTTTTAGTAGAGACAGGAGTCTCACTATGTTGCTCAGGCTAGTCTCAAATTCTTGGGCTCAAGTGATCCTCCTGTCTAGGCCTCCCAAAGTGCTGGGATTACAGAGTGAGTCACCACACCTGGCATAATTTTTTTTTTTCAGGCAGTTCTTAAGGAGCCTTGTAATTTTAGTTAAGTTTTAAGACAACTTCTCACAAAAAGAGGCAGTAGGGAGAAGAAAACAGAAGGAACAAATTCATGGTTTTTCAGTGGAAGAGGTTATCCATGTAGGCTGTTCCTTTTCAAATTGTGAAGTTTTACGTTCTTAAGTTTGTCTGCAGACCATAGCAGGATATAGTAACAGGAGACACAAAGGTTAACTCTGTGCCAGGCACTGTGCTAAAATTTGCTTGGATTAGTCCATTTCATCCTCACAAGAGCCCTAAGAAGCACGTGCTATAAATTGACCCCATTTTACAGATAAACTGAAGCCAGAGAGAACAGGTGACCTGCCTGGGGTCGCACAGCTGGAAGGTGGCCCCTGTCTTGATGCTGGGCTGTTAATTACTCCACTCTTCCATTTTCTTTGTGTGACGGGGTCAGGGCAGCTTGTGGGTGAGTGACATCCGCCAGCCTAATAATCCCTTGTAACCAAACCCACACCCTGACATTCAGAGGCCTACAGATGATCGTGACAAACGCCTCCAGTCCAGAGAACCATGTGAAGGCAGCTGCTTGCAAACACCTGTGTCCAGTCCGCTGTGTGAGACACGCCCATCTGTCTCCTGGGCTGCAGGAGAAACCCCTTCATCCCCCACAGTCCCCGCTGCCTCCCACCCCCTGCCCCTGCTGCTGGCCAGGGCCAAGGTTGCAGGTACCTGCTGGGCAGAGGGCTCCTGCGTGTGGGTGTCATTGTTGGTGAGGGTCCAGTAGAAGGAGGCGATGTCCAGGCTGCTGTGCGCACCGGCGAGCAGGCCCAGCCAGGCCTGGCTGGTGGAAGGGTTCCCCGTGGAGGCATTGGGGAAGTCCAGGCCCTCAGGAATGCTTTCCACCAGCACGGCTCTGGGGGGTGGGGGATGCTATCAGCCATAGGGTGCTGGAGAGCAATGGCTGGGAGGTGAGTGCTCAGCTGTCCGTCCATGCGTGTGTTGGACAGACTACATTTTTTTTTCAGAGACAGAGTCTCACCTTGTCCCCCAGGCTAGAAGTGCAGTGGCGCGATCTCGGCTCACTGCAGCCTCGAACTCCTGGGCTCAAGCGATCCTCCCGCCTCAACCTCTTGAGTAGCTGGGACTACAGGTGTGCGCCAGTACGCCTGGCTACTTTTTTTACTTTTAGTAGAGATGGAGACTCACTATGTTGCCCAGGCTGGTCTGGAAGTCCTGGGCTCAAACAATCCTCCCGCCTCAGCCCCCCAAAGTGTCACAATTACAGGCGTGAGCCACCAAGCCCGGCTAAACTGTATTTGAGTTTTCATTTTCTCTTAAAAATTTTTTTAAAAACTGTGTGTATTTGAATGTGTGCCTGGACTCATGATCCTCTGAGTGTCTGTCTAGAGGTGTGGAAGGAAGGTTATGTATTTAGATATGTGTGTGTGTATGTGTGTGTGTGTCCACAGATGTGGGTGGAAGATGCTGTGTCTGTTCACGGGCGGATAGAAGATGACGCTGTGGCTGCCATAGAAACTATGTGTGTGGAGGAGGGGGCGGGTGAGCACTTGGGAGCCTGCAACCTCCTCAGTTGTCGCAAGCGCTGGGTAGGGCTCAGTGCAGGCCATGCTTAGTGTGTGCTTGTGTCCCTGGTCTGGCAGGCCCCTCCCCCCACCACCTGCAGCGCCCCCCACTTACTCGCAAGGGTCATAGCAGGGGGCTGGGCGCTGGTTGGGTCCAAAGAGATGCAAGTCGCCGTATTCCCATAGAAACAGCTGAGTCATCAGGGCTCCGAAGCCCACAACCGCCAGAATGAGGACCAGCAGGACCCAGCGGGCTTTCTGTGGGGAGGAGGAGGTAGTCAGCCAGCCCGAGGGGGCAGCCCAGCCTGTCCCTGAGACAGGGCGAGGGTGGCGGAGGGCTCCTACCTTTTCCGCAGCCTTCCACGCCTCAATCTCATTCATGGGCAGCTCGTTGGCGGGCTCCTCTGCAGGCACCTTCAGCTGGGGATGGGGACAACAGCAGGGGTGACAGGTGGCTCTTCGGAACCCCCACCCCCACTTCCCCCAGCTCTACCCTGCTGAGTCCCCCAATCCACCTACCTCCTGGTACATCAGTTTAGGCTTCATCTTCCCTCAAGGCTGGGGGATATGCAGAGCCCAGGTGAGAAGGTGGGTGTGTCAGGGTCTCCAAACTGGCAGAACAAAAGTGGGCACTGTGTGGGGTGTTCTACGCTTTCGAGGGACAGACATCACAGAAGGGTGATTAGTCTTGGGGCCATTCATAATCATGGGGGCCACTGGCACACTGCCCACCACCCCAAAAAGAGGAAGCTGGTCACTGGTCAGCAGGATTTCGAAATCCCTCAAAATCCAACGGCTCTGCTGCCTGCTCATCACTCTGCAGTGCCCACCCTGCCCCCATCAGCACCCACGCAGCTCCCCTCTAGCAGCCCCCTTCTCTCTCCTCCACCACCAGAAAGAGAGCGCTGGATGAGGTCAGCGGAGCCCCAGGTCTTTGTGCTCGGCTTTTCTCAGCCCTGGGACTACACAGGGGGTATATTCTAGGTGGCTCCTCCGCCCTCACTCAGGTACCCCCACACCACACAGCTCAGCCAGGGATCATCGGGGCCTCCCTGCCACCCCGCTGCCCATCCCCCCAGCCAGCCTCCCCCCACCTACCCCTGAGGGGCCTCAGTCTCGCTCTCAGGCGTCTGCTGCTACCTCCGCGGGGCCCCAGCTTCTGCCCGGACAGGCTGAACAGGGGTGGGAGGAGGAGGGGGGGTGGGAGGAGGAGGGGGCGGGGCCTGCGGGAGCCCCGCCCACTGCAGCGGGGAGTCTGCGCAGTGCGCGCCTCAGTCCGGGCTCACCGCAGCGAGAAGGGGGGCTCGGCTCCCCAGACACTGCCGCTCCAAACTGGCTGGGTTGAGGGGTAGTACATGGCCGGTGGATGGGTTTTGCTACATTCCACCCTAGAGTCCCTGTGTGGGGCAGGGAGGCCACAGGCAGAGAACAAAAGGAACCTCACATCTTTTCTTGTCTACAAACCTTGTGAATTTGTGTACCATGGACATGCATTACCTAGTCAAAAATAAATACATAAATGAAATTAATAAAACGCTTATAAAATGAAACGGAAAGATCAAGGTTGAATAATAGAATGAAGAAATGTAGCGATAAAGTCAACAGAAGACAGTTCACGGCATGAGATGGGAAGAAAGGGGCAGAGGAGATGGTGAATTTTCTGTTGGAGTCTACTTGGATTTCGGTATTTGATTTTTAAAAAAAAAGCCAGCTGATATTTTGAATAAATTTAAATAAAATTTAAATAAATTTTAAAAAAATTTATTTTCCGATCCACCCCATCCCATGTCTCCCAAGAGGGATTTAAGGCCCCGGCTGGACAAACACACTGGAGACCCCTTTCCTCTCTCATCCCTCATCTCCTAACTGAGACAGGGTGGCACCTCTCTCAATGACACAGGGACACTCTCTTCCCTCAAAGCTTGGCAGGAAGTCAAGAGATGACTGCAGAAAAGGAGTATTACTAAGAGAAGCAACAGGGCAGAAGTGGTTGTCTTCAAGGGAGTGGGATTTTGGGGTATGTCAAGATTGCTTTTTATGGTAAGCCTATTTTCTTTTCTTTTTTTTCTTTTTTTTTTTTAGTGTCAGAGTTCTGTTCCCTAGGCTGGAGTGCAGCAGCACGATCATAGCTCACTGCGGCCTCAACTTCCTAGGCTCAAGCAATCCTCCTGCCTCAGTCTCCCAAGTAGCTGGGACTACAGGCACGTGCCACCATGCCCAGCTAATTTTTTTTTTTGGAGACGGAGTCTCGCTCTGTCTCTCCCAAGCTGGAGTGCAGTGGCGCGATCTCGGCTCCCTGCAAGCTCCGTCTCCCGGGTTCATGCCATTCTCCTGCCTCAGCCCCCGCGAGTAGCTGGGACAACAGGCGCCCACCACCACGCCTGTCTAATTTTTTAAAAAATTTTTTAGTAGAGACGGGGTTTCACCGTGTTAGCCAGGATGGTCTCCATCTCCTGACCTCGTGATCCGCCCGTCTGGGCCTCCCAAAGTACTGGGATTACAGGCGTGCGCCACCGTGCCAGGCTGCAGCTAATTAAAACAAAATTTTTTTTTGTAGAGACAGGGTCTTGCTTATTGCCCAGGCTGGACTCCTGGACTCAAGTGATCCTCCTACCTTGGCCTCCCAAAGTTCTGAGATTACAGGCATGAGCCACCACACCTGGCCCCTATTTTCTTTTTTCTGAGACAGAATTTCGCTCTTTTGCCCAGGCTGGAGTGCAGTGGCGCAATCTTGGCTCACTGCAACCTCCGCCTTCCGGTTTCAAGTGATTCTCCAACCTCAGCGTCCTGAGTAGCTGGGATTACAGGCGTCTGCCACCGCAACCAGCTAATTTTTGTACGTCTAGTAGAGACAGGGTTCCACCATGTTGGCCAAGCTGGTCTGGAAATCCTGACCTCATGATCCGCCTGCCTTGGCCTCCCAAAGTGCTGGGATTACAGGCGTGAGCCACCGTGCCTGGCCTATTTTCTTTTTTAAAATTGTGAAACATAAGCTATTTTCAGAGAAGTATAGAAAATATCTCGGTGTAGGTTGAGAAATAATTATAAAGCACACACAGGTGTCGCCAGTTTCATCACCTTTTAAAAAATCAGGGGCGTCCATTACTCTTTTTTTGAAAAAGAAAACTCAAAGACAGCTAGGTTCTCCACTTACTCCAAGATCCAACCTAGATTTGTAGGGATAACTTGCAAACTTCTCCCTACCAATGTCAGATCCCAGACTGGTGAGGGTAGAACATGCGAGATCCCCCCCTTTCCATGGCAGGAAGACAAACGGGGATGCCTAAAAAGGATCTAGCAGGTCAGGTGTGGCCGCTCACGCCTGTAATCCCAGCACTTTGGGAGGCCGAGGTGGGTGGATCACCTGAGGTGAGGAGTTCAAGACCAGCCTGGCCAACATGGTGAAACCCTGTCGCTACCAAAAATACAAAAATTAGCTGGGCATGGTGGCAGGTGCTTGTGATCTCAGCTACTCGGGACTGAGGCAGGAGAACTGTTTGAACCTGGGAGGCAGAGGTTGCAGTGAGCCACGATGGCGCCACTGCAATCTAGCCTGGGTTACAACAGAGTGAGACTCTGTCTCAAAAAAAAAAAAAAAAAAAAAAAATCTAGCAAGAAACAGCAACAGACTAAGGTTATTTGAAACTCCAGAGGTCACTAGGAGAAGCAGAAGATAACGTCAGTCTTAGAAGCGGTTGACCACAGCATTGTGGGTGGAGGAGGCAGGAGGGAGTGCAGGAAATGCTTGCCTTCAGTTTTCTTTGACGGTCTTGGTGAGAAATATTTTTATTGAAGAATATGGAGTTGTAACAGCAGGCAATGTGAAATTAGGGAAGCCAAGATGAATCAAAACAAAACCGAAGGCGAGGTGGGGCATGGAGATCTGAAGTAACAGGACTGGCAGCGTCAGGGCTGGAGAACTGGGATGGTCACTAATAAACCAAAAATAGGGAGAAGGGCCTGGCACTGTGGCTCACACCTGTAATCTCAGCACTTTGGGAGGCTGAGGTGGGAGGACCGCTTGAGCCCAGGAGTTCCAGACTAGCCTCGGTAACATAGCAAGGCCCAGTCTCTACAACAAAATAAAAAGTAAAAACAAAAATGAAATAAAAATAGGAAGAAAAGGCCGGGCGCGGTGGCTCAAGCCTGTAATCCCAGCACTTTGGGAGGCTGAGGCGGGTGGATCACGAGGTCAGGAGATCGAGACTATCCTGGCTA
>NW_012098765.1:2807811-2818894 GCF_000951045.1 Mandrillus leucophaeus
AATAGGAAGAAAACAGATGGACTTTGTTCAAATTGTCAGTGATATTTTGGCTTTCAAATTGTACAGTGATTACAAGTCTGTAATGATTAGTTTAATTTTAACTTTTGATATGTTTTAATTGTATTTTTTTCTTATTGTGTTAACTTTTGATTAAAAAGTAAACTAATATTGGAGGGCCAGGCACGGTGGTTTACACGTGTAATCCCAGCACTTTGGGAGGCCAAGGTGGGAGGATTGCTTGAGTCCAGGAGTTTGAGACCAGCCTGGGCAACACAGTGAGACCTAATCTCTACAACAAATGAAAAAAAATTAGCCTGGTATGGTGGCGTGGACGTGTAGTTCCTACTATTTGGAAGGCTGTGGCAGAATAATTGCTTGAATCTGGGAGGTGGAGGCTGCAGTGAGCAGTGATTGCACCACTGCACTCCAGCCTAGCTGACAGAGTAAGAGCCTGTCATAAAAAACAAATAAAAATCAGTACTGGAAAAGCGATTTAGATTGGATGAGAGACAATACAGTGAGTGCTAGAGCCAGATACCTGAGACTGAATCTGAGCTTCAGCATTAGTGACTGTTTGACCTTGGAGAAGTGACAACGCCTCTGTGCTCTTGGTTTCTCCATCTGCAAAATGGGTATGGTAACAATAGCATTTGCTGTTCATTAATTTTACACACATTTACTGGTTGTCTTGTGTGCATCAGGTATTGTTTTAGGCACTGGGGATATAGCTGTGAACAAAATAGACACGAGGGAAAAACAGAGGCCAGGTGCGGTGGCTCACGCCCGTAATGCCAGCACTTTGGGAGGCCTACGTGGGCGGATCACCTGAGGTCTGGCATTCGAGACCAGCCTGGCCAACATGGCGAAATCCCATCTCTACTAAAAGTACAAAAATTAGCCAGGTGTGTAGGAGGGCGCCTGTAATCTCAGCTACTTGGGAGGCTGAGGTGGGCGAATCGCTTGAACCCGGGAGGTGGAGGTTGCAGTGAGTTGGCACCACTGCACTCCAGCGTGGGCGACAGAGGAAACTCCATCTCAAAAAAAAAAAGAAAAAAAAGAGGGAGATAAAATAAACAAAATAATAAATAAATGATATAATGTTAGAAGGCAGTAAGTGCCATAGAGGATCAGGGAAGAGGGGTGGGGGTGGAATCGTTTGTGATATTTAATAAGGAGGTCAGAAAAGGCCTCACTGAGAAGGGGTTACCTGAAGAAAAACTTCAAGGAGAGGTGAGATGGACATCTGTGGGGAAAATGATCAGTACAAAGGCCCCGAGGGAGGAATGTGCCTGGTGTGGACGGAGAAGAGTGAGGACGCCAGTGTGTCTGCAGTGGAGTGGGCTGGGGGTGAGGGAGAGGAAATGTCACAGAGGTGACAGGGCCAGATCCTGCAGGGCTGCCTGGACTGTGATGAGTAGGACGGGGTCACGTGTGGGTTCCCAGCAGGGAAGGACAACGTGATCTGCTTCAGATTTTTTTTAAGAGATGGGGATCTCCGCCAGGCGCGATGGCTCACGCCTGTAATCCCAGCACTTTGGGAGGCCAAGGTGGGCGGATCACCAGAGGCTGGGAGTTCGAGACCAGCCTGACCAACATAGAGAAACCCTGTCTCTACTAAAAATACAAAATTAGCTGGACATGGTGTCACATGCCTGTAATCCCAACTACTTGGGAGGCTGAGGTAGGAGAATTGCTTGAACCCAGGAGGTGGAGGTTGTAGTGAGCCAAGATTGTGCCATTGCACTCCAGTCTGAGCAACAAGAACGAAACTCCATCTCAAAAATAAAAACAAAAAACAAAAAGCAAACAGATGAGGATCCCCCTATGCTGCCCAGGCTGGTCTTGAACTCCTGGCTTCAGGCGAACCTCCCACCTCGGCCTCGCACAGTGCGGGGATTTCAGGCACGAGCCACTTCAATGGGTTTCAGTTGGATTTTGTAGTGGGTTGAATGGTGGCCTCAAAAAAGATATGTCCCACAGAAGCATAATCCCCGGAACTTACATGCATGTGACCTTATTTGGAAAAAGGATCTTTGCAATTGTAATCAGATTTAGGATCTTGAGATGAGATCATCCTGGACTATCTGGAGGGGCCCTAAATCCAGTCACAACTGTCCTCAGAGATAGAACAGGCAGAAGGCCATGTGAACAGGGAGGCTGAGATTAGAGTGATGTGGCCATAAACCCAGCAATGTGGCCGGGCGCAGTGGCTCACACCTGTAATCCCAGCACTTTGGGAGGCCGAGGCTGGCGGATCACAAGGTCAGGAGATCGAGACCATCTTGGCTAACACAGTGAAACCCTGTCTCTACTAAAAATACAAAAAATTAGCTGGGCGTGGTGGCAGGCGCCTGTAGTCCCAGCTACTCGGGAGGCTGAGGCAGGAGAATGGCGTGAACCTGGGAGGCGGAGCTTGCAGTGAGCCGAGATCACGCCACTGCACTCCAACCTGGGCAACAGAGCGAGACTCCACATCAACAACAACAACAACAAACCAGCAACACCTGGACCCACTAGAAGCTGGGAGAGGTGAGGAATGGAATCTCCCCTCCAGCTTCTGGAGGTGCATGTCCCTGCTACACCTTGAGTTTGGACTTCTGGCTCCAAAACTGAGAGAATGAATTTGTTGTCTTTTTTTTTTTTTTTTTTTTTTTTTTTTTTTTTTTAAGATGGAGTCTTGCTCTGTTATCCAGGCTGGAGTGCAGTGGTGCAACCTCAAGTCATCCGTCTGTCTCGGCCTCCCAAAGTGCTGGGATTACAGGCAGGAGTCACTGCGCCTGGCCATACATTCTGTTGTGCTAAGCCACCAACTTGGTGGCAATTTGTTACAGCAGCCCGAAGAAACACACACAGGTGTTACAGGATCCCCCGGTGGCTGTGTGTGGGGAACAGACTGGGGCAGGGCCGGGGAGCCCAGCGAGGAGGCTACTGGGAGCATCCAGACAGGAGCCAAGGGTGGACAGGACCAGGGTGTGGGCAGCCAAGTGTCAAACAAAGGGCGGGGTCCGGATGCATTTTGAAGGTGGAGGGGATGGCATTTCTAGGCTGGATGTGGGTTTGAGAGCAGTAAAAGAATCAGGGATGACTGAGTTTTGGCCTCAGCAAGTACAAGGATTAGAGGTGTCAATAGCTGATTGGGCAACATAGGGAGGCACAAGTTTGGGGAAAAGACCAGGAGTTTGGTTTTGAACATACAACATTTGAGATGTCTAAAATCTGACTGACTCCTCTGAACTAAAGGAGTTAACAGGCTGGGCAAGGTGGCTCACACCTGTAATCCCTGCACTCCAGGAGGCTAAGATGCGGGGTGGATTACATGAGGCCAGGAGTTCAAGACCAGCCTGCACAACGGCAGGACTCACCTCTACAGAAAGTAAAGTTAAATTTTAAAAAAGGAATTAACACACATATAATGCGCACAGAAGAGCCACTGACATGCAGGAGGCTCTCAGTAAAGGTGACTGTCAAGGCTCCTAACAGCTCCCCATGCAAAGGCATCCCCCATCCCACTCCCAGAGACAAGACGGTTGCTTTTCATTATAGGTCTTTATACTTACATTGAATTTTTTTAAATGCACATATAACTTCTATGGAAACTAAACTATAAAGAGGCTCAGGCTCCTAGGTAGGGTGCCCCATCACCAGATCCTAGCCTCCAGAGGACTGTGGCCTCAGCTGGAGAAGGAAATCAGGCCCCCCCGCCCACTGCTCAGATCCTTGTGGGAGCAGGGCAGGGTGAAACGGAAGGTGGGCATGGGCAGCTGGGTCCTGGGGTTCCTCCTCAGCCTGTCTCAATGCCTGTGTTCTCGGGACCCTAGAACCCCCATGGGGCTCCCAGCACGCCCCATCCACGTTGGTACTTATGCTCTGCCTCCTCACTGGTGTGACATGAGATGAAATCAGATCTCAGCCAGACGTGGTGGCTCCCGCCTGTAATCCCAGCACTTTGGGAGGCTGAGGTGGGCGAATCACCTGAGGTCGGGATTTCGAGACCAGCCTGACCAACATGGTGAAACCCCGTCTCTACTAAAAATACAAAATTAGCCAGGTGTGGGGGCGCACCTGTAATCCCAGCTACTCAGGAGGCTGAGGCAGGAGAGTCGCTTGAACCTGGGAGGTGGAGGCTGTAGTGAGCCAAGATTGCGCCATTGCATTCCAGCCTGGACAACAAGAGCAAAACTCTGTCTCAAAAAAAAAAAAAAAGAGATCAGGTCTCATCTGGGAGAGAGCACTGCCAGGAAGCGTGCCATCTCCCAGCCCACAAAATACCCCCGAGTCCCCTTGCCTTGTGGTCCTGCCCCCCTTAGGGTATGACACCACAGCCCGCAAAGAGGAGGAAGTAAAACCCACTGGGTAACAGATCCCTGAACATCCCACCCCAAGGGGAGGGTGGCAGTGGGAGATTTGATTCTTCCTCTACAGCAGCCCTTTAAAAGGAGAGTTCATGGTTCAGATCCCACCTCTGCCACTTTCTTGCCAGGTGACGCTGAGCATAAGGCTTTACTTCTGAGCCCTGCTGGCCTCATCTATAAACCGGTATTAGCCATATTGGCAGGGCATGGTGGCTTATGCCTATAATCTCAGTACTTTGGGAGGCTAAGGCGGGAGGATGGCTTGAGCTCAAGAGTTCGAGACCAGTTGGGGCAACAAGGTGAGACCCCATCTCTACAAAAGCTTAAAAAACTGGCTAGGCGGCTGGGCAGGGTGGCTCATGCCTATAATTCCAGCACTTTGGGAAGCGAAGATGGGCGGATCACCTAAGGTCAGGAGTTCAAGACCAGCCTGGCTACTATGGTGAAACCTCGTCTTTACCAATACAAAAATTAGCCGGGCATGATGGCAGGCTATTCGGGAGGCTGAGGCAGGAGAATCGCTTGAACCTGGAAGGCAGAGGTTGCAGTGAGCCGAGATTGCATAATTGCGCTCCAGTCTGGGCAACGAAAGCAAAACTCCGTCTCGCAAAAAACAAAAACAAAAAACAAACCAAAAAAATCATAGTAATAATTGGCTAGGTGTGGTGGCCCATGCCTACGCCTATGGTCCCAGCCACTTGGGAGGCTGAGGTGGGAGGATTGCTTGAGTCCGGGAGTTCGAGGCTGCAGTGAGCCGTGATTGTGCCACTACACTCCAGCCTGGGCGACAGAGCAAGACACTATCTCAAAACAACAAATAAAATGAGCATCATCTTATATGCACTGGAGGGTGGTGGCTGGGGGATCTCTGAATGGTTAAGGGGGTGGGTCTCAGAGTCCCGCAGCTCAGACTTCAGATCTCAGCTCTGTGGAATTGGGAAAAGAGGTTCCCTTCTGTAAGCCACACTTTCATTCTCTGAACAATGTGGAGATTAATAATACCAACCTCACATTTGCTGGGAAGTCAATGAGGTCATCCATGGAAGGCAGGAAGCAGAGTAAGCCCTTGAAACATGCTGGTTGGTGAGATCTGTGTGTGCCCTCGTATCTTGTATATACTTCAATCACACATAATCAATTTATATGTGTCCCTTGTTATGTCCGTATCTGATTTATTCCTCTAGCTCTAGGGCCCAGGCCATTGTAATTGCTCAAAAAATACTGAAAGCAGAAGAAATGGAGCAGCAGAATAGAAAAATTTGAGAGGAGATTATTTTAGATGTCTCTCTATATACCTAGTGACACTTTTATACAGAATGATAACCAGCTGGTATCAGTTCTAAGCCCAGAGCATACAGGGTGGCTGCAGACAATGGCATCTCAGCCTGAGATTAAGGCTGAGAGGGTGGGGAAAAAAGGCTGATTCAAGCCATCTGAGAATGCAGAGTGTGCTTCTGAAGCCTACATACAGGAAACATGGGGCAGATCACACCACAGGAGACATTTACAAATCCACAGGCCGGCCAGGAGCAGTAGCTCACGTCTGTAATCCCAGCACTTTGGTAGGCCGAGGTGGGAGGATCGCTTGAGCCCAGCACTTTGAGACTAGCCTGGGCAACATAGCGAGACCCTGTCTCTAATTTCAAAAACAACAAAATAAAAACAAATTCATGGGGCTTCCAAATGGTTTAAAACAGAAATGTTCTCATGTTTAATGGTGCTGATTTTCACTAGATGGTGCAGACCTCTTTGGACTAAACCATCAATTGTCTCTGGCCTCTTTGGACTGAACCATCAATTGTCTACAGAAAACAGAACAGAATACTGGTTTTGCAAACTGTTTTTTCATTTTCAGCAGTTAGATCCTTTATTTCAAAGGACCCTTTAAAGTAAGTGCCCCTCCTAGGGAGAGAAGACAGTCAGTCCAAAAAATAATTAAATAGGTCCAAAAGGCATCATGAATGATAAATACTTCTGAACTGGAACTAAAAAACCCTAAGCTGTCCCACTCTTGCTCAAAATCCTTCTGTGGCTCCCCATTGCCCCCAGGACAAAGTATAGACTTCTTACCATGTCCTACAGAGCCCTACATGGACAGGCCCCTGTGGACCCTCCTCCATCATTACAGCTTCAGTTCCCTCATTCTCAACCCAAAGCTCATCTGGTTTCCTCCTTTCCCCTGAACTCCAGCTCTGGAGGTCCCATGGCCCCCCAGACACCTCCTTCAGGGTATCCCCAGACTCCCACACCTACTATGTCCCCAATTGTCCTTACCATCTTCCTTCCCCCAGTTCCCCATTTCAAGGAGAGCTGTCAAACCCATCCTTCAGGTCTCAGCCTTGGTGCCTCCTCCTCCAAAAAGCTCTCCTTGACTGCCCCCAGCCCTGGGCCTTGTCCTGGACCCCAACAACTTGTCGACTTGGCCCTGTGAGGGTCTCTCTAAATCACCCTCCCCACTAGCTCTGACCTAGTCTCTCTCACCTGGGTCCCCACTCCAGCCACCTCCCTTGGATCCCTCTCCTGCTCAAAAACACAGTCTCAGCTCCTCACTGTGGCTGCCAGGGCCTTGAATGATCTTCCCCGAATGACCTCTTTGGTCTACTCTCTCACCGTTCTTCCCACCCCAGCCATATTTATGATCTTTCAGTTCCTTGAACCAAAACCACATTTTCATCACCGGACCCTCCCACAGCTGCTTTTCCTGCCGAGCACACCTTGCTCATTTCTATCCACTCACGTACCATCTCCTCCACGAAGCCCTCTGGACTCACACAGTCCCCTGGGCCTCCCTTTCCCAGACCTGATCCCTCTACCTATGTCTCCTAGGGAGAGAAGACGATCAGTCTGAAAAACAATTAAATAGGTCCAAAAAAGTATCATGAATGGTGAATACTTCTAAATTGGAACTACAAAAATCTAAGCTGTCCCACTCCTGTTCAAAATCAGTGCTGTGATTATCTGGCAGTGCTTGATGCCGGCAATGCCTAGCGATGGGTTCGTCTCTTCTATTTGACTGGGAGCCCTATGATGGCAGGGCCAGGCTGTCTAACTCACTGCCATGTCCCCAGTGCCATGGAACATAGGAAAGTGCATAGCAGGTGCTCAGTGGCCAGTTCATCTATTAATTCAACTAATATTTAATCAGTAATGACTTGCTGACAAGCCCTGCTCCAGAAACTGAGATTACAGAGGAAAAAAAAAAAAAAGGAGCCGGCACGGTGGCTCACACCTGTAATCCAAACACTGTGGGAGGCTGAGGCAGGCGGATCACCTGAGGTTGGCGGTTCGAGACAAGCCTGACCAACATGGAGAAACCCTGTCTCTACTAAAAATACAAAATTAGCTGGGCGTGGTGGCGCATGTCTGTAATCCCAGCTATTTGGGAGGCTGAAGCAGGAGAACTGCTTGAACCTGGGAGGCAGAGGTTGCGGTGAGCTGAGATTGCGCCACTGTATTCCAGCCTGGGCAACAACAGCGAAACTCTGTCTCCAAAAAAAAAGGAAAAAAATTCTTCCTAAAGATGTTATTCTTAAGGGAGTGAGAATAAATGAGTGAAATACATGGAATGTGCCTTGGAAAAAAACAGAGCAGGGGAGGGAGACAGTGGCATCACAACTTCCAAAGGCTTATGTCCCAGTTCAAAAATAATAATGGGGCTGGGCGTGGTGGCTCATGCCTGTAATCCCAGCACTTTGGGAGGTGGGTGGATCACTTGAGGTAAAGAGTTTGAGACCATCCTGGCTAACACAGTGAAACCCTGTCTCTACTAAAACTACAAAAATTAGCAGGGCGTGGTGGTGTGCACCTATAGTCCCGCTACTTGGGAGGCTGAGGCATGAGAATTGCTTGAACCTGGGAGGCGGAGGTTGTAGTGAGCTGAGATCACGCCACTGCACTGTAACCTGGGCGACGGAGTGAGACTCAGTCTCAAAACAACAACACAAAACCAAAAATAACATAGCCAGGAGCGGTGGCTCACGCATGTAATCCCAGCACTCTGGGAGGCCGAGGCAGGCGGATCACCAGAGGTCAGGAGCTGGAGACCAGCCTGGCCAACATAGTGAAACTGCGTCTCTGTTAAAAATACAAAAATCAGCCAGGCGTGGTGGTGCACACCTGTAATTCCAGGTACTTAGGAGGCTGAGGCAGGAGAACTGCTTGAACCCGGGAGGCAGAAGTTGCAGTGAACTGAGTTCGCACCACTGCATGCCAGCCTGGGTGACAGCGAGACAGTGTCTCAATGAAAAACAAAAAAATAATAACAACATGGCTGGGCACAGTTGCTCACTCCCACCTGTAATTCCAGCACTTTAGGAGGCCAAAGCAGGAGGATCACTTCAGCCCAGGAGTTTGGGACCTGGGCAGTCTGGGCAACAAATTGATATCTTGTCTCTACAAAAAAATAAAAAGGCTAGGCCGGGTGCACTGGCTCATGCCTGTAATCCCAGCACTTTGGGAGGCCGAGGCGGTTGGATCACAAGGTCAGGAGTTCGAGACCAGCCTGACCAACATGGTAAAATCCCGTCTCTACTAAAAATACAAAAATTAGCCGGGCCTGGTGATGCACACCTGTAATTGCAGCTACTCAGGAGGCTGAGGCAGGAGAATCGCTTGAACCTGGGAGGTGGAGGTTGCAGTGAGCCGAGATCGTGCCACTGCACTCCAGCCTGGGAGACAGAACGACACTGTCTCTAAATAAATAAATAATAAAAAATAAATAAAAAGGCTAAAAAATTAGCTGGGGATGGTGGTACATGCCTGTAGCCCTAGCTACATGGGAGGCTGTAGCAGGAGGATGTCTTGAGCCTGGGAGTTTGGGTATGCAGTGAGCCATGACTGCGCCACTGCACTCCGGCCTCAGTGAGAGAGCAAGACCGTGTCGCAAAAAGATAAAGAAAGAAAGAAAAATAATAAGATGGTAGGGCTAGGCGCAGTGGCTCACACCTGTAATTCCAGCACTTTGGGAGGCCGAGGTGGGCAAATTATGAGGTCAGGAGATCGAGACCATCCTGGCTAACACAGTGAAACCCCATCTCTACTAAGAATACAAAAAATCAGCCGGGCATGGTGGCAGGTGCCTGCAGTCCCAGCTACTCGGGAGGCTGAGGCAGGAGAACGGCATGAACCTGGGAGGCGGAGCTTGCAG
Organism: Mandrillus leucophaeus; assembly: GCF_000951045.1. Lineage (NCBI taxonomy): Eukaryota > Metazoa > Chordata > Mammalia > Primates > Cercopithecidae > Mandrillus > Mandrillus leucophaeus. The sequence goes on from NW_012098765.1 coordinate 2,817,310, forward strand.
TGAGCCGAGACTGCGCCACTGCACTCCAGCCTGGGTGACAGACTGAGAATCCATCTCAACAAAAAGAAAAAGAAAAAAAAAAAGAAAAATAGTAACATGGTAAGTTTAGGTTTAGGGCAAAGCAATGTTACCATCTGTTTTTCAGATGAGGTGGCAGAGCTCAGGGAAATTGCCTGCTTAAGTTGCATAGCATTGGTTTGTCAGTTGGAAGATTGTTTTTTGAGACAGAGTCTTACTCTGTTGTCCAGACTGGAGTGCACTGGCAGGTTCTCGGCTCAGAGCAACCTCCATCTCTCAGGTTCAAGTGATTCTTGTGTCTCAACTTCCCGCGTAGGTGGGATTACAGGTGGCCACCACCATGCCTCGCTAATTTTTGTATTTTTAGTAAAGACAGTGTTTCACCATATTGGCCAGGTTGGTCTCGAACTCCTGACCTCAAGTGATCTGCCCACCTCAGCCTTCCAAAGTGCTGGGATTATAGGCATCAGCCGGGAATTTGAACTCAGAGCTCAGTTGTATTCCAGGGCAGTATACTGTTGAACTAATTCATGAACAAACAATGCAAAATCTCCCTTCATCACATCACGTGAGGGACCCTGCGACCTGAGGGAGGCGCGAGCCTATAAAAGTGCAGGGTGTGGAGTGAGACAGTGGGGCTTCTTGCATTTATTTTTGATTTTTTTTTTGAGACAGGGTCTCCTTGCTCTGTTGCAGGCTGGAATGCAGTGGTAGGAACATATCTCACTGCAGCCTGGAACTCCTGGGCTCAAGTGGTCCTCCTGCTTCGGCCTCCCGAGTAGCTGGGACCACAAGTGTGTGCCACCACGCCCAGCTAGTTTTCATTTTTTTCGTAGAGTCGGAATCTCACCACATCGCCCAGGCTGCTATTGAACTGCTGGGCTCAAGTGATCTGCCTACCTCAGCCTCTCAAAGTGCTGGGATTACAGGCGTAAGCCACTGGGCCTGGCCTCAAAGCACTTAATATATTCATTTTATTGTTTTAAATTGGACTTAATATGTTTAATTTTCACAACAGTCCTCTTAAAAATCCCACTTAGGGAATTAAGATTCAGAGAGGTGAAGTCACAGGTACAAAGGGACATAGACAGGATATGGGGTAAGCCTGGGACCTGGACTTTGGTTAAAAAAAAAAAAAAAGAGAGAGAGAGGAAATGGAGCAAGGATTTGAACCCAAGCTGCCTCAAGCTTCCAGGGACAGATGCCCCATGACAGCTGCCTCTCCTGTTGTTCGTCATCTGTAGATCCTCTGCTGCCTGCCCCCCCACCCTCCAGGACAGAGCTGAACCCCGTGGTGGCGCTGGCCTCTCAAAAACTCCATTAGCATTTCCCCAGCCTGCCCTCCATTTTTTATTAATATTTATTTATTTATTTATTTATTTATTTGAGATGGAGCCTTGCTCTGTCGCCCAGGCTGGAGTGTAGTGGCGCGATCTCAGCTCACTGCAATCTCCACCTCCCAGGTTCGAGGGCTTTTCCTGCCTCGGCCTCCTGAATAGCTGAGATTACAGGCACCCACCACAACGCCCACGTAATTTTTTTTTTTTGAGACGGAGTCTCGCTCTGT
>NW_012098765.1:2819124-2821218 GCF_000951045.1 Mandrillus leucophaeus
GCCAGGATGGTCTCGATCTCCTGACCTTGTGATCCGCCCATCTCGGCCTCCCAAAGTGCTGGGATTACAGGCTTGAGCCACCGCGCCCGGCCCACGTAATTTTTTATACTTTTGGTAGAGATGGGGTTTCACCACATTGGTCAGGCTGGTCTCGAACTCCTGACCTCAAGTGATCCGCCTGCCTCAGCCTCCCAAAGTGCTGGGATTACAGGCATGAGCCACCATGCCCGGCCTCGATCTTTGACAGGGATATTTGAAACTTTCTCCCAACATAAAGGATATGTGAGTGCGGACTGAAGATTCTGGCTCTCTTTCCAACAAGGCTGCCTCTCACTAGTCGATCCTGGGTAGAAGTTCTGGAGCTGCCACAGCTCAGGGAGATGGCTTCATGTCACACTGGACCGCATCCCTCCTCGGCTCCACATCCTCCTGTGGCTCCCACCTCACTCGGAGTAAAAGTCAGTCTTCTGCATGGCTCACAAGGCCTTCCACAATGTGCCCCATCGCCCCTCCAACATCATCTCTTGCCCCTCTCCTCTCTCACTGACCTCCTTGCTATTCCTTAAATATTCCAAGCTTGCTCCTACCTCAATGACTTTGCTTTTGCTGTTCTCTTTGCCTAGCATGCTCTTCCCCCCGAGGGCCGTCATTCTTTCTTTCTCTCTTTTTTTTTGAGATAGAATCTGACTCTGTCGCCCAGGCTGGAGTGCAATGGTGCAATCTCAGTTCACTGCAACCTCCGCTTCCCAGGTTCAAGCGATTCTCCTGCCTCAGCCTCCCGAATAGCTGGGATTATAGGTGTCTGCCACTATGCCTGGCTAATTTTTTTGTATTTTTAGTAGAGACACCCCGTCACCATATTAGTCAGGCTGGTCTCGAACTCCTGACCTCAGGTGATCCACCAGCCTTGGCCTCCCAAAGTGCTGGCATTATAGGCATGAGCCACCACGCCCAGCCATTTTCTTTTGTTGTTTTTTTATTTTTGAGACAGGGTCTCCCTCTGTTGCCCAGGCTGGAGTGTAGTGGCAAAATCATGGCTCACTGCAGCCTCAAACTCCCAAGCTCAAGTGATCCCCCCACCTCTCAGCCTCCCACATAGCTGGGACTACAGGTGCACACCACCATACCTGCTTAATTTTTGTAGAGATGGGGTTTCGCTATGTTGCCCAGGCTGGCTGCAAACTCCTGAGCTCCAGTGATCCGCCTTCCTCAGCCTCCCAAAGTGCTGCGATCATAGGTGTGAGCCACCGTGCCCGGCCCCTCTCTCTCTTCTCTTTCAAGTCTGTGGTTCAAATGTCACCTTCTCAGAAAGCTTTCCTTGACCACCCTATTTAAAATTACAACCTTGACCCCACATTCCCCATGCCCCTTCTAATACATCCAATAATCTACTTTCCTATTTACCTATTGCCTCTTACCCTTACTAGAGTTTAGGACACTCTATAAGGCCAGATTTTTTTTTTTTTTTTGGAGACGGGGTCTCACTGTGTCACCCAGGCCGGAGTGCAGTGGTGCGATCTCAACTCACTGAAGCCTCCGCCTGCCGGGTTCAAGCAATTCTAACCTCAGCCTCCCAAGTTGCTCGGATTATAAGGGTGCGCCACCATGCCTGGCTAATTTTTGCATTTTTAATAGAGATGGGGTTTCACCATGTTGTCCAGGTTGGTCTCAAACTCCTGACCTCAGGTGATTCACCTACTTCGGCCTCCTAAAGTGCTTGGATTACAGGTGTGAGCCACTGCGCCCAGCCAAGATATTTTTGTCTGTACTGTTCATTAAGGTGTCCCCAATGCCTAGCAGTGTTGAGCACATAGACAGCACATGCTTAAGAATTATGTGCAGAATGATTAATTTGTGTTTTCATTCCCATATTGCAGATGCAGTAACCGAGGCGCAGGGAGGTTAAGCCAGTTGCCCAAGATCATGTAGTTCTTTTTTGTTTTTTTTTTGTTTTGAGACGGAGTCTCGCTCTTGTTGCCCAGGCTAGAGTGCAATGGCGCAATCTCGGCTCACTGCAACCTCTGCCTCCCAGGTTCAAGTGATTCTCCTGTCTCAGTCTCCCAAGTAGCTGGGATTACAGGCATGTGCCACCAT
>NW_012098765.1:2822508-2837764 GCF_000951045.1 Mandrillus leucophaeus
CACTGCATCCAACCACTTTAATGTTTTTTTAGAGATGGTGTCTCACTCTGTCACCCAAGTTGGAGTGCAGTAGCACAATCATAGCTCACTGCAGCCTCAAACTCCTGGGCTTAGTGATTCTCCCACCTCAGCCTCCTGAGTAGCTGCAACTACAGGTGCACATCACTGTGTCCATTTAATTAAAAAAAAAAATTTTTTTTGTAGGGATGGGGTCTTGCTATTTGCCCAGGCAGGTCTGTTTTTGTATTGTTTTGTTTTTTGCTTCATTTTTCTCTTTTTGGAGACAGTCTCGCTCTGTTGCCCAGTCTGGAAGGCAGTAGGGTGATCTCAGCTCACTGCAGCCTCCACCTCCAGGCTTCAAGGGATTCTCCTGCCTCAGCTTCCCGAGTAGCTAGCTGGGAGTACAGGCATGCGCCATCACATCTGTCTAATTTTTTTTTTTTTTTTTTTTTTTTTTAGTTGAAATGAGGTTTCACCCTGTTGGCCAGGCTGGTCTCAAACCCCTTGCCTCAAGTGATCCGTCTGTCTTGGCCTCCCAAAATGCTGGCATTACAGGCAAGAGCCACCTCGTCCGGCCTAGGACTGACGAGGTGTGACTTAAATGTGGGAGAAACAGGCTTCATCTCTCCATAGTCCTAATTCTAAAAGTCCAGGGAATTCTGGGTCTAAGCTACCTACAGTTTCCCCCTCACCAAGCCCTCCTCAACCCTTGCAGCACTAGCTAAATGCTTTCATTTTGGGGAGTGGAGGAAATCACTCAATCCCATAAGGTAACAAGATAGGGATTAAGTATTTACAGAAGCAAGGTTCACAATGGCCGATGGGCTACTGCCACAGGTGTGGTGACGTGGCAGAGGTAAGGGCAACATGGAGACTGTGAGGTGGTGTGGCTGCTGTGGCAGAGTGTCTGTCCTGATACGAGGTCCATGATGACACCCTGGGAATGACGAGGCAGCTGGGGAGAGGGGGAGAGTGACCATGAGGATATGATGAAGGTGACTGGATGAGGGTGAGGGTGACATGGTTTATTATTATTATTATTGAGACCGAGTCTCGCTCTTGTCGCCCAGGATGGAGTGCAATGGCGCGATCTCGGCTCACCGCAACCTCTGCCTCCCGGGTTCAAGCAATTCTCCTGCCTCAGCCTCCGGAGTAGCTGGGATTACAGACATGTGCCAACATGCCCAGCTAATTTTTGTATTTTTAGTAGAGACGGGGTTTCACTACCTTGACCAGGCTGGTCTTGAACTCCTGACCTCAGGGCGCCCACCTTGGCCTCCCAAAGTGCTGGGATTACAGGCGTGAGCCACTGCACCGGGCAGAGGGTGACATGGTTAATAACAATATTAGCTAAAAACACCATGTCAAGCTCAGCCTGCCACAAGAATAAACTCGCAGAATTGTCACACTCAGCCCTGATGTGGATGTCCCCACGTGCATTTTGCAGATGAAGCTGGGATTGGAAAGGTGCCATAAGGTAGTCAAGGTATCCAGAGGTGTAGTGGTGGGGCTGGGATTCTGACACTCCCCAGGTAATGGGCTGCAGTACCCTGTATGTTATGTGAGCTGTGATACAGGGAAATGACGAAGACACGGAGGGAAGAAAAATAACTGTAAGGCTGGGTGGCTCCTTATGGGGAAAGCTGGAAACATGAGGAATGGATGGTGACTGTCAGAGGAACAGTGATACCAAGGTAGGGACAAAGACATAAGGGGTAATGATGACATAAGGGCTGCATTAGCGCGATTTAAGAAGAGCGATGGGGACAGTAGCCATGCGAAGGTGACTTGGGGGTATGATGAGGGTTTAAGAGAAATGAGGATTTTATAAAGGAGAAATGGCAACAAAAGCAGGATGCAGGTAACACACGGCGATGACGCATTTACAGGGAGCGATTACGACCTATGGTGGCAAAGAGGGCTTAAGGGGAAGGAAAGCGAGTTAAGGGCGTTGATGGCGACTTTAAAGAGGGTGATGGCGACAGAAGGGGAGTTGTGACGATTTAAGTGAGACGAGACAGGAGAGGAATGGTGACATAAAGGGACCGAGGACGACATAAGGGAGGCGATGCATTATAGCGGGGAGGACAACACGAGGAGGGTAGCCGAGGCGCCGCGCCCCTAGATCGCACAGTACCTGCACTCCACGTCTCCCACTCCGGGACCCAGCCCCACAGGAACCTTCCAGGATATATCCCCGCCTGACCGCCCCCTAGCCGCGCGCAGGCGCACTACTGCTAGACAGCGGGCCCACGGGGGCCAGGCATGCGCCTTTCTCATTGGCCGCGCCGCTCGCTGGCGTCGGGCGGAGGAGAGCGCCCGGCGAAGGTGGGCGGTCACGTGACGTACACGCCCGCACTCCTGCTGGTGGCGGTGGGCGGTCACGTGACGGTTATGGCCGCACTCTCGCTGGTGGCGGCCTGGTGGGCTAGAGCGGCCGCGGGCTGGTCAGTTCAGCTTCCTGCGGTGAGGGGGTGCTTCCGGGGCGGGCAGCCCGGGCCGGGGGTGGAGTGTCTGACAGTTGGCGCCGCCGGGAGGGAGGGCGGGCGGCGCGAGTGGGCGCGGGCCCGGTGGGCCAGGTGAGGCGCGGGCCGGGGGTGGTGGGACTGGGCCGGTTGCGGTAGGGACGGGTGGCGTCCGGGGCTCTGGACTCAGTTCGGGCTCCGCTGTACGGCTTCGGACGTACGATTTGTTTCTCTGAGCCTCAGTTTCCTCCCCTGTGGAATGGGGGTTAGAATCTGACTGTATCATCGGCTTTATAAGTGGGAGTGAGAAGTCAGGTCGTGTACGTTGGATCCCTTAGCCCAGCTCCTCCGCATAACGCTCACTTCGTTACTATACTATTATTGTTAGTATTGATGTTTGCGCTTAGTATGAAAAATTGTTGGGTTTGGAAGCCGTCGGATTTTGGTTCAAGTCCCGCTCCACTGTGAGGCAGTGGGGCCTGTGTCTTCGCTTCCTTGAACCCCTTTTTTTCTCATCTGTACAGTGAGAGCAGATAGTCCCAGTATCATAGGGTCGTCTTGAGGATTCTGACGAAGTGTGTGTGTGTAGAGATTTTAAGCAGAGGGGCTGGTACAGTGAGAGCTCGTGGATTGGGACTATAATGATAATGATTCTGAGAGTCATTGGTGTAGCTGGGAATTCCATGGAAGTAGGGGGAGAAAGCTCAGAGACAGCAATAGGAAAGACTTAGGACTGGAGCTGAGAAAATCGACATCCTGCCGCTTACTATTTGACCAATTTTGCTGAGTCCTGAAGTATTAGTTTTTTTCTTTTTCTTGATCATGACTAGTGCATTTTTTCCCCCAGTAAATTAATTTGAGAAGGCAAATTTGCATTGCTGTCTTCTTCTTCTTCTTCTTTTTTGAGACCGAGTTTCTCTCCTTGCCCAGGCTGGAGTGCGATCTCGCTCACCGCAACCTCTGCCTCCCGGGTTCAAGTGATTCTCCTGCCTCAGCCTCCTGAGTAGCTGGGATTACAGGCATGCGCCACCACGCCCTGCTAATTTTTTTGTATTTTAGTAGAGATGGGGTTTCTCCATGTTGGTCAGGCTGGTCTCGAACTTCTGACTTCAGGTGATCCGCCCGCCTCGGCCTCACAAAGTGCTGGGAGCCACCGTGCCTGGCGCATTGCTGTCTTCAATGAAAAACTAGCATTGCTGGCCATGAGAGGAAGGAAAAGTTCAGGTAAAATACAATGGAAACTGAACAGCTTGTTACATTGTACGCTGAAATGGAAAGATAATTGAAAAAGGAATACTACGTATTCCCTTTGAATAGGAATACTGTTCAGAACTTGTACTGTGTGATTCCCTGTTGTCAGATCCCATCGACCCCCATCAAGTTGTCCTTATGCTTGTTCCCAGCTCACCCTTTGTATACAACTAGCATTAAGTCAGTGACTGTCCGTCCCACTGTTTCCCTAGATCACTGAAGATTTGTTTTATTTTGATGCACACTTAACATCGCACTTACCACCTGCTGTGCATCTTCGTTCTAAGGATTCTGTTTATTAACTCGTTTAATCCCTGTAACACCGTTAAGAATGGGTCCTTGGCTGGGTGCGGTGGCTCACACCTGTAATCCCAGCACTTTGGGAGGCCAAGACGGGCGGATCACGACGTCAGGAGATCGAGACCATCCTAGCTAATACGGTGAAACCCTGTCTCTACTAAAAATACAAAAAATTAGCTGGGCATGGTGGTGGTAATCCCAGCTACTTGGGAGGCCAAGGCAGGAAAATTGCATGAACCTGGGAGGCAGGGGTTGCAGTGAGCCGAGATCACACCGCTGCACTCCAGCCTGGGTGACAGAGTGGGACTCTATCTCAAAAAAAAAACCTTTTTTTTATTTTGAGATGGTGTTTTTTTATTTTTATTTTTTATTATTTATTTTATTTATTTTTGTTTTGAGACAAGGTCTCACTCTGTAGCTCAGGCTGGAGTGCAGTGGTGCGATCTGGGATTACTGCAACCTCTGCCTCCCGGGCTCAAGCAATTCTCCTGCCTCAGCCTCCTGAGTAGCTAGGATTACAGGTGTCCACTACTATGCCTGGCTAATTTTTGTAGAGATGGGGTTTCACAATGTTGGCCAGGCTGGTCTTGAACTCCTGACCTTGTGATCCACCTGCCTTGGCCTCCCAAGGTGCTGGAATTACAGGCATGAGCTACCGTGCTGGCCAGGAATGGGTACTCTCACTTTTTTTTTTTTTTTTGAAATGGAGTCTCACTGTTGCCCAGGCTGGAGTATAGTGGTGCAGTTTCGGCTCACTGCAACCTCTGGAGTGCAATGGCGTGATCTTGGCTCACTGCAACCTTCGCCTCCTGGGTTCAAGCAGTTCTCCTGCCTCAGCCTCCCAAGTGGCTGGGACCACAGGCACCTGCCACCACACCCAGCTAATTTTTGTATTTTTAGTAGAGATGGGGTTTCACCATGTTGGCCAGGCTAGTCTCAAACTCCTGACCTTGTAATCCACCCGCCTTGGCCTCCCAAAGCGTTGGGATTACAGGCATGAGCCACTGTGCCCAGCCACCTTTCTTTTCTTTTCTTTTTCTTTTTTTGAGGCAGAGTCTCGCTCTGTTGCCCATGCTGGAGTGAAGTGGCATAATCTTGGCTCACTGCAGCCTCTGCCCCGCCTGGGTTGAAGCGATTCTCCCACCTTAGCCTCCCGAGTAGCCGGGATTACAGGCATGCGCTACCATGCCCGGCTTATTTTTGGTAGAGATGGGCCTTCACCATATTGGCCAGGCCAGAAGGTCAGGTTGGTCTTGAACCCCTGACCTCAGGTGATCCACCTGCCTCGGCCTCCCAAAGTGCTGGGATTACAGGCATGAGCCGCCGTGCCCGGCTTTTTTTTTTTTTTTTCCCTTTTTTCAACAGTGACAGGGTCTCACTGTATCGCCCAGGCTGGCCTCAAAATCCTAGGCTCCAGAGATCCTCCTGCTTCGGCTTCCCAAAATGCTGGGACTACAGGTGTGAGTCACCATACCCGGCCTTACCATTCTTATTGTGCAGTTGAGGAAGTGAGGTCAGAAAGGTTAAGCTACTTGTTCAGAGTCAGGATTAGGATGTGGTAAAATTGGGATTTGGATACAGGTCTTGTAAGGGCTTAGCACATGGAGCCTGTTATGTGGTAATTCCTTGAGTTTTGGGAGCTGCTGTCTTTAAAATGACTATTATAATTTTCCTTATTCAGAAAGTCAGTGCTGGAGATGGGCTTTTAGGATTGTGGAGAGAGGAAATTGAATCCAGTAGGGTCTGTAGCACTTGGGGAAGAATACTTAAAGGATTCCGGTTAGCATTAACTGAGACATTGAAAAACAGACCATAGTACCTGGCTTGTAGTAATCCCTCAATCAGCATGAACCATAGCCATTGGACTGCCTGGAGTCCAAGTCCTGCTGCTGCCTTTACTTGCTGTATGATCTTGAACTCCTAGGCTCAAGGGATCCTCCTGCCCCTAAAGTGCTGGAATGACAGGCCTGAGCCACTGTGCCCAGCCTTTTGCTGTGTGATCTTGGACCTGCCATTCTTATCTGTAACTTGGGACTCATTTTTCCATTTTTCTGAGGGTGGTTGTGAGAAGTCACTGAGATGTGTATATGCTCAGTTCCTGGCGCATAGTAAACACTCAATGGGAGTTACTCCATGGGCATCAGAATCAGGAAGAACTTGTTTTTGAATCCCAGTAAGGTTAGTTGCTAGATGTGCCATTTGACAAATGACTGCACCTCAATGAGTTGGGGTTTTTCGTCCGTAAAAACAGGGCTAATAATAGTCCTCACTCACTGAGCTGTTGGGATGCATCTGCATGATGCTTGGCCCTGGTCCTGATGCATAGTTAGTGCTTGGTTTGTGAGATGTTCTGTCTGACTTACTGAGACCTCTCCGTGCTCTGTTCTTTGAGAGATGCATGTTGTATTTTCTTTTCTTTTTTTTTTTTTTTTTTTGAGACAGGTCTTTCTCTGTCACCCAGGCTAGAGTGCAGTGGCGCGATCTCGGCTCCCTGCAACCTCTGCCTCCTGGGTTCAGGCAATTCTCCTGCCTCAGCCTGCGGAGTAGCTGGGATTACAGGCACCCATCATCACGCCTGGCTAATTTTTGTATTTTAGTAGAGATGGGTTTTCACCATGTTGGCCAGGCTGGTCTCAAACTCCTGGTCTCAGGTGATCCACCCGCCTCAATCTCCCAAAGTGCTGGGATTGCAGGCATGAGCCACTGTGCCTGGCCTGTGTTGTCTTTGGCCAGTGGTAAAATTCAGAAGGGAAATTGGATCTAAGAGTGTTGAGTACAGGACAGAGTGATGTCTGTGGTCATACTCATCAGTAAGAGATTGAGCAGAAGACCAAGTGCCTGTAATCCCAGCACTTTGGGAAACTGATGTGGGCAGATCACTTGACGTCAGGAGTTCGAGACCAGCCTGACCAACATGGTGAAATCCTGTCTGTACTAAAAATACAAAAATTAGCTGGGTGTGGTGGCGGCTGCCTGTGGTCCCAGCTACTCGGGAGGCTGAGGCTGGAGAACCGCTTGAACCCAGGAGGCGAAGGTTGCAGTGAGCCGAGATCACGCCACTGCACTCCAGCCTGGGCGACAGAGTGAGACTTTGTCTCAAAAAAAAAAAAAAAAAAAAAAAAAAATTGAGCAGAAGCCAGGGAAGGGCAAGATTAACAATGCTGAGGATAGAGAAGAGAGTCTCATATGTAGGGACTTAGGGAAAGGTCACGAAGTAGATGGCAGTGGAGCAGAAGGAAGGAGAGGTTGCCAGGAGGAGACAGGTATTCCAGGCACAGGTGACATCCTCTAAAAACGGGAGGCCGACAAAGCACCTGTGTGGGGAAGGAGGCCTGGACGATGAGATCAGGCACAACACCTCCAGGGTGCTTAGTAGGCACCAAGCACTGTCTCAGGTGCTTTTATTCATAGAAACTCATCTAGCTCTTACAGCAGTCCTCTAAGGTAAGTCATGTTTGCACCCTCCCAATTCACTAATGGGGACACCGTGGCCCGACTGGTGAAGTCACTTGCCGAGATCACACAGTTCATAAGTGGTAGAGCTGGATTTGAACCCTAAGTCTGGTTGCAGAGTTCTTACTCTTGACCACTCCATCATACCATCAAAATCTGTTAGGGGATGGGACAGATTTTATGGGATTGTAAACAGGAAGGTTCTGGGACAGAGGGCTTCTGCACCTCATGGAGGGGTGAGGGAGGATCAGTACTGGGGGCTGCGGTAGATAGAAGGGAGCAGAGTGAGGAGAGAGGGCAGAGGACCCGGGTCAGGGAAGAGGCAGAGGGCTAAGTAGGAAGTTTTGGCCAGGGCAGTGTAGGCCCCGTGATCTTGGAGTCGGATAGCGTTGAATCAGCACATGAAAAAGTTACTTCCTTTAGTTTCCATTCAGCACTGCTTTTATTGGAGATAGTCTCCACTGGTGCTAAAATGTCTTTAACACCACCTTTCTACCATCTGCTAATGTAAGGGAAAATTGGTTTTCCGTGTCTTCTCTGGGACGCCTCATGATCAGGTCACCACTTCTGTGACCTGTCTCCTCCCAATGTCCTCCCTGCTCGCTCCACTGCAGCCACACTGGCTCCTTGCTTTCCCTCCAGCATGCCAGGTGAGCCACTGGCTCAGGGCGCTGGACTTGCTGTACCTTCTTCTGGAACACTTTTTCTCTGTAAAACCACATGGCTCATTGCTTCCCTCCCTTTAGCTCTCTAAATGTTGCTTTAGGTCTTCCCTGATCACTCTGTTGAAAATTACAACCACTCCCTTCCCAGGTCCTCCATGTCTTCTCCATGGCACTAAAGGCTTCCTAATGTACTCTACTAACTGTTTGGCTTGTTTACTCTCTGTCTCCCCTGTCGCCTGTACCCAGCTAGCTGCTAAGTTCCATGGCTTTGTTCACCTTGGTATCCCTAAGAGTGCCTTACACATAGTAGGTTCTCAGTGAATAGGGTTTTGGGTTTGTTTGTTTGAAGACTAGTCAAGTGCAGTAGTGAGAAAGGGAGAAAGAGTAGAATAAGGAGTTCCATCTGTAAGGGACTATGAACAGTCAATTGAGATAATTCATTACCTTTGGACCAGCCTGTTTTTTTTTTTGAGACAGGGTCTTGCCATGTTGTCCAGGCTGGTCTTGAACTCCTGGCCTCAATTGATCCTCCCATCTTGGCCTCCCAAAGTGCTGGGATTACAGGCATGAGCCAGCACGCTTGGTTGGTATTTATCGTTAAAGTTTTGGCCAGAAGTGTCTTATTTCTGTTGCACTCCTTTTTCTAGCCAACCTTTTGGGGTGTGTGGGAATGGAACTGTGGACATTTGCTGTCCCTGGGCCTTGTCTCAGGCACAAGCGATGATGGTGGTGGCAGCTCTGTCCCAGGCTGACTTCCTGCCAGCTGCTCCAGGCTATTCCTGGGCGGTGAGCCTCTAGCCCAGGAACGTTCCTCTGGCATGCAGGCAGACAGGCACAGGAGAGGGACAGACACTCACAGCCGGCAGCAACTCATGGGCCCTCTCCTCTCTTCTCTTTCAGGCTCCAGGGAGCAGTGTCAGGGCCAGGGAGACGATGGTCTCCGTGACTATGGGTGAGTCTGTGGCCTTCTCTCCAGGGCCCCCTCTCCCCACTGCCCTTTTTGAGGTATGGCCTTGGTGGGGGACGAGGGGGTGGGGGAGGGAGGGCTGGGTCATTGGCAGGAACAGCTGTACTCTGAGGACTGTGGCAGGGTGGGGCTGGAACTGCTTGAGGCCTGCCCGCCTCCTCGCCGGATCTCTCTCCTGACTGTATAGTTTAGCTGTGAAGAACGTGGGTTAGGCCGGGCGCGGTGGCTCAAGCCTGTAATCCCAGCACTTTGGGAGGCCGAGACGGGCGGATCATGAGGTCAGGAGATCGAGACCATCCTGGCTAACACGGTGAAACCCCGTCTCTACTAAAAATACAAAAAACCAGCCGGGCGAGGTGGCGGGCGCCTGTAGTCCCAGCTACTGGGGAGGCTGAGGCAGGAGAATGGCGCAAACCCGGGAGGCGGAGCTTGCAGTGAGCTGAGATCCGGCCACTGCACTCCAGCCAGGGCTACAGAGCAAGACTCCGTCTCAAAAAAAAAAAAAAAAAAAAAAAAAAAAAAAAAAAAGAACGTGGGTTATGAAGTCCAGCAGGTCTCCCACGTGGCCTCACAGAGCCTTGGTTTTCTCACCTGTGAAATGGAAATGATATTCCCACATCCTGGGATTAAGGAGATTACAGCATGTAAAAGCTTGGGTGTAGTTCTAAACAAACCTTAGGTGTTGTTATTATCACAAGCCTTAAGCTCTGTATTTGGGGATTGCTAAGGCACAGATATTAGTTGGTGGCTTTGAAAAATGTTGACATTTATTATAATGTGGAAAAATATATTATATATATATAATTTTTTGAGATGGAATTTCACTCTTGTTGCCCAGGCTGGAGTACAGTGGCACGATCTCGGCTCACTGCAACCTCCACCTCCCAGATTCAAGCGATTCTCCTGCCTCAGCCTCCCAAATAGCTGGGATTACAGGCGTGTGCCACCACGCCCAGCTAATTTTTGTAGTTTTAGTAGAGACAGGGTTTCACCATGTTGGCCAGGCTGGCCTCAAACTCCTGACCTCAGGTGGTCTGCCCTCTCCAGCCTCCTTAAGTGCTGGGATTACAGGCATAAGCCATCATGCCTGGCCCATAAAATATATTTGTATAGTTTTAAGAGTGATTAAGAAGCAAAGTCTGAGTATATCCTTTTTTTTTTTTTGAGACGGGCTCACACTTTGTTGCCCATGCTGGAGTGCAGTGGTGTAATCTCGGCTCACTGCACCCTCCGCCTCCCAGGCTCAGGTGATCCTCCCATCTCAGCCTCCTGAGTAGCTGGGACTATAGGGACGCACCATCATGCCCGGCTAATTTTTATATTTTTTGTAGAGATGGGGTTTCGCCATGTTGCCCAGGCTGGTCTTGAATTCCTGTGCTCAAGAGATCCTCCTGCCTCAGCCTCCCAAAGTGCTGGGATTACACAGGTGAGCCACCGCGCCTGGCCTGTATTCCTTTTTTTTTTTGAGACAGAGTCTTGCTCTGTCACCAGGCTGGAGTGCAGTGGCACGATCTTGGCTCAATGCAACCTCTGCCTCCCGGGTTCAAGTGATTCTCTTGCCTCAGCCTCCCGAGTAGCTGGGACTACAGGCGCACACCACCACGCCCAACTAATTTTTGTATTTTTAGTAGAGACGGGGTTTCATCATGTTGGCTGGGATGGGCTGGATCTCTTGACCTTGTGATCCACCTGCCTCGGCCTCCCAAAGTGCTGGGATTACAGACGGGAGCCACCGTGCCTAGCTGCCTGCATTCTGTATAATTCCATTCATATAAAGCATAGAAGCAGACAAAATCAGTCTATTTTGTTAGAAGGTGGTGGTTGCATCTGGGAAGGAGTGAGTAGAGACTCCAAAGGGAATATAAGGGGTTCTGAGGTGTTAGAAATATCTGATTTCTTAATTTGGGTGCTGTTTACATAGGTGTGTCTGATTTAGGAAGATCTATTGACTTGTGCACTTTTTTTTGCATGTACATTATAGTTCCGTAAAAAGATTGAAAAATCCAAACCCTGTTACCCATCCAGATCAAAAAAAGAGAACATTGTCAGCCCCATGAGAGTCCTACCCCAATCACACTCCCCTCCCTTCTCCATATGGAATAAACCATTTTGTGAATGTCTTTTCTTGCCTTACCTACCTTTTTTTTTTACAATGGAGTTTCGCTTTTGTTGCTTAGGCTGGAATGCAATGGCGTGATCTTGGCTCACCGCAACCTCTGCCTCCTGGGTTCAAGCGATTCCCCTGCCTCAGCCTCTGGATCGAGTAGCTGGGATTACAGGCATGCCCCACCATGCCTCACTAAATTTGTATTTTTAGTAGAGATGGGGTTTCTCTATGATGGTCAGGCTGGTCTCAAACTCCTGACCTCAGGTGATCCACCTGCCTCGGCCTCCCAAAGTGCTGGGATTACAGGTGTAAGCCACCACTCCCAGCCTTCCTTGCCTTTATAGTTGTATTATCAATGGGACATTCCTATTCTATAGACTTTGGTTTTGAAATTACGTGAATGAAATCATACCTTGTGTTCTTTTGTATCTGGCTTCTTTTGCTCAACATAATGTCTAAGGGTCACCTGTGTTGACTTTCTTTTCACTGCTGTATAGTATTTCACCTTGAGAGTGACCACCATGTGTTTATCAATGCTGCTGTCAGTGGATATTGCATTATTACTGGGTTGGGGCTGTCACAGACAAACTACTGTGAATATTCTTGTATGTGTCTCCTGGTGTGTGCAAAAAGCCACATCTCATTGATTCCAAGACTCACATCATTGCACAACTTAACATTTCTGAAGTAGGGGTATATCTTATTGCCGGTGCCTTATGACAGTTTAGTTGACTGCATGTTTTCCTTCCTTAGCAATACATGAAATGATGGTGTGTGCTGAATGTGGGGACTCTTTCCATTCCTCAAACACTGGGTTTCAGCAATCTTTTGGTTAAATTCACAGGCTTTGCCTGGTCCCTGTGAACTGATTAGTCTTTACAGCTAATTGATCACAACCAGTTACAGATTTATTTGTTCCTTCTCCCTTCCCACTGCTTCACTTGACTAACCTTAAAATCAGTCAGTCAATTAATCAATCACAGGCTTTGGCTCAGAGAGCTACCCACAGCCTACGTGGTACTTTTTTCTCCCCTTAATAACAGCTTAGTTTAGGTATAATTCATTTATCATACGTTTTACCTAGTTAAGGTGTACAATTCGATGGTTTTTATATTCTCTCTTCACAGAGTTGTGCAGCCATCACCATAATCCATTTTAAAACATCTTTATCACTCTCTCTTGAAACTCCATACCTTAGCAGGGTGTTGTGGCTCACGCCAGTAATCCCAGCACTTTGGCAGGCTGAGGCAGGTGAATCGCTTGAGTCCAGGAGTTTGAGACCAGCCTAGGCAACATGATGAAACTCTGTCTCTATAAAAAATATAAAAAATTGCTGGGCACTGTGGCTCACGCCTGTAATCCCAGCACTTTGGGAGGCCGAGGAGTGTGGATCACGAGGTCAGGAGTTTGAGACCAGCCTGACCAACATGGTGAAACCCCGTCTCTACTAAAATACAAAAATTAACTGGGCATGGTGGCACGTGCCTGTAATCCCAGCTACTTGGGAGGCCGAGGCAGGAGAATCGCTTGAACCCAGAGGTGGAGGTTACAGTGAGCCGAGATTGCGCCTCTGCACTCCAGTCTGGGTGACAGAGTGAAACTCCATCTCAAAATAAAATGTGTGTATATATATGTAACTTGTGTGTGTATATATACAAAAAAATAGCTAGGCCTGGTGGCACGCGCCTATAGTTTAACTACTTGGGAAACTGAGGTGGGAAGATTGCTTGAGCCCAGGAGGTTGAGACGGCAGTGTACTATGATTGTGCCACTGCACTCTGGCCTAGGCGACAGAGGGAGACCCTGTCTCAAAAAAATTAAAACCCCATACCCATTAGCAGTCACTTCCCCGTCCTCCTAGCAACCACTAATCTACTTTCTCTTTAGATTTGCCTGTTCTAGACATTTCATATACATGGAATCATTATGTGGTGCTTTTTGATAGTTAGAGGTGCATGCTTCTGGCCAGTGGGACCCAGGGCCCTATGGCTTAGCAGGTGGATAGTGCCTGTGCAACATAGGGAAATGGTACCTCTTTCCTGTGGCCTGGCAGAGGCAATCCTAAGGAGCTCCTCGCCAACCTCAGTCCCCAAGGGCCAATCAGCACCCGGGGTAACTGGCCTGTGGCTGGCTGGGCAGGGGCCTCCTTGGAGATGTGACCCATGGGGCTTCACCTGAGCCCTGCACTGCCACTCATGTAACACCTGACCCACAGTGTGTCTGTTTCCCTGCTCTGAGTCTCTATTGTCTTAAAAGCAAAATGGGTGAGGTAATAACAGGTTTCTTCTATTCTAAAATAGCATGGATTGTTGGATGTACTGAGAAAGAAAAACAGTTTGCTAATTAAACCATGGCACACCATCAGTCATGAAGTAGATCCTAGTTTCGGAGATGTCAAAATGTGAAAAAAAAAGTTCTGCTTTGAATCAGTGGTCTTAGCTACCTCCTGGCCTGTCAGGCTGGGGTCAGTTTGAGGGTCAAACCCACCAAGAAGCCAAGAAAATTTAGAAAGAATAAAGTTTCATAGGTGGGGTCTGCCTGGTCTTGGCTGTGGCTCTGTGTTTAGTGGTGATGGGAGTAATAGTAGTAATAATAATAATAATAATAGCTGACATGGTTTGAGGATATCCTCTGGGTTAAGCATCATTTGAAGCCTTTTATATGGAGTTTCTCATTGAGTCTGCACAGTGATCCAAGGACACTGGTGCTGTTATCACTAAAATCTCAGCTACACAAGGGCTGGGACTTCATCTTGTGCCTTGTGGTATCCCCAGTGCGTAGGACAGGACCTGTCCTTTGCCAAATGCTGGGTAAACACTTGTCAAATCTGTTATCCCGGGTTTACAGATGAGGAAACCAAGGCACCAAGAGTTAACTTACCCACAGTCCCTCCATAGGGAAATCGCAGGGTTAGGATTCAAACCCAAGCTCCGAAGTCCGTGTTAGTGACTTCTGTGCCTCTCTCTGAGGGAGGTTTGCTGCTGTGGCGGGTAGGGGCTTGCCAAGGCTCGTGGGCTGGCTCTGTGACACTTCTTTCCAACCACCTGTGGATCCTGTCATCCTCTGGGCCTAAGCTGGCTGATAGGGACTAGGGCAGAGAACCCAGAGTCCCAGTTACCCTACATCAGTCATGGGCCCAGCATGTGTAGTGATGCAGAGAGCCAGCCCTGGGGTGGGGTGGAGCTGTAAGGAGAAAGGCTGTGGTAAGGGTTTGGGAGCTCTGCCCCTTGTTTAGCGTCGTTGCCCAACCTTTCCCTGCCTCATTTTCCTCGGCAACTCAGGGGAGTCTTAATACTGCTTGACTCACAGGGTCAGGAAGGCTCAGTTCCATCATGTGTGTGTGGAGCACTCCACACAGGGCCTGGCATGGGAGGAGCATTTAATTTGTGGGAGCTGCTGTGATTGTGGTTTTGCTAATGCTATTCTCTAAAGAGGATGGTGTGAATAATGAGCCCTGTCCAACCCCACAGCCACTTCCGAGTGGATCCAGTTCTTTAAGGAAGCCGGCATTCCTCCAGGACCTGCTGTCAATTATGCCGTGATGTTTGTAGATAATAGGTGAGGAGACTGAACTTGGGGATGGGGTGGTGGGGAGCTGACTGGCCCACCCACTCTGGCCCACCTGGGGCCTTACCACTGACCTTCCCCTGCAGGATTCAGAAGAGCATGCTGCTGGATCTCAATAAGGAGATCATGAATGAGCTGGGCGTGACCGTGGTGGGCGACATCATCGCCATTCTCAAGCATGCCAAAGTGGTGCACCGTCAGGTGGGTGCTGTGCCCAGCCCCTCTGTCTCTGGGTTTGGCATGGAGGCGGAGGTTTAGTTGCAGAGCCAATGGGAGGCCTGGCAGCAGAGGCAGGCCGACCTGGGTTCCAGGGCTGGTTTGGCCATTTGCTGTGTGACACTGGGCACATGGCCCAACCTCTCTGAGCTGTATTTTCTGCATCTGTGAAAGAGAGGCAAACCTGGCCGGGCGCGGTGGCTCATGCCTGTAATCCCAGCACTTTAGGAGGCCGAGGCGGGCGGATCACGAGGTCAGGAGATCA
>NW_012098765.1:2842349-2846796 GCF_000951045.1 Mandrillus leucophaeus
CCTTCCTTCCTTCCTTCCTCCCTTCCTTCCTCCCTTCCTTCTTTTCTCCCTTCCTCCCTCCCTCCCTTCCTTCCTTCCTCCCTCCCTCCCTTCCTCCCTCCCTTCCTTCACTTGTTTATTATTTATTTTTGAGACAGGGTCTCACTCCATTGCCCAGGCTGGAGTGCAGTGGCACGATCTTGGTTCACTGCAACCTCTGCCTCCCAGGTTCAAGTGATTCTCCCACCTCAGCCTCCTGAGTACCTGGGATTATAGGCGTGTGCCCCTGCGCCTGGCCTCTTTATTTTATTTTATTTTATTGAGACAGAATCCCACCCTGTTGCCTAGGCTGGAGTGTAGTGGTGCTGTCTTGGCTCACTGCAGCCTTCACCTCCCGAGTTCAAGAGATTCTCGTACCTCAGCCACCCAAGTGATTGGGATTACAGGCATGCGCCACCATGCCTAGCTATTTTTTGTAATTTTAGTAGAGATGGGGTTTTGCCGTGTTGCCCAGGCTGGTCTTGAACTCCTGGCCTCAGGTGATCCACCTCCCCCGGCCTCCCAAAAGACTGGGATTACAGGTGTGAGCCACCATACCTGGCCATCTTTCATCTATTTTTGAGACGGGGTCTCAATCTGTCACCCAGGCTAGAGTGCAGTGGTACAATCACAGCTTACTGCAGCCTCAAACTCCTGGGCTCAAGTGATCCTACCACCTTAGCCGCTGAATAGCTGGGACTACAGGTGCGTGACACCATACTTGGCTAATTTTTTAATTTTTCTAGAGATAAGGGTCTCACTATTGGCCAGGCTGGTCTTAAACTCCTGACCTCAGGTGATCTACCCACCTTGGCCTCCCGAAGTGCTGGGATTACAGGTGTGAATCACCACACCTGGCCTATTTTTTCAATGACTGTGATAGTTTTGCAGTGTACTGGTCAGATATTTTATAGAGTGTTCCTCAGTTTGGAGGTGTCTGATGCTTTCTTATGGTTAGGAGTAAAATGTGTTAGAATCTTCTCTAGCAGTCAGGTATTGATCCTCATGGTGTTGCTTAGATCTCTAGGTCCATGCATGATTCTTCTGTGGTGACCCAAGTGCCTGTTCTTTTTTTATAGGACATGTGCAAAGCTGCCACTGAGTCAGTGCCCTGCAGCCCCAGTCCCCTTGCAGGCGAGATTCGCCGTGGCACTAGTGGTGAGTCCTAACTATTCAGGCCTCTTTTCCTTGATTCTTTTACCCTGTCAGTGAAGGGGACACGTCTGGCTGTCCCATCCCTGCCCGTAATTTGCAAAGGTAGAAACAAAGCCATCAGAGGCACTCTTACTCTTCTCTTAGGGGAAAAAATAAACTGGGTAGTGAATGGGTATACACACAGTCAATTGTCATCCGTAGTCGTTAAGTTCTGTAAAGTCAACGTGTACACTTAGTGAATTCTTAGCTCCTAGATGAAATACAGAGCAGTGGAGAATCCATTGCTCCTATGGGAAATACTAGGTTAGGTTCCTGCAAGCCCGTAGTCAAATATATAGCTTTATTTTATGTATGTCTCCTTTTAAAGGCACTGTAGTTAATATATAATGTTGATTTCAGTAACCGGGAACTTATAGCCAGCAACAGTGTAACTCATTCCTGCATGATGCTTATCTCACACACACATTTTTTTTGATCAGGTACATCATACCCTTCTTGCATTTAGGAACCCAGACAGCACTTCAACACTATTTTTTGAGGGCCATTTTATTGATTGATTGATTGATCGATTGAGCTGGAGTCTCTGTTGCCCAGGCTGGTGTACAGTGGCATGATCTTGGCTCACTGCAACTTCCACCTCCTGGGTTCAAGCAATTGTCTTGCCTCAGTCTCTCTAGTAACTGGGATTACAGGCGCCCGCCACCACGCCTGGCTAATTTTATTTTTAGTAGAGACAGGGTTTCGCCATGTTGGCTAGGCTGGTCTCGAACCCCTGACTTCAAGTGATCTGCCTGCCTTGGCCTCCCAAAGTGCTGGGATAATAGGCGTAAGCCACTGCTCCCGTCCGGGGGGCTATTTTAAACAGCAAAAATCACCGACAAAAATGTGAAAAAGGTTCACATTCATGACATCAAGTAGACTGGGCAAAGGATACTTGTTTATAGAGCGGGGCCTGAAACAAGAGGGTGACAATGCCTTCTTTATCCTCATTTGGAACATGTCTGGAGCAACTCAAAGTGTTCCCTGCGCGTGTCTGTGAATGACAGTGAAAGCACTGCCTGTATTGATTTTGGGGTTACAAATACATTTGAATGAGTAGGCAAATTTGCAAATATGGAATCTATGAATGATGAGTATTGACTGTATTTATTTTTTTATTCTTTATTTTTTTTGAGATGGAGTCTCACTCTGTTGCCCAGGCTGGAGTACAGTGGCGTGACATTGACTCACTGCAACCTCTGCCTCCCGGGTTTAAGCGATTCTCCTCCCTCAGCATCCTGAGTAGCTGGGATCTGCCACCACGCCCGGCTAATTTTTGTATTTTTGGTAGAGACAGAATTTCACCCTGTTGGCCAGGCTGGTCTTGAACACCTCAGGTGATCCACCCGCCTCAGCCTCCCAAAGTGCTGGCCTTATAGACGTGAGCCACCACTGTACCTGACCTTTTTTTTTTTTTTTCCTTGAGACAGAGTCTTGCTGTGTTGCTTACGTTGGAGTGCTATGGCACCCTCAGCTCACTGCAAACTCTGCCTCCCAGGTTCAAGTGATTCTTGTGCCTCAGTCACCCAAGTATCTGGGATTACACGTGTGTGCCACCATGCCCAGCCAATTTTTATATTTTTAGTAGAGACAGGGTTTTACCACATTTGCCAGGCTAGTCTTGAACTCTTGATTTCAAATGATCCACCCGCCTCAGCCTCCCAAAGTGCAGGCATGAGCCACTGCACCTGGCTATTTTTGGTTTTTAAAAGCTGTATGATACCATATATATATATTTTTTTTGAGATGGAGTTTTCCTTTTGTTGCTCAGGCTGGAGTACAATGGCGTGATCTTGGCTTACTGCAACCTCCACCTCCTGGGTTCAAGCGACTCTCCTGCCTCAGCCTCCTGAGTTGCTGGCATTACAGGTGCCTGTCACCATGCCCAGCCAATTTTTGTTATTTTTAGTAGAAATGAGGTTTTGCCATGCTGACCAGGCTGGTCTTGAACTCTTGACCGTAGGTGATCCCCCTGGCTTGGCCCCTCAAAGTGTTGGGATTACAGCTGTTAGCCACCGTACCTGGCCGATACCTTTTTTAAAAATAAACTTTTAAATTTTAATATACACATTAGCTTCCCTTTGCTGATAAATAAGCCGCCCAAAACTACTTTAAAACACAGACATGTAGTTTCATTTTTTGAGATGGGAATCTCGCTGTGTTGCCCAGGCTGGAGTGTAGTGGTGCAGTCATAGCTCACTGTAGCCTCAAAGTCCTGGACTCAAGTGATCCTCCCGCCTCAGACTCCTGAATAGCTGGGATTACACACACAAGTCACCATGCCTTGCTAAAACATGAGTGTTTATTTCTCATGATTTTATGGATTGTCTGGTCAGTTCTGCTCTAGGCCAGCTCAGCTGATTTTAGTGGTCACCTGGCAGCTAGGTTGAAGCCGGGTTGATGGCCGTATTCACATATCTGATGGTTGTCCTGATGTTATCTGGGCCCAGAGGGTGACTTGGCTACGTGTCCATAATTATCTAGCTGGCTAGCCTGGGCTTGTTCACAGTGGTGGTAGCAGGGTTCCTAAAAGCAGCAAAAGAGGGCTAGCCCCAGTGTGCAAAGCACCTCTTAAGCCACTGCTTGCACAACATTTGTTCTCGTCCTGTTGGCCAAAGCAAGTTACATGGAGAAGTCCAGAGTCATTGTGGGCAGGGCTTACCCAAAGATGTGGATGTAAAGAGGCTGAGCAAATTAGGGTTTGTTTCTGCAACGCTCCCCCATAACATACATTCAGAAAAGGGTTCAATCATAATAGTACAGTGGGTACCTTTCACAGATGGGACACTCATGTAGCCAGCACTCACATCCAGCAACAGAAACACGACCAGCCTGCCAGAATCCTCCTGTACCCTCTCCCAGCCACCACATCGTCTCCAGGGTACCCACTACCCTGATTTCTAACAGCACACATTAGTTTTACCAGTCTTTCAAATCTTTATAAGTGAAATTTTCAACTGGGTATGGTGGCCCATGCCTTTAATCCCAGCACTTTGGGAGGCCCAGATGGGAAGATCACTTGAAGCTAGGCATTTGAGACCAGCCTGGGCAACATAGTGAGACCCTGTCTCTAAAAAAATTAGTAAATTAGCTGTGGGAGGCCTGGGAGGCTGAGGTGGGAGGATTGCTTGAGCCTAGGACTTTGAGGCTGCAGTGAGTTATGATGGCAACACTGTACTCCATCATCCTGGGCAACGGAGTAAAACCCTGTCTCAAAAAAAAAAAAAAAAAAAAA
>NW_012098765.1:2846846-2859377 GCF_000951045.1 Mandrillus leucophaeus
AAAAGAGGGCCGGGCGCGGTGGCTCACACCTGTAATCCTAGCACTTTGGGAGGCCGAGGCGGATGGATCACGAGGTCGGGAGATGGAGACAATCCTGGCTAACATGGTGAAACCCCGTCTCTACTAAAAATACACCAAAAAAATTAGCCGGGCGTGGTGGCGGGCGCCTGTAATCCCAGCTACTCGGGAGGCTGAGGCAGGAGAATGGCGTGAACCCAGGAGGCGGAGCTTGCAGTGAGCGGAGATCGTGCCACTGCACTCCAGACAGGGGCAACAGAGCCAGACTCCGTCTAAAAAAAAAAAAAAACACGAGAGAAAATAAAATAAGTAAATGAGAAGGGGAAACAGGCAAAGAAGGAGAGGGGTGGGAAGTGCTCCAAAAACAACATTCCTAGGATCACTTTTACACACGTTAGAACATCGAATGTGTGTCTGTCAGGAGGGGGAAGAGAACAGTTCTTTGTACTCTGATATCCTGACTGCAACTCAAATGCAACAGAGTAAAGACAGAGTTGGTTGCTTAACTGCCACCCAAATGGGACTTGCCTGTCATGACAATAAAGCATCACATTCCTGACATCTTTTCAGCTGCGCATTTCCCTCTGGGTACAGCACGAGAGGCAGGGCCCTCTTAACAGCTTGCTTTTTATAGCAGAAAATCCTGCTCTTATTGCACTCAGCTAGGTGAAGAGTGTTGTGAATGGAGGCTCTCACACGACAGATTCTGCATAGCCAGAGAGTTTGCAGCCACTAGACATAAAGCCTCCCATCCAACCTGAGAGATGTCTGAAGAAGCACTGGGGTATATCATTAAGAGAGGAGAAAGAACAGGCCTGAAAACCAAGAATTGGCCGGTGCAGTCGCTCATGCCTATAATCCCAGTGCTTTGGGAGGCTGAGGCGGGCAGATCACGAGGTCGGAAGATCGAGACCATCCTGGCTAACACAGTGAAACCCCATCTCTACTAAAAATACAAAAAATTAGCCGGGCGTGGTGGCGGGCACCTGTAGTCCCAGCTATTCGGGAGACCGAGGCAGGAGAGTGCTGTGAACCCGGGAGGCGGAGCTTGCAGTGAGCCGAGATTGAGCCACTGCCTTCCAGCTTGGGCCACAGAGTGAGACTCCGTCTCAAAAAACAACAACAACAACAAAAAACCACCAAGAATTTCTTCCTGCAGAGAGGGAGGAGGTCTGATAGGGAAGGATCTGTCCTGGGACTTCTGGGTTCCAACAACATCCTGATGCCTGACCTGGGTGATGGGTACTTGGGGGTCATGTTTTGTTAAATGGTCTGTGATGGTTTAATGTAGTTTTCTTTCTTTTTTTTTCCTCCTTTTTTTGAGACTGGGTTTCTCTCTGTTGCCCAGATTGGAGTGCAGTGGTGCGATCACAGCTCACTGCAGCCTTGACCTCCTGGGCTCAAGTGATCCTCTTGCCTCAGCCTCCTGAGTAGCCGGGACTACAGGCACATGCCACTGCGCCTGGCTAATTTTTTTGTATTTTTGGTAGAGACGGAATTTTGCCATGTTGCCCAGGCTGGTCTTGAACTGGGTTCAAGTGATCCACCCTCCTCGTACAGGGATTACAGGCATGCGCCCTTGTGCCTGTCCTCAGAAACTGCTTTAGGCACTGGGATACAGCAGTAAACAGACACGGCCTCCTCGTGGAGCTTGCGTTCTTGTGAGTGAGTTTACCAGTAAACAAATAGAGTTTAATGTCAAGCAGTTGTAAGGGCTGTGAAGAAAATGAAAGTGGGCAAGGGTGATAGAGGTTGAGGAGGTGCTGTTTTTAATGGGGTGGTCAGGGAAGTTTTCTCTGAGGAGTTGCCATCAGAGTGGAGGTCTGAATGATGAGACGCAGCAATCCTGCTGTGCTCGGGGAACTGCATGCCAGGCAGAAGGAACAGCAGGGTCCCTGAGGAGGCGCCTGCTTGCTGGGTGAGGAAGATCCTGGAGACCAGCATAGCTGAAGCAGCTCTGGGAGGGGCGAAGTGAACTCAGCACGAGGCTGGGTGACTGATGGGTGAGGTGTGATGGGAACTAGTGTGGTCTAGAGCCTCAGGAAAGACTCCCAGGGTAGGGAGGGATGGGCTAGTTCCTGGGGAGATGCAGCCCATCCTGCCCCCAAGCATCCCCATCACGAGGACCGTGCAGCCACAGGTGACACCTGCTGACGTCATTCAGCCCCAAGCCTCACCTTCTCCATCCTGACCCTGAGACTGCTGGATTGAGGCCTGTCTTCCAGGCCCCAACCCCACTGGACTCTCCTTTTCTCCCCACAGCTGCTTCCCGAATGATTACCAACAGCCTGAACCATGACTCCCCACCCAGCACACCCCCCAGGCGCCCAGACACCAGCACCTCCAAGATCTCGGTCACCGTGTCCAACAAGATGGCAGCAAAGAGTGCCAAGGCCACTGGTGAGGGAACACGGGCAGATGGTAGGAGGAGCTGGAGGGGAACATGGGTTGGTAGGAGGTGCTGGGGGTCATGCTTCCAATACTGTAAGGTGCTTTGAAGGCCACAAGGTATACAAAGCATTTGAACCTGAATCACCTCTGTAAACTTGGTCAAGTTGCCATACATCTGTGGGCCTCACTTTCTACATCTGTAGCATGGGGGGTGGCGATACCCCACCCAGGAGGATGGACAGAAGCACCTGAGTTGGTATGTTGAGGCATGTGTGCATTGCCTTCTCACTCAGGGGTTCAGGATTTGTGAACAAGTGTTCACCAAGCCCCCAGCTTGTGCCCAGCTCTGTGCTTGATGCTTGATGCTTGATGCTTAATGCCTGGGTCAAAGGTCAAAGAACCTCTTGCCTCCTCTTAGCAGCCAAGGGATCCTTGAAACCCTTCAGTCTGATCCTGTAACCCCCTGGGCTGTAATTCTCTGGGGCTCCCCATTATTCCAGTAATAAAGGGCATCTTCCCCACACGGTCTGTAGGGCCCTGCATCATGTGGATTTAGCTCTTGCATCGCCCCACTTTGCATGCCCACTTGCTCCCCTCCAGCCTCCTTCCCATCATGGGGCCTTTGCCCCTGGTGACCCCTTGGCCTGAGCACTCTTCCTCCCCAGACTGCTCTATGTTGGCCTCTGTCCTCCTCCAAGTCTCAGCTTGAGAGCTGGGAATGGGCCTGCAGTCCCTGGGCTCCCAGGCCTTTCCATCCACCATGCTCTTATGCCTTTGCTGGACCCATCCCCACAGCAATGACTTCATGGTGTCATAAGGCAAATGTGGAAATTGAGGCCCAGGGCGCTTCATGTTTCTGACATGCAATACCATCACGCCCCATGCACCTCCATCACAAAATCTCCCCTTTGTCCTGCAGGTTTGGAAATGCCTCACCCTCTTCTGGCCTTTGATTTGTGTGCCATGAGCAAAAAAGTTAAAATCAGGCTGAGTGTGGTGGCTCACGCCTGCAATCCCAGCACTATGAGAGGCTGAGGCAGGAGGATCCCTTGAGCCCAGGAACTCAAGACTAACCTGCACAAGATAACGAAACCCTATCTCTACATTAAAAAAAAAAAAAAAAAAAAAGGCCGGGCGTGGTGGCTCACACCTGTAATCCCAGAACTTTGGAAGGCCAAGGCAGGTGCATCACCTGAGGTCGGGAGTTTGAGAGCAGCCTGACCAATGTGGTGAAACCCCATGTCTACCAAAAATACAAAAATTAGCTGGGCGTGGTGGTGCATGCCTGTAATCCCAGCTACTTGGGAGGCTGAGGCAGGAGAATCAAACTTAGGAGGTGGAGGTTGTAATGAGCTGAGATCGTGCCATTGCACTCCAGACTGGGCAACAAGAACGAAAACTCAGTCTTTAAAAAAAAAAAAAAAAGTTAAAATCAGTGTAACAAAGTATTGCGAAGAAGATGGTGAGCCCGGGAGCAATTGACTCTTTTAACCCTTAACACGTTTGAGGGGATTCATTTTTTAAATTGAAGTGTAATTTATGCACAATCCACCACTCATAAATGTACACACAGCTCAAGTGCTTGTTGAAAAGTGAGTGCAGCCATAAAGCACTGCCTGCTTGGAGCTCTAGAACCTTTCCACCACCCAGCAGGTTCCCCATCCGAGGGGACGTGGGCTGGGCTGGGCCAGGAACCTGCTTGGAACAGGGACAGAGCCACAGAAAGCCTGGGAGGCCTGCCACAGCCTGGGGACCTGGGGATTCTGAGCACCTTCTGTGACCTCATGTTGCGCAGACCTGAGTTTCTCAGTGGTTCAGTCAGTGGTGATGTGGGTGGTTGGGAAGATAAGGGATTCCAGTCGTGAATGTGTGGAGATAAAGGATACCTAGTGTCCAGCGTCCATCCTGAGAGAACGCTTTGTCTCAAAGAGTGCTGATACCCCTGCTTTATTCCCCCAGCAGCCCTGGCCTGCCAGGAGGAGGAGAGCCTGGCTGTTCCTGCCAAGCGGCGCCGGGTCACTGCTGAGATGGAGGGGAAGTACGTCATCAACATGCCCAAAGGCACCACACCCCGCACCCGTAAGATCCTGGAGCAGCAGCAGGCTGCAAAAGGTACTGGCCCATCAGCGGCACACTTTCCTGTGGGGACCGTGTCCCTCCCTCTGCATCACACAGGGCCCGTCATATCTTACAGTGGCTGAGAAGCAGGCTTTAACGGGGATGCAGGAGCCACAGGCCAAGGGAACAGTGATGGTGGCCACAGAGGAGGGAAACACATCACTTCTGCCCTCTGATCCTGCAGTTAGTATAGCTGGTCTCCTTGGCACCTCTTCCCTAAGGGGCAGGAGCAAGGATGGAGTGATAGCCTGCTGTAAAATGAGTGGCTGTGCTTGGCCAAGGGCAGTTATCCCAAAGTGGCACCATTACTATGAGCCAGAGGAGACGAGTGGAGACACAGTCCAAAGCTAGGCCTTGTGACTTGGAGTACAGAGATAATCTCTTGGCTGGGCGTGATGACGCACACCTGAATCCCAGCCCTTTGGGAGACTGAGGTGGGAAGAGTGCTTGAGCCTAGGAGTTCAAGCATGCCACATGGTGAGCCCCTGTCTCTATTAGAAAGGCTGGGCACAGTGTCCCACGCCTGTAACTCCAGCACTTTCAGATGATGCAGAAACATATTCAGTAAAAACAAACTCTTTTCCCTCACTCCTATATCCTCGTCTCTTGTTAACCTTTCCAGACCAGCATCTATGTACGTACATATACACATATATAGGCAGTTTTTTATTTTTTAGTTTTAGTTTTTATTTTTTTGAGACAGGGTCTCACTTCATCACCCAGGCTGGGTTACGCTGAGTGGCACCTTGTCGACTCACTCCAGTCTCCTCGACCTCCCAGGTTCAAGTAGTCCTGCCTCAGCCTCCCGAGTAGCTGGGACTACAGGCACATGCCACCACGCCCGCCTAATTTTTGTATTTTTTGTAGAGACGGGATTTTGCCATGTTGCCCAGTCTGGTCTCGAACTCCTGATTTCAAGAGATCTGCCTGCTTCACCTTTCCAAATTGCTAGGATTACAAGTGTGAGCCGCTGCACTCAGCCTAGTTTTTCTTTTTTAAACACAAATAGTGTGTGTTTAAAATGTAAGTATTGTTTTACAACTTTTTTTTTTTTTTTTTGAAACGGAGTCTTGCTCTGTTACCCAGGCTGGAGTGCAGTGGCACAATCTCGGCTCACTGCAACTTCCGCTTCCTGGATTCAAGCGATTCTCCTGCCTCAATCTCCCAAGAAGCTGGGATTACAGGTGCGTGCCACCATGCCTGGCTAATTTTTATATTTTTAGTAGAGATGGGGTTTCATCGTGTTGGCCAGGCTGGTCTCAAACTCCTGACCTGCCTTCGCCTCCCAAAGTGCTGGAATTACAGGCGTGAGCCACTGTGCCCGGACTTAACTTTTCTTTTCTTTTCTTTTTTTTTTTTTTTTTGAGACAGAGTCTTGCTCTGTTTCCTGGGCTGGTGTGCTGTGGTACGAACACGGCTCACCGCAGCCTCGACCTCCTGGGTTCCTACCTTACCTCCCCAGTAGCAGGGACTATAGATTTGGGTCACCATGCCCAGCTAATTTTTAAATTCTGGTTTCCAACTCTTAGTCTCATGTGATCTGCACACCACTGCCTCCCACTGTGTTGGGATTACAGACATAAGCCACCACTCCTGGCCTGTTCTATAACTTTTTTGTTCATATATATATATTTAGAGATGGGGTCTCACTATATTACCCAGGTTGTTCTCAAACTCCTGGGCTCAGGTGATCCACCTGCCTCAGCCTCCCAAAGGGATAGCAGGTGCACCTTGCCACGCCTGGCCCATGTTCTATAACTTTTTTGTTGAGAGCTTCTCATATTAATGTAGGTAGATCTTCATTCTTTTTTTAATGGTTGTTTATTATTTCCAGAGTATTTATATACCATAATTTATTAACCATTCTATTGATGGCTATTAGGTTATAATTTAGGGGAGGAGGCACTACTGCTCATCGGATTCTCTCAGAGGTCCCTGACCCCAAGAAGTGAAAGGAACATACAGGGACTAAGAACTCTTCCCGTGCACATAATTCATGAGCTAGTGCTGAGGTGTAGGGTATCTGCCAGTTGTAGCTGGTCTTTCCCACATTTGACTCGAGCCAGATAGGGCTGGGTTAAGGTCAGTGTGAGCCAACAGTGTAGACATAACATCCAACTCAGCACAGTCTGGCCCTGCCTGTCCCAGAGCTACTGGTGTCTGGGCTGCCTTGGTATCTGTACAGAGCTCAGCCTAGGCCTGGCCCACCAGGGCGTCTCCCTGATGGCTTCACTTCCCTCCCAGGTCTCCACAGGACGTCTGTGTTTGACCGCCTCGGCGCCGAGACCAAGGCAGACACCACAACCGGGAGTAAAGTGAGTGGGGATGGGGGAGCGATCCTGTGCGTGCGAGCTCTTGTTTTCCCTGAGCGGTGCTCCTGACTCTTAACACATCTCGACCTCACTCAGCCCAGGGCCGTCTAACCTTCCTTTCCAGCCTCAGTTCCTGGCTTTGCACTGGTGGCTTTCCCATCTGTCTTCTGCCCTGGCTTCTCTCCCAATTTCCAGCCCTAGGGGTCCAGTGACTCCTGGATGCCTCCCACCCACCATGTCCCCAACTGGTCTTAGCGTCTTTCCCCAAGTTAGTCCTCTCCTGGGCCCCCATCTGAGGGCTGCCTGCCCTCCCCATTGCAGTCTGTCAGTGGGTCTGATGACTCTACTGTTCTCTCCCTCCTCTGCCACTCTCCCTGTCCGGATAGGACAATAGCCTCCTGAACGGTCTCGCACAGCTACCATGGACCCCAGCCCCCTATCCCCACAGCAGCAGTGTGTGCGGCCCACAGGACAGGGCCTGTCCCCCAACTGGAAGGCCTGCAGAGGCTTTTCACTGTGCCCATGATGCAGCCTGCACTTCCTGCCACGGCCTGCAGTTCCACAGGCCCCAGGCATGGTGTGTAGTTCAGAGTACACCCTGAAGCCTACAGGGGCCTGACTGCGTGGCTTTGGCCATGTCACTTAGGTCCTTTGTACTTCAGCCTCCTCATCTGTATAGACCCACCTCCAAGGACGGCTGCAGGGTTAAGATCATCCCTGCATGGCGCTGGGCTGTGCGGTGCCTGTTGGTGAACTATTGCAGAGCTCCCCAGCTGTGTTTCCTGTCCTGCTCCACAGGGTGCAGCAACTCTGGCTTGCTCACTTCCAAGAATCTTACCATGAGGAGGATGGGAACACTCGGGATCATGTGGCTGGAAGTTCCAGCCCTATGAAGAGCTGGGCACATAGTGAGTGCTCAATACATAGGATTATGCTTCCTGCCTTCAGGGCAAAGCATATGCTCTTTTTTTTGCTAATTCATCTTGGAGGGCCTGGCTTCAAAGTTGGTGCTTCAGGGAAAGTTCCTCTGGACTGATGAGGAGCCACCCCTGTCTTCTGCCCTCCAGCTCTCCTTCTCCATCTAGAAGGCGTTACTGTTGTTCTTGCAGAATTATTTGTGTCATTTCTGATGCCAAGCCTGTCTTCCCCACTGGATTGTGAGCCCCATGAGGGCAGAGCTGAGGCTGTCTTGGTCATCACTGTGTCCCTAGCACTGCCGGCCTAGGACCATATAGAGTTGGGACTCAAAATATCTGTGGAGTGAATGACCAGATTAATCTCTCCACTCCACTCATGCCCACCTACTGACCTTGCAAATGACCTTCCCTTTGTGCGGCATTCCCGTCCTCTTCCCTCTTTATTGGACCCACTTCCAGCTCAGATGTGCCCTCTCTCAGGGAGCCCTCCCTGAACTTCTAGGAAGGTCAGGTACTTCCTCTGGGCTCCTCCAGTCCCCTGGACTCCCCACTTCGTGGCTCTCGCCACTATCTGGGGTGTCAGTGATGGGTGTTTCTCCCAACTGTGAGTCCCAGGAGGCCAGGCACAGAGGAAGCAGCTCTCCATGAATGTGTGTTGAGTGACTCAGTGACTCATTCATCCTGTCTCTGACCTCCACAGCCCACAGGAGTCTTCAGCCGCCTGGGGGCCACCCCAGAAACGGACGAGGATCTGGCTTGGGACAGCGACAATGACAGCAGCAGCTCTGTCTTGCAGTATGCCGGGGTCCTGAAGAAGCTAGGACGGGGCCCAGCCAAGGCCAGTCCCCAGCCAGCACTGACTGTCAAAGCCAAGGCCACGAGCTCAGCGACAACGGCCGCTGCCCCGACACTGCGGCGCCTGGCGCTTTCCTCACGGTCCGGGCTTGAGAGGAAGCCGGAGTCCTTGTCTAAAGTCAGCATCATCAAGAGACTGGGCGCAGCTACCCTTGTGCCCGAGGCCCAGGACAGCCAGGTCACCAGCACCAAGAGTAAGTCCTCAGCTGAAGTCAAGGTCACCATTAAGAGGACTCTGGTGGGGCCCCGGGGGAGCAGCTCCAGCGAGGGCCTTGGTGCCCAGATGGACCACGCAGGCACTGTGAGCGTGTTCAAAAGACTGGGCCGCAGGACCTTCTAGCCCACGTGTGGGCGGGGTGCAGGCAGCAGAGCCCGTGGGCATCTGCCCTGGCCGCCCCAGGCTCCTGGCTTCATCACGCCTCCCACCAGCTCCTGGATGACACAGCTTGTCTCCCTCGGGCTCTAGAGCTAGGCCTGAGCAGTCGGGGGATCACCCCATTTCTCCTAGCCTGGGATGGTCGTCGCAGCTGGCCTGGCCCGCTCCAGGACTCCCCTTCTCTCATGTCCTCTTTGCTTTCTTCTCTGGCTGTGGCCTTGGCAGAACCTACTTTTCTACCTCTCCCAAGTGCCAGGGGGCCTCTTCCTCTCCTGTATTCCCCTTCCTCCCCCGAGCACGGTCTGCTGCCTCAGACCCCAGCTTATCAGCCCTCCCTGTCCCCCTCAACTGAGTGGGTGTCACCTGGAGGGCCTCCCTTCCCCTACTCCCCACTGACCTCCCTCACTCCTCTGCGCCTCTGCTGTGACTTCTCTCTCTCCCTGTCTTCACTCTGTTCATTTCTCTTCTGTTTTCTGTCCCCGTGGCAAGGCCCGACTGTCCGCTGCGTCCTGCCCGACCCTCCTGTACCTCCGGCCTCCCAGCGGCCCCCTCGTCGGCGGTGGCGTCGAGCCTGTTGAGACTGTTAGCCACCCTCCACTCCCAGGCTGGAGGGACCTCTCCAGACCCTGGGCTGCGGCCGAGGCGCATCCGTTTTCCTGCCCTGGGCGTC
Source organism: Mandrillus leucophaeus (assembly GCF_000951045.1). Lineage (NCBI taxonomy): Eukaryota > Metazoa > Chordata > Mammalia > Primates > Cercopithecidae > Mandrillus > Mandrillus leucophaeus. Next base: position 2,856,504 of record NW_012098765.1, read on the forward strand.
TTTGTCTCTGAAAGTCTATGGCGGGTGGTGGGCAAGGGGCACTGAGAAGGGAGGCCAGTGCCTAGAGTGAAGACAGCTGCTGTTTTAATATATTTTTGTGACTTTCAAATCATTTCCCCCCCTCCTTCAGGGTGAGTTGCAGGACTGTTTCACACTATGCGCAGTGTGGGCTGGGGGTGCTGGCAAAGGGTTGGGCTGTGTCTCTAAAGGTCAGGCTTACTGCACACACGTGGCCCATATCCCTGCTGCAAGCCCTGAGTGGAGGGGAGTAATGGCCACGGTCACCATTCAGTTAGGCCGCCCCCACCCCCAATAAGCCGTAGTGGTTCTTTGTTCACTCTGTCCCCTTCCCCCATGAATTTCACCTGCCTCTGCCACTCTGCCTGTTGGCATCTTTCCAAATGATGGGCTCCGTTTGTGAGACCACAAATTTCCACTGGTTTGGTCGCTCACCCCTCCCTGCTGCACAGCGCCCCTGAGCCAGGCCTGTCCTAGGAGCTGGTAGCAGGCAGTGAGCAGGGCCTCTCCAGGGATGGGGTGTAGGTAAAGCGGTGGTGCTGGCCAAGGAATCCGAGGAGTGGGAGAAAGTGGCCAGGGCCACTTCAGGGGTTGGGGACAGGAAGGCCTTTCAGAAGAGGTGACATGGAGGCTGAGCTGGGAATGTGACTTCGTGAAGTTCAGGAGGAGAGCTTTCAGGCAGACGGACAGCCAGGGGCAGAGGTGCTGAGGTGGGAAAACAAACAGGAAGAAGGCTGATGGCTGTGAGTGAGGGCGGGTCCTGCGTCCAGCACGAGGCAGAGATGGGTGGGCAGGAGCTAGGTGGCTGGGGACGTCGTGACCAAGGAGGAGGAATGTGCACAGTGACCCAGGAGTGCTGGATTGGGAGGATTTGGAGCTGGGGTGTGCTGAGCTGAGTTTCATTTAGGATCATTGCTCTGGCTTCTGTGAGGAGAAGGAACGGCTGGGAGGGCTGGGGCGGTTGCCTCTGCAGCGGTCCAGGCAGGAAGCCAGGGCGGCTGCGCGAGGGCGTGGTGGTGGGAGCAGGGAGGAGGGCTGCTTGGGCTGCTTAGGGTGTGCTTTGGAGGAAGAGCTGTGGGATATGCTGATGTGTTGGAAGTTGGGGCCAGAGAAGATGAGAATCACAGGGCCCGCCTAGATATTAGACCCGAGCATCTGGGGGAACAGCTGTTAACAGAGAAGGGGAGACAGGAGGAAGGAGCAGGTCAAGGAGGAGGCAGCTGTGTTCTGACCACATTGTGCCTTTTAGGGTCCACACTGGGGCTCGGGGGGACACCTGGACTGGGGGTTCATGGCTGCTGACAGTGTGCAGGGTACAGCTGGAATCAAAGCCAAGGGTCTTGGTTGGGCGTAGTGGCTCATGCTTGTCATCCCAGGACTTTGGGAGGCCGAGGCAGGTGGATCACGAGGTCAGGAGTTCGAGACCAGCCTGGCCAAGATGGTGAAACCCCGTCTCTACTAAAAATACAAAAATTAACCGGGTGTGGTGGCAGATTCCTGTAATCCCAGCTACTCAGAAGGCTGAGGCAGGAGAATCGCGTGAACCCGGGAGGCAGAGGTTGCAATGATTTGAGATCGTGCCGCTGCACTCCAGCCTAGGCAACAAGAACGAGACTCCATCTTAAAAAAAAAAAAAAAAAAGCCAAGGGCCTGGTAATACCAGCTGGAAAGGGAACATAGAGATTGGAGGGGACCCAGGATGGAATCTGGGGCCCTTTCCCTGTTTAGAGAACATGATCTGATAAAAAGAAACAGCCTAGGAAAGGTCGGGGGTTGGAGGAGAACTAATGAGAGAGCAGGTGAAGATGAGACTAGATCTCATCCGTTTATTTTCGTTGTGGGAAAATATACATCTTGTGAAATTTACCATTTTTACCATTTTATTTTTATTTATTTTTTTTGAGATAGAGTTTTGCTGTTGTTGCCTAGGCTGGAGTGCAATGGCGTGATCTTGGCTCACTGAAACCTCTACCTCCTGGGTTCAAGCGATTCACCTGCCTCAGCCTCCCTGGTAGCTGGGATTACAGGTGCCTGCCACCACTCCCAGCTAATTTTCGTATTTTTAGTAGATGGGGTTTCACTATGTTGGCCAGTCTGGTCTTGAAGTCCTGACCTCAGGTGATCCGCCCACTTCAGCCTCCCAAAGTGCTGGGATTACAGGCGTGAGCCACCACGCCTGGCCCATTTTAACCATTTTAAACTGTACCGTGCAGCGGCATTAAGTACATTCACACTGTTGTGTACCCATTACCACCATCCATCTCCAGAACTTCTTTCATCTTCCCCAAATCCATTATTTTCAGTTTTTCAGTTATGTCATATTGGAGACCAACTGTGTGTCACGCAGCGTCCCAGGTACTGGGGATGGGTTGTGAAGGGCCGGACTTCAGGATGAGGGACAGCTGTAGAGAGCAGTGATAGACCCCTTTCCCTGTGGGGTCCCAGGCTAGACCCTCCTGAGACTGGCTGAGGCCTGACCTCAAAGGATGGCAAATGCTGGCCCTCAGATTCCAGGGGCCACCCCTTCAGGTCACTGCCACCAGGAGGAGTTCACACATTCACACTTTCCCTGCTGAGCTTCAGCCTTCTTTGTTTCCTAATAATTTCCTCTGATCCCACTTCATGCGTAATTTTAACAACGGCGCCAGGCACGGTGGCTCAAGCCTGTAATCCCAGCACTTTGGGAGGCCCAGGCGGGCAGATCATGAGGTCAGGAGATCGAGACTATCCTAGCTAACACGGTGAAACCCCGTCTCTACTGAAAAATACAAAAAACTAGCCAGGCGAGGTGGCGGGCACCTGTAGTCCCAGCTACTCGGGAGGCTGAGGCAGGAGAATGGCGTAAACCCGGGAGGC
>NW_012098765.1:2859517-2875649 GCF_000951045.1 Mandrillus leucophaeus
AAAAAAAAAAAAAAAAAAAAAAATTTTAACAATGGCTGGGGCGAACTGGAAGAGTTCCAGTTGCTAAATTTAAGAGCCATGGTAATTTCTCAATGTTTAATAGGAACTGCAATCATATAAAAACATATATAGGTCATTTACCACATAGGGCTTAGCTGTGCCAGGGAGATTCTCTTATTGTTTGCTTTACAGAGGCACAGAGAGGGGAGTTAACTGCTGAAGGCCTCACCCAGCCGGCAGGTGGCAGGACTGGGTTTGACCCCAGGGAGCAGACTTCAGGGTCCATGCCCCTTAATCCCTACCCTGTGCTGCCTTTTAAAATTTTTTATTTTATTTTATATTTTATGGAGATGAGGTCTTGCTATGTACCCCATGCTGGTCTCGAACTCCTGGGCTCAAGTGATCCTCTCTCCCTGGCCTCCTAAAATGCTGGGATTACAGGCATGAGCCACTGCTCCCAGCCACCTGTGCTGCCTTGATTGCAGATTTGAAACATAGCCCTTTTGGAGAAGGGGCAGGACAGGGTCTTAAGACAGTGATTTTGGACCTAGAATGGTGGCTCATGCCTGTAATCCTAGCACTTTGGGAGGCTGAGGCAGGCGGATCACTTGGAAGTCAGGAGGTCGGGACCAGCCTGGCCAACATGGCAAAACCCCATCTCTATTAAAAATACAAAAATTAGCCGGTGTGTTTGTGTACGCTTGTAACCCCAGCTACTTGGGAGACTGAGACAGGAGAATCACTTGAACCTGGGAGGCGGAGGTTGCAGTGAGCAGAGATCACACCACTGCACTCCAGCCTGGGCGACAGAGTGAGACTGTCTCAAAAAAAAAAAAAAAAGACAGTGGATTTGGACTTTCTAAAGTTGTTCATGTGTAGATGTCCGCACCAACCCTATTGGCTTGTCCTAGGAAGCGTCTGCAGCTCAGATGATGCAGGCCTTGAGAGCCACATCCTTGTGACCTGAGCCAATGCCTCCTCCACCTCCCAGCTGCTCCGGAGTCACAGTGGCCCACCTGTTATACATTTGACTTGGCAGTTCTCCCACGCTCACCCCAACAGCTGTGACCCACAGGGGTAGATTTTTTTTGCCCCCGACTCTATTAAGCACTTTTTACTTTTAGTTTTTTAGAGACAGGGTCTTTCTATGGTGCTCAGGCTAGTCTCAAACTCCTGGTCTCAAGTGATTCTCCCATCTCAGCCTCCCAAAGTGTTGGGATTACAGGCATGAGCCACCATGCCCTGTCTGTTAGGCATTTTTGAGCATAAATAATACATTCACAGCCACGTTTGGTGGCTCATGCATGTATTCCCAGCTACTTGTAAGGCTGAGATGGAAGGATCCCTTGAGCCCAGGAGGTTGAGGCTGCAGTGAGCTGTGATTGCACCCCTGCACGCCACCTGGGCAACAGAGCAAGACTCTGTCTCGGGGCCGGGGGGGGGGGGGAAGTAAGAATACATTCACATGGTTCAAAATGCAAAAGATACAAAAGTCTCTACAGTGAAAAGTATCTTCCCACCACCTCTCCTAGCCCCCTAGTCCCTTCCTCAGAGGCTACCAATGTTACCAATTTCTTGTATAATCTTTCCAGTGAAGTACATACACACATACACACACAAACACACAACAGAACAGGATGTAGGACCCATGTACAAGCATACACGTGTCTTAGCAGTCTAATTTATTTAACCAGTTCCTGTTTGAAGGAAATTCAGGTTGTTTCCAACCTCGTGCTATTACAAGTAGTCCTAGAACGAACAACTTTCCTTACACATGGGATCAATTCAGGGGTGAATTTGAAGAACATATTATTACATTACATTATTTAAGTGCAAATACTGATAATGAGTCCATTGCAGATCTGAACTAGCCTCTCCTCCAAGATGATTGGCGTCCTTCAGGTGATTTATTTACACAGTGACCACCCCATTTCATAAAGGAAGTTGGACTCTTCCAGTTGGAGACTGCTGGGTCAGGGGATGCTGAGAGCTAACGTTGACTACCACCTGTGTGCCAGGAAGTGCTAAATCAACGCTTGGCCAAGTTGTTGGACTTGTTGAATCCTGAGGGCAATACCGTGAAAGGCAGGGTCTTCCTATTCTTGTCCCATAAACAGATGAGGAAGGCCGGGCGCAGTGGCTCACACCTGTAATCCCAGCACTTTGGGAGGCTGAGGCGGGTGGATCACCTGAGGTCTGGAGTTCGAGACCAGGCTGACCAACATGGAGAAACCCCGTCTCTGCTAAAAATACAAAATTAGCTGGGCCTGGTGGCACGTGCCTATAGTCCCAGCTACTAGGGAGGCTGAGGCAGGAGAATTGATTGAACCTGGGAGGCGGAGGTTGCGTTGAGCCGAGATCGTGCCATTGCACTCCAGCCTGGGCAACAAGAGTGAAACTCCGCCTCAAAAAAAAAAAAAAAGAAAAAAACCACAGATGAGGAAATGGTGGTGCAGCGAGCCCAGGGCTCATGCTGAATTGCAGAACCAGACCTGCAGCAGCCCAGCAGAGTGATTCTGTGTGAATGGTCGTCCTGAGACAAGGCCACCTCTGGACACATCCCTTACTCTGGTAGCCCACATCAGTGGATACTAAAGCCAGATGCAAACTAGCAGTACCTGTGGCAGGTGGCCAAGGCCCGGGCCAGCCCCAGTACCCCTTTCTCCAGTGCCCAAGCCCCTGCTGCTGAGATGAGCCAAGAGTTGAGCTGCAGCCATCTCCACTCCTCCTCTGGGCATCTGACCTAACTTAGTTCGGTAAGTGCTGCAACTATAGACCCCACTTTGAAGGCCTGTCGGGGTCCTGGAGCAGAGGAGACATTTCTCTGCAAAATCAGGGCTAAATCTATCTCTCTCTCTTTTTTTTTTTTTTGTAATAGACTTTATTTTTAGAACAGCTTTATTTATTCATTTTTAGACAGGGTCTTGCTCTGTTACCCAGACTGGAGTACAGTGGTATGATCCCAGCTCACTGTAGCCTCCACCTACCAGGCTCAAGTGATCCTCTTGCCTCAGCCTCTTGAGTAGCTGGGGCTACAGGCACACGCCACCATGTTCAGCTAATTTTTTAAATTTAACTTTTTTGAGATGGAGTCTCACTTTCTCGCCCAGGCTGGAGTGCAGTGGGGCGATCTCAGCTCACTGCAACCTCTGCGTCCTGGCTTCAAGCGATTCTCCTGCCTCAGCCTCTTGAGTACCTGGGATTACAGGCACATGCCACCATGCCTAGCTAATTTTTTAAATTTTAGTAGAAATGGGGTTTCACCGTGTTAAACAGGCTGGTCTCGAACTCCTGACCTCAGGTGATTTGCTCACCTCGGCCTCCCAAAGTACTGGGCTTACAGGTGTGAGCCACCGTGCCCGGCCAATTGTTTTTTTTTTTTTACCTGTACAGATGAGGTCTCACTATATTGCCTCAGCTGGTCTCAATATTCCTGAGCTCAAGTGATGTACTCACCTCAGCCTCCCAAAATGTTGGGATTACAGGCATGAGCCACCGCACCTGGCCTTAGAGTAGTTTTAGAGTTGCAGAAAGAATTGAGAAGATAATGCAAAGAGCTGCTGTATACCCCACACTCAGTTACTCCTGAGTGGTACATTTGTCACAAATTAATGAAACTATATCGATCCATTAGTATTAATTAAAGTCTATCGTTTATTCAGATTGCCTTAGTTTTACCTAATGTATTTTACTGTTCCAGGATCTCATATAACATTATGTTGTCAAATTTGATAACATTCTAGCTCCAGACACTTATATCGACAAATAAGTTGTCATGTCTCCTTAGGTTCCCCCTGGCTGGGGCAGTTGCTCAGACTTTCCTTGGTTTTGATGCCTACTTTGATAGTTTTGACAAGTTCTGGTCAGACATAGGATGCCCCTCAGCTGGGATTTGTCTGATACTTTTCTCATGATTACACTGGAGTTACGTGTTTTCTGGAGGAAGACCTCAAAGGGGAAGTGTCGTTACATCACATATCGAGGGTATACACTCTTCACATGATTCACCACTGTTTTTGTTCACCTTGATCACCTGTTTGTCAAGTTTCTCCACTTTGTAAAGCTACCCTTCTTTCTCCCTTTACACCTTGTGCTCTTTGGAAGGAATTCACTGCACAGCCCGCATGTGAGGAGTTGGGTGGTTTATGCTCCACCTCCTTGGGGGCAAGGAATTTACATAAATTACTTGAAATTCTTCTGCAAAGGAAATGTGTCTCTTCTCCTCATCTAGAACTTATTCAGTCATTTATTTTTATGAGTTTGGCCTCAGGGATGTTTACTTTGTACTTGAGGTTATCGTCCAATGTTACTTTCTTTGTTTTGTCACTCACATTAGTCTGACTTTGGCCATGGGGAGCTCTTTCACTTGGTTCCAGAGCCCCTTTGACTTGTTATACCCCCATTGTTTTTGTTTTTGTGTTTGAGACAGAGTTTCCCTCTAGTTGGCCCGGCTGGAGTGCAATGGAGCGATCTCGGCTCACCACAACCTCCGCTTCCTGGGTTCAAGTGATTCCCCTGCCTTAGCCTCCCTAGTAGCTGGAATTACACGTGCATGCAACCAAGCCTGGCTAATTTTTGTATTTTTAGTAGAGATGGGGTTTCATCATATTGTTCAGGCTAGTCTTGAACTCCTGACCTCAGTTGTTCTGCCTGCCTCGGCCTCCCAAAGTGCTGAGATTACAGGTGTGAACCACCGCACCTGGCCTTGTTTTTGCTTTTACTGTGTCCTTACTTTCAGGCTCTGGAGATACTGCAGGCTCATGTTGTATATTCCCTGCCCGAGTCCTGGAGGCAACCATTTTTCCAAGGAGCCTGGTCCTTTTAATTGCAGAACAGTGGTGGAAACCAAGATCTAGGCATGCGATGTGTTTGTTTGCTACTGGAGCCTCCCTTCTTTTTTTTTTATACTTTTTTTTTTTTTTTTTTTTTGAGACAGTCTTACTCTGTTGCCCAGGCTGGAGTGCAGTGTTGTAATCTTGGCTCACTGCAGCCTCTGCCTCCTAGGTTTAAGTCATTCTCGTGCCTCAGCCTCCCAAGTAGCTGGGATTATAGAGACAGGATCTTGCTCTGTCACCGAGGCCAGATTGCAGAGGCACAATCATAGCTTACTGTAGCCTTGAACTCCTGGGCTCAAATGATCCTCCCGCCTCTTGCCTGTAATTGTAGGAATTACAGGCATGAGCCATCATACCCAGTGACAACTCCATTTTAGAAAATGAAGCCTTAATATGGAACCCCAATGTGTAAATCATCCTTAAAAAGGAAAAGTGGGCTGGGCATGGTGGCTCATGCCTGTAATCCCAACATTTGGGGAGGCCCAGGCAGGCGGATCTCTTCAGCTCAGGAGTTCCAGACCTGGGCAACATGGTGAAACTCCATCTCTACAAAAAATTTAAAAATTAGCTAGGCATGGTGGCGCACGGCTATAGTCCCAGCTGCTTCGGTGGCTGAGGCGGGAGGATCACTTGAGCGCGACAGGTAGAAGCTGCAGTGAGCTATGATCATGTCACTGCATTCTCGCCTGGGTGATAGAGTGAGACCCTGACTCGAAAAAATTAAAAATAAAAAAAGCAACTTATTACTATAGGTTTAAGCACTTATTTTGGATTAGTTCACGCAAACAGTACCAAATTCCAGTCCTTAAAAGGATATGAAATAAGACCATTGTGTACCCAGTAGACTGGCAAAAACCTTAAGTCTCAAGTGTTAGGGAAGATGTGGAGTAATGGGAGGATATACTTTGCTGATGGAATGTAAGTTGGTACCCACCATCTTGGAAAATAGTTTGTTAGATTGTGGTGAAAGTTGAAGGTGACACACTTTCCAACCCAGCAATTACTCTCCTAGCAGTATACCCTGGAGAAACTTCCACGTACACACAAAAAGACGTGTATGAGAATGTTCATAGAAGTGCTGTTTGTAATAGCATAAACGTGGAAACAAATTTCCAGCAACTGGAGAATGGGCAGATTGTGCCCTAGTTGTTCCAGTTACCTAATGCATCATTAATCACCCCAAAACTTCGTGGCTTAAATTAACAATCATTTTATTATTTCTTACAGTCCCAGGGGTTGACTGGACTCAATTAGGCTGGTACCACTTGGGGGCGCTCATGTGATTTTTGTAAGATGTTGGCTGAGGTTGGTGTCCTCTTAAAACTTCCTCAGATACCTGGTGGTTAACCAGTACTGGCACTTATCTGGGGCCCAGCTTGGGCTGCCAGCCAGAGTGCCTACACATGACTTCTCCCTGTGGCCTGTGCTTCCTTACAACATGGCAGCTGGGTTTCAAGAAGGAGCTTCTCAAGAGCCAGAGGAAACTGTGTGGCCTTTTCTAACCTAGCATTGGAAGCCACAGGGCTTCATATCTGCCACAGTCACTGGCTCACCAGATTCAGGAGGAGGCATGATAGATCCCATTTTTCAATAAGAGAAAGTCAACATCTCCTTGTAAGAAGAGCATGTGGGATGAGAACGTGCATTGTGGTCATCTTGGAAAATAAGACACTAATGTTGGATGCATTATGTTTTACGTATTGGATGTGGGATAGTGTACATCAGTGAAAATGAACTAATGCTGCACATATCAATATGAATAAACCTAAACACAGAGTGAAAAAAGCAAATTGGGCCGGGCCTGATGGCTCATGCCTGTACTCCTTGCACTTTGGGAGGCCAAAGCAGGTGGATCACTTGAGGTCAGGAGTTCCAGACTAGCCTGGCCAACATGGTGAAACCCCATCTCTACTAAAAATACAAAAACTTAGCCAGGCGTGATGGTATAGGCCTGTAGTCCCAGCTGCTCAGGAGGCTGAGGCAGGAGAGTTGCTTGAGCCCGGGCGGCAGACATTGCAGTGAGCCAGGATCATGCCACTGGACTCCAGCCTGGGTGACCCAGCAAGACTCCACATCTCCCTTCATCGTATCATGTGAGGGACTCTGCCACCTGAAGGATGTGTGAGCCTGTGAAAGAGCAAGGTGTGGGATGAGACAGTGGGGCATCTTGTGTTTATTTTTATTTATTATTATTTTTTGAGACAGGATCTTGCTCTGTCGCCCAGGCTAGACTGCAGTGCTGCAATCTCAACTCACTGCACTCTCCGCCTCTCGGGCTCAAGTGATCCTCCCATCTCAGCCTCCTGAGTGTCTGGGACTACAGCTGTGTGCCACCAGGCTTGGCTAATTTTTGCAGTTTTTTGTAGAGAAGGAGTCTGCTATGTTGCCCAGGCTAGTCTTGAACTCTTGGACTCAAGCAATCCACTCACCTCGGCCTCCCAAAGTGCTGGGATTATAGGTGTGAGCCACTGCGTCTGGCGTAATGGTTTTTAAAGCTGAGCAGTGGGCACATGGTGTTCATTGTGTTATTTTTTATGTGTTTTTGGGCATCTCATTTTAAAAATAAGAATTCTGCTTCTACTCTGGGTTCCTCAGTCATCCAGTTCCCCCTCTCCAGAGGCAGTCACTGTTACTCGTGTTTTATGAGTTCTTCCAGAAATATGCTGTATATTTACAAACATAATTGTATTTTCTTACTCAGATGGTTACATATCTAATAGTTTTACACTTTTCTTTTTTCACTTCATATACCTTGGAGATTGTTTTATATTAGTACATAAAGAGCTTTTAGAAAAACAGGTCTATTGAGATATAATTCATGTGTCAGACAATTCACCCATTTAAAGTGGACAATTCGCTGGGCACGGTGGCTCACGTGTTTAATCCCAGCACTTTTGGAAGGCCGAGGTGGGCGGATCACCTCAGGTCAGGAGTTCGAGACCACCTTGGCCAACATGGTGAAACTCTGTCTCTACTAAAAATACAAAAATTAGTGGGGTGTGGTGGCACACGCCTGTGATCCCAGGTACTTGGGAGGCTGAGGCACGAGAATCGCTTGAACCTGAGATCGCGCCACTGCACTCCAGCCCAGGCTGGTCTTGAACTCCTGTGCTCAAGTGATCCTCCTGCCTCAGCATCCCAGAGTGCTGGGATTATACACGTGAGGCACTGTGCCTGGCCTGTATTCCTTTTTTTTTTTTTTGAGACGGAGTCTCGCTCTGTCACCAGGCATGTATCAGAGTTTCATTCCTTTATTGGCTAAATAATATTCCATTGTATGGAGGTATTACACTTGTTTATCCATGAGTGGATGGACATTTGGGTTGTTTATACTTTGGGGCTATTGTGAATCATGCTGCTATCAACATTCATGTACAAGTATTCTGTATAGACGTATGTTTTCAAATCTCTTGGGTATATGCCCTAGGAGTAGAATTGTTGGGTCATATGATAATTCTGTTTTCAACCATCTGAAGAACTGCCAGACCGTTTTCCATCAGCTGTATCATCTTTCATTTCCACCAGCAGTATATGAGGGTCCCATTTTCTCCACATCCTCACCAACACTTAACTAGTATCTGACTTTCTGATTATAGTTGTCCTAGTGGGTGTTAAATGGCATCTTACTGTGGTGTTGACTTGCATTTCCTGATAGCTAATGATGTTAAGCATATTTTATTTAGTGTCCTTCTTGGAAAAAGCTCCCTTTGAAAATAACTGCATATTTTGTTGCATATTCTTTTTTTTTTTTTTTTGAGATAAGGTCGCTCTGCCACCGAGGAGCAAGTACTCTGTAAAATGTTGGGGAGGAAAGGCAACTTCAAGGGACAACTTTCCTATGATGATTTTAGGTTTAAGTGCTCTGAGCCCCTGTCTCAATTTAACACTCAAATGATGCAAAAATCTGTCCTGAATTATGCAAGGTTTAACCAAAATAAAAGAAATAGGCCAGGCACTGTGGCTCACGCCTGCAATCCCAGAACTTTGGGAGGCTGAGGCCAGCAGATCACCTGAGGTCAGAAGTTCGAAACCGGCCTGACCAACATGGAAACATGGAGAAACCCCGTCTCTACTAAAAATACAAAAATTAGCCAGGCGTGGTGGCGCATGCCTGTAAACCCAACTGCTCAGGAGGCTAAGACAGGAGAATCGCTTGAACGTGGGAGTTGGAGGTTGTAGTGAGTTGAGACCGAGCCACTGTACTCCAGCCTGGGCGACAGAGCGAGACTCTGTCTGAAAAAAAGAAAAAAAAGGGTCTGCTGATTATGTGACTGAACCTACTAGCCATTATCACTGGAGGAGAGATCAGAATATTCTTCAAACAAACCTGATCATTCTCAATATCCACTTGTATTTGTTTGTTTGAAACATGGTCTCACTCTGCTGCCTAGGCTGGAGTGCGGTGGCATGATCACAGCTTACTGCAGCCTTGACCTCCTGGGTGGGCTCAGGTGATCCTCTTGCTTCAACCTCCCAAGTAGCTGGGACTACAGGCACATGCCTGGCTAATTTTTAAATTTTTTGTAGAGACAGGATATGGCCATGTTGCCCAGGCTGGTCTCAAACTCTTGGGCCTGAGCAATCTGCCTGCCTTGACCTCCCAAAGTGCTGGGATTATAGGCGTGAGCCACTGTGCCTTTGTTGTGTATTCTTGTTATAAAATGTTCTATTCTGGGTGTGGTGGCTCACGCCTGTAATCCCAGCACTTTGGGAGGCGGAGGTGGGCGGATCACATGAGGTCAGCAGTTTGAGACCAGCCTGGCCAACATGGCGAAAACTTGTCTCTACTAAAAACACAAAAATTCTCCAGGTGTAGTGGCATACGTCTGTAGTCCCAGCTGTTTGGGAGGCTGAGGCATGAGAATTGCTTGAACCTGGGAGGCGGAGGTTGTAGTGAGCCAAGGTCATGCCAGTGCACTTCAACCTGGATGACAGAGTGAGATTCTGTCAAAAAAAAAAGTTATGTTCTATTCCTACATGGCTATATAATGATGTATTTAACCAGTCTTATAATTATGGACCCTTAAGTGTTTTCCAAGACCTTTTCTATCACAAATGGTCCCTCTTGTATATACCATATTTTGCTCATCTGTGAACATATCCATAGGGTAAATACCTAGGACTAAAATTGCAGGGTTACAGGGAATGTCTGTATGTTTTATAAGTTTGAATTTATAACATTTGTGTATTTAAAAGCGGATATTGAGGCTAGCCACGGTGGCTCACGCCTGTAATCCCAGCCCTCTGGGAAGCTGAGGTGGGTGGATCCCTTGAGCCCAGGAGTTTGCAACCAGCCAGGGCAACATGGTGAAACCCTTCTCTACAAAAAATACAAGAAATTAGCCAGGCATGGTAGTGCACACCTGTAGTCCCAGCTACTCAGGAAGCTGAGGTGGGAGGATTGACTGAGCCCAGGAGTTTGAGGCTGCAGTGAACCCTGATCACGCCACTGAACTTCAGCCTGGGAGACAGAAGAGACCCTGTTTTATTTATGTGCTTGTTTCAAACAAATAACAAATAAATAAATAAAAGTGGGTATTGAGAATAATAATCAGGTTTGTTTAAAGAACATTCTGATTTCTCCTCCAGTGATAATGGCTGGTAGGTTCAGCCACATGGTCAGCAGCCACTTTATGTCTCCCTTTTATTTTGGTTAAACTACATATTTCAGGACTGAGTTTTGAATCAGTTTCAGTGTCAGGTTGAGGCAGGGGGCTCAGAGCACTTAAATTCAGATGGGCGTGGTGGCTTACGCCTATAATCCTAGCACTTTGGGAGGCTGAGGTGGGTGGATCAGCTGAGGTCAGGAGTTCGAGACCAGCCTGGCCAACATGGCAAAACCCCGTCTCTACTAAAAATACAAAAATTACCCGGGTGTGGTGGTGCATGCCTGTATTCCCAGCTACTCGGGAGGCTGAGGCAGGAGAATCACTTGAACCCGGGAACTGGAGGTTGCAGTGAGCTGAGATTACGTCACTACACTCCAGCCTGGGTGACAGAGCAAGACTCCATCTCAAAACAAAAACACCTAAATTCATCATAGCAAAGTTGTCCTTTAAAGTTGCCTTTCCGGGGCTGGGTGCCGTGGCTCACACCTGTAATCCCAGCACTTTGGGAGGCTGAGGTGGGCAGATCACAAGGTCAGGAGTTCGAGACCAGCCTGGTCAGTGTGACGAAACCCTGTCTCTACTAAAAATACAGAAATTAGCCCGGCGTGGTGGCAGGTGCCTGTAATCCCAGCTACTTGGGAGGCTGAGGCAGGAGAATCGCTTGAACCTGGGCGGCGGAGGTTGCAGTAAACCAAGATTGCACCACCGCACTCCAGCATGGGTGACAGAGCAAGATTCCATCTCAAAAAAAAAAAAAGTTGACTTTCTGGCTGGGCACGGTGGCTCACACATGTAATCCCAGCACGTTGGGAGGCCGAGGCAGGCAGATCACAAGGTCAGGAGAGTGAGACCATCCTGGCTATCATGGTGAAACCCCCATCTCTACTAAAAATACAAAACATTAGCCGGGCGTGGTGGCAGGCACCTTTAATCCCAGCTACTCTGGAGGCTGAGGCAGGAGAATTGCTTGAACCTGGGAGGCAGAGGTTGCTGTGAGCCGAGATTGCGCTGCTGCACTCCAGCCTGGCGACAGAGCGAGACTCCGTCTCAAAATAAATAAATAAAATAAATAAATAAAGTTGCCTTTCCTCCCTCCGGACATTTTACGGAGTACTTTGTCCTAAATTATCAGTAGAGCATATCCTGGCGATCCTTAGACCTTCTTGATTGTGTGTTGTTATGAAGAGCTTGATCTTACAGCTCTGTGATCCACAATTCACTCAACCTCTCTTCTGTTCCTCTTCACTGAGAGTAATAATTAGCTGGGCGTGGTCGTGGGTGACTGTAATCCCAGCTACGGGGCCTGCGGCGGGGGGGGGGGGGCGGGGCTGAGGCAGAAGAATTGCTTGAACCTGGGAGGTGGAGGTTGCAGTGAGCCTAAATCGCATCACTGCACTCCAGCCAGGGTGATAGAGCGAGACACTGTCTCAAAAAAAAAAAAACAAAAACAAACCAAGATGAGAGTAATAATAGCACCTATCCCATGGAATGGTTGTGGGGATTAAATGAGTCGATTAGTGTGAAAGGCTTAAAACAGTACCTGGCATACAGTGTTGATACTAATTTTATCTCCGAAATTTCCTGTAATCCCAGTGCTTTGGGAGACAGAGGCAGGTGGATTGTTTGAGCTCAGGAGTTCAATACCACCCTGGGCAACATGGCAAAACCCTGTCTCTACAAAAAATACAAAACTTAGCCAGATAGGTAAATCAAGAAATTTAACATGGACATGATACTTTTATCTAATGCACAATTCACATTCCAATTTCATCAATTGTCCCAATAACGTTCCTTATTGCTGTTTTTTCTTCTGGCTTGGAATCCAATTCAGGATCACACGTTGCGTTTATTTATTTATCTTTTCCGAGACACCTCGGTAACTTAACATGTTGCATTTAGGTGTTGTGTAAGAGCTTCCTTTTAGACAGTGAATGTTAAATTAGAATAGTTCGCCAAATTGCTCTAGGAGGACTTGATGACTGCAAGACACAGCTGGGTTTCTGCACGGATGGCCCGTTCATGTGGCGCCATCTTGTGGCAATTGTGAATAGAGTTTATAAATCCACTGGGCAGCTGTGGAAATTTTCTCCTCTTGATGACCTAAAAAAAATCAGGTGGTGGTAATATTATTTCAGTTTTTCCTAATAACGTGAGAGGATTTTGCTATTTCAAATCTACCTTTGTTTTTTGAGACAGAGTCTGACTCTCTCGCCCAGGCTAGAGTACAGTGGCACGATCTTGGCTCACTGCAACCTCTGCCTCCCAGGTTCAAGTGATTCTCCTCCCTCAGCCTCCTGATTAGCTGGGATTACCGGTGCCCACCACTACGCCCAGCTAATTTTTGTATTTTTGGTAGAGATGGGGTTTCGCCACTTTGGCCAGGCGGGTCTCGAACTCCTGACCTCAGGTGATCTGCTCTCCTCGGCCTCCCAAAGTGCTGGGATTATAGGCGTGAACCACCGCGCCTGGCCTAATTTTTTGTATTTTTAGTAGCAGGCTGGTCTCGAACTCCTGGCCTCAAGTGATACGCCTGCCTCAGCTTTCCAAAGTGCTGGGATGACAGGCATGAGCCACTGTGCCTGGCCAACTTGGTAAATAGACAAGTTCAGACCTGGAATGAAAATCAGTCTATTACAGAGATTTAACCTTCCTAATCAAAACCACATTTGGTAAACAAATATTTTTTGATCCCCAAGTCCCAACTATGTGCCTGGTGTAGGGGAGCAAAAAATGGCTTCCTTCTACCCTTCTAGGTTCTTTGGGCTACATATTAAATTGACATAGGGCAGATTAACGGGAGAAAAAACTCACTTTAATTATGTACGTATGCACAGGAGCCCCACAATATATGAGATGCAAAGAAGGGCCAGATGATTGAAGCTCATAAAGCATACTGAGCTACAGAAAAGAAGAGGAGCTTGCAGCTTCTGGGAGGTAGTGGTGACCTAAATTATGGGAGGGTGCAGGGAGGAAATCTATGGTGAATAAAAGTTGTCTTGTTAAGCAGATTATAAGTCTCTTAGTTAAGAAAAGTTGTCCCAGAAGAGTAGATCTGGGCGTGGTGCCAGCCTCCAGTCTCATCTCCTGTGATCTGAGCTCATCTTCCCTGATTGAGAAGATTCCTGGGGAGGGGGATTCATGGCATTGGAGTTCCTTTTGGAGGATCCATGTTTAGGCAGATAAGGGAAGGTCAGAGAAAGTGCTTTTTGCCCTTGCTGCTCCCTAGGTTCCCTCTGTTTGAAGTAATCAGTGTATCAAAGGGGCATATTTTGGGATGGTATTTCTCGAACTTCTTCATTTCTCCTATCTGAAACTTCTCTAGAAGTTCCACACACTAAAAGTTGAGTTGGTGGTGGATGAGGGAAAAATCAGATTAGTGTTTGAATAGTTTGAGACCTGGGACTAGGTCAGTCCAATTAATCAGTTCTGTCTCATTCCAGGATGTGGTGTGATAGAGGGGGTCCCATCATGGTCAGGCCTCTGTGTGGCACAAGCAAACAGGTATTTAATAAGAGGAAACAAAAGAATAAGGTTAATGTTTGGAGCAGTCTGTAAACTAGTTTCTGAGCCTGGAGGGCAGCCAATTGAGATGATTTCTAGATGTTGGGCTCAAAGCATCTTCAGTTGGAATAGGGGCAGGCAGTGACAATTTGACACAGATTTTCCTGGTTGCAATTTGCATCAGGGGTTCCAGTGAACTTTTTATTTTTTTTTTTAGACAGAGTCTCGCTCTGTTGCCCAGGCTGGAGTGAGGGGCATGATCTCAGCTCACTGCAACCTCCACCTCTTTGGTTCAAGCAATTCTCCTGCCTCAATCTCCTGAGTAGCTGGGACTACAGGCATGCACCACCACACCTGGCTAATTTTTTTGTATTTTGTATTTCTATTTTTATTTATTTATTTTCAGATGGAGTCTTGCTCTGTTGCCCAGGATGGAATGCAGTGGCACAATCTCGGCTCACTGCAAGCTCTGCCTCCCGAGTTCACGCCATTCTTTTGCCTCAGCCTCCCGAGTAGCTGGGACTACAGGTGCCTGCCACCACGCCTGACTAATTTTTTGTATTTTTAGTAGAGATGGGGTTTCACCGTGTTAGCCAGGATGGTCTCGATCTCCTGACCTTGTGATCCGCCTGCCTCGGCCTCCCAAAGTGCTGGGATTACAGGTGTGAGCCACTGCACCTGGCCTTTCTTGTTTTTTTAGATGGAGTTTTGCTCTTGTTGCCCAGGCTGGAGTGCAGTGGCACAATCTTGGCTCACTGCAGCCTCCGCCTCCTGGGTTCAAGCGATTCTCCTACCTTAGCCTCCCAAGTAGCTGGGATTACGGGTGCCCGCCACCCCGCCCATCTAATTTTTGTATGAGGTTTCACCATGTTGCCCAGGCTGGTCTCAAACTCCTGACCTCAGGTGGTCTTCCCACCCCAGCTTCCCAAAATGCTGGGATTACAGGTGTGAGCCCAGTGAACTTTCTGATTAGTTTTGTATATCGGTAGGTATGAAGGTGGTCTATACCTAAGTGTTTGTGGGTGATTTATCTGAAGTTTCTATCGAGTCTTCTAGTTTTAGCTTGCAGGGCTTCAGGAAAGGAAGTCTTAATTTCAGTAACTCCAAGTCAGAAGGGAGAAAAACTGGAAATGTTAGTTTGGAGAGTCATAGCCAGACATTTGAGGAAACTGGAAGAATTCAGGATCCACTCAAGTTTCCAGGTAAATAACAAACCCTCCAAAACAATAAACTAGAATCTAATAACAGATACACTATAGTTTTCTTCTGAAACATAATTTTTCTCTGTACAGTCACCCCCATTTCTGCCAAACACAATCACAATGAGATCAATTTGTTGCCAGGAGTGGTGGCTCATGCCTGTAATCCCAGCACTTTGGGAGCCGAGGCAGGAGCAGATTGCTTTAGTCCAGGAGACCAGCCTGGGCAATGTGGCAAAACCCCATCTCTACAAAAAATACAAAAAAATCAGACGTGGTGGCACACGAAATACAAAAAAATTAGATGTGTTGGCGCATGCCGGTAGTCCTGACTACTCAGGAGGCTGACCTCAGAAGGATCATCTGAGCCTGGGAGGTGGAGGCTGCAGTGAACTGTGCTCCTACCACTGTACTCCAGCCTGGGTGATAGAGCAGAAGACCCTGTTTCAAGGAAAAAAAAGATCAATTTGTTGCAAAATAAGGTTGGTCTCTTATTAAACTTGGCCTGATTATTTAAGAGCAGTAAGAATAACGATTGATTGTAAAGGTTCTTTTCTTTTTCCTTTTTCTTTTTTTTTTGGAGACAGAGCCTTGCTCTGTCGCCTAGGCTGGAATGCAGTGGTGCATTCTTGGCTCACTGCAACCTCTGCCTCCTGAGTTCAAGCGATTCTCCTGCCTCAGCCTCCTGAGTAGCTGGGATTACAGGGGCCCACTACCATGCCCGGCTAATGTTTTGTATTTTTAGTAGAGATGGGGTTTCTCCATGTTGACCAGGCTGTTTTCCAACTCCTGACCTAAAGTGATCCCCCTGCCTTGGCCTTCCAAAGTGCTGGGATTACAGGCATGAGCCACTGCGCCTGGCCCAGATTGGACCTTTTTTTTTCTTTTTTTCCTAGACAGAGTCTTGCTCTGTCACCGAGGCTGGAGTGTAGTGGAGTGATCTTGGCTCACTGCAACCTCCGCCTCCCAGGTTCAAGTGATTCTCCTG
>NW_012098765.1:2877324-2886886 GCF_000951045.1 Mandrillus leucophaeus
CCCCCGGGTTCAAGCGATTCTCCTGCCTCAGCCTCCCGAGTAGCTGGGATTATAGGCTCCCGCCACCATGCCTGACTAATTTTTTTTTGTATTTTTAGTGGAGACGGGGTTTCGCCATGTTGGCCAGGCTGGTCTTCAACTCCTGGCTTCATGATCCACCTGCCTCGGCCTCCCAAAGTGCTGGGATTACAGGCATGAGCCATGGGATTACTGGCTAATGTCTCTCTTTTTCAAGTTGAGGAACACATCTTTTGCGCTTTCCAGGGGCTCAACTGGCAAATTCCAAAGTTAATTCAAGGTCAAAAGACTGAATTTAGAATTTGATTTTAGGAAGTTTGTAAACAATGTAAAAAAAGTCTTAAAACACTTGATTAGTGCTTGCTTTGGCAGCACATATACTAAAGTTGGAACGATACAGAGAAGATTAGCATGGCCCCTGTGCAAGGATAACTCGCAAATTCATTAGCCCTTCCATATTTTTTGAAATTAAGAAAAGAAAAAAGGAAAACATTCGATTAAATAGGATCTCAGGTAACTATTAATTTAGGTCACTAATAATTAGTCTGGTTACCAGAGTAATTATTGAATGATATAGTGATCTGAGATCCTAATCAACTGTTCATTTTATAATCATTTAATATTTTATTTAAATATTTAATGAGCATTTAATATTTTATTTAAATATTTAATGAGCATTTAATATTTATTAATATTCATTTCATAATCACCAGGGTAATTATTAAAAGGCTTCAAAGGCAAATAGAGAAAGTTACATAGTTGTAAAAAATATATATATTAGCTCTCTTTTTTTTTGTTTTGGAGACAGAATCTCGCTCTGTTGCCCAGCCTGGAGTGCAGTGGCATGATCTCGGTTTACTACAAGCTCTGCCTCACGGGTTCATGCCATTCTCCTGCCTCAGCCTCCCGAGTATCTGGGACTACAGGCGCCCGCCACCACGCCCAGCTAATTTTTTTTGTATTTTTAGTAGAGACGGGGTTTCACCATGTTAGCCAGGATGGTCTTGATCTCCTGACTTTATGATCCGCCCGCCTCGGCCTCCCAAAGTGCTGGGATTACAGGCGTGAGCCACTGCCCCCAGCTATATTAGCTCTCTTAATAGAGAGGATTTGATTTTCTTGGAAAGTGATTGAAGGCCTGATAAAAGACAACATGAAACACAGAAAATTATTTTGATAAGACAGGTTTTTTAAGGCAGATTATAAGACAGGTTTTTTAAGGCAGATTACTTAAAAGGTGAAAAAGAAAATCACTCTTTCTTATCAATACTACAAGAAAATCTTACATTTTAAAATATAATACCAAATTCTAGTTTTGCATCAGTGTACCCTTGATATTAAGGGTCATTTTTAAGACATAATAAATTCACTCAATTTTGGTCAGTTTGACCACAAAAGATTCTCTCTTTCCAACTTTTATATGCGTTCAGTTTTACCTATATCTTTTCTTCCTTCGTTCATTCTGCAACAACTTCTAAACTCGACAAAGTCATTTTTCCTCAACAAATGCCCCCCACATCTTCATATCTCATAACATCTTACTTTCCTTGTACACTTTGCATACAGAATCACTTATAGTAGTTTTAATTATATATTAGAATTTTAAGTTTTAGCAACTCTACAGTGAAAACCTAGGAAGTAAGCGATTTTGAACTGTCATGTGCTAACATTTTATGAAGACACATAATTTCTAGAAACATGTTTTCATGCAGAACAGTTTTTCCATATGAAACAGGACATGTTTACTTATGGACCCTAATATATTATTTCTTTCTATAAATTTTAAGAAGCCAAAGGTAAATAAACTTGTGCCTGTGTTCAGCAATGAATGCTTCAGTATTTTTGTTTTATTTGGAAATGACCTGGATATTTAATGAATATCTGCCATCCAAGGGTATAGTTACCAAGGAGGTTGGGAAACCTTTTTAAAGAGATATATATAAAACACAATCATTTTTTCTTTTTTTTTTTTTGAAACAGTGTTTCACTCTTATTGCCCAGGCTGGAGTGCAATGGCATGATCTCAGCTCACTGCAACCTCTGCCTCCCAGGTTCAAGCATAAAGCACAGTTGTTGAAAATTTCATTTATAAACTTTGGTCCTATTTACATTTATTTATTTCACATGTTCTTAACAATTATGCTTAGATTAGTCATGGAAGTTTCATGAGATATTAGACAAAGTCAGCTCTCCCAAGTCATTTCCTTCCTTACCATTTTTTTTTTTTTTTTGAGACATTGTTTCACTCTGTCACCCAAGCTGGAGTGTAGTGACACGATCTTGGCTCACTGCAACCTTTGCCTTCTGGTTTCAAGCCATTCTCCTGCCTCAGCCTCGTGAGTAGCTGGGATTACAGGTGTGTACCACCAAACCCAACTAATTTTTTTTTTTTTTTTTGAGATGGAGTCACGCTGTGTCGCTCGGCCTGGAATGCAGTGGCGAGATCTCAGCTCACTGCAACCTCCACCTCTCAGGTTCAAGCAATTCTCCTGCCTCAGCCTTCTGAGTAGCTGGGACTACAGGTGCCCGCCACCATGCCTGGCTAATTTTTGTTTTGAGATGGAGTGGTGCTCTGTTGCCCAGGCTGGAGTGCAGTGGCGCAATCTCGCCTTACTGCAGCCTCAGCCTCTCGGGTTCAAGCAGTTCTCTGCCTCAGCCTCCAGAGTAGCTGGAATTACAGGTGCCTGCCACCACACCCAGCTAATTTTTGTATTTTTAGTAAAGACGGGTTTTCACCATCTTGGCCAGGCTGATCTTGAACTCCTGACCTCGTGATCCACTCACCTTGGCCTCCCAAAGTATTGGGATTACAGCCGTGAGCCACCGCGCCTGGCTAATTTTTTGGTATTTTTAGTGGAGACTGGGTTTCACTATGTTGGCCAGGCTGGTCCTGTACTCCTGACTTCAAGTAATCTGCCCACTTTGGCCTCCCAAAGTGCTGGGATTACGGGCATGAGCCACTGTGCCTGTCCCTGCTATTCACCATTTTTACATCAAATGCATGTCAGGCAGCCATCACTTAAGCAAGGACCATAACATGAAATACATGTATAGGGTTTTTTGGGTTTTGTTTTTGTTTAATTTTTTTTTTTTGTAAATCAGAACACAGAGCTGTTTTTCATTAAACCAACAATATTAAACTAGTTTTATTTACCAGAGACGTACCCAAGTCATGTGAACTTGAAAAGCATTTGGATTACTTCCTATATTTCTAGTAGTTTTAGGCATACAGTCATCCCCTGCATAACGATGTTTAATGAACGATGCACCACATAGATGATGGTGGTCCCATAAGGTTATAATGGAAATGCCCTCTACAAGTGCACCACTTTTATCTTTTTTTTTTTTTTTTTTTTGAGACAGGGTCTCGCTCTGTTGTCCAGGCTGGAGTGCAATGGTGTGACCTCAGCTCACTGCAACCTCTGCCTCCTGGGTTTGAGCAATGATCTTGCCTCAACCTCGCAAGTAGCTGGGATTACAGATGCCCGCCACCATGCCTAGCTAATTTTTGTATTTTTATTAGAGATGGGGTTTCACCATGTTGACCAGGCTGGTCTTGAACTCCTGACCTCAGGAGATCCACCTGTATCGGCCTCCCAAAGTGCTGGGATTACAGGTGTGAGCCACCGCGCCCGGCCCACATTTATCTTTTATTGTACCTTTTCTATGTTTAGATATATAAACACTTGGCCAGGCATGATGGCTCATGCCTGTAATCCCAGCATTTTGGGAGGCTGAGGCGGGCAGATTGCTTGAGGTCAGGAGTTCGAGACCAGCCTGGTTAACATGGCAAAACCCCATCTGTACCAAAAATACAACAAATTAGCCGGGTATGGTGGTGTGCACCTGTAATCCCAGCTACTCGGAAGCCTGAGGCAGGAGAACTGCTTGAATCCAGGAGGCAGAGGTTGCAGTGAGCCAAGATGATGCCACTCACTCCAGCCTGGGTGACAGAGCAAGACTTGGTCTCAAAAAAATAAAAAGCAAACAGCATTGTGTTACAATTGCCTTCGGTATTCAGTACAATAACATGCGGTACAAGTTTATAGCAATAGACTATAACTTACAGCCTAGGTATATAGTAGGCTATGTGATCTAGCTTTACATAAATATACTCTCTGATGTTCACAGAATGACACAATTGCCTAATGAAGGAATTTCTCAGAACATATTCTCATCATTAAGTGACATGTGACTATATTTAATTTACACGAGTGGGCCAGGCATGGTGGTCCATGCCTGTCATCCCAGCACTTTGGGAGGCCAGGGCAGGAGAATCACTTGAGATCAGGAGTTTAAGAGCAGCCTGGGCAGCATGGCAAGACCCTGTCTCTACAAAACTAAAAAAATTAGCCAGGAGTGGTGGCATATGCCTGTAGTATCAGCTACTCAGGAGGTTGAGGTGGGAGGATCACTTGAGCGCAGGAGGTAGAGGCTGCAGTGAGTGGTGATTGCGACGCTGTGCTCCAGCCTGGGTGACACAGCGAGACTCTGTCTCAATAAATAAATACATAAATAAGTAATCTGGGCCAGGCACGGTGGCTTATGCATGTAATCCCAGCACTTTGGGAGGCCGAGGCGGGCGGATCACCTGAGGTCAGGAGTTCGAGACCAGCCTGACCAACATGGTGAAACCTTGTCTCTACTAAAAATACAAAAATTATCCGGGCATGGTGGTGGGTGCCTGTAATGTCAGTCACTCAGGAGGCTGAGGCAGGGAGAATCGCTTGAACCTGGGAGGTGGAGGTTGCAGTGAGCTGAGATCACGCTGTTACATTCCAGCCTGGGTGACAGAGCGAGACTCTGTCTCAAAAAAAAAAAAAAGTAATCTGATTTCTGCTTTTAATCTTGCTGGAGGAGTCTCTATGACTAGCTGTTATACCCTTTTCTGTCCTCTTTTCCTCTTGATCTTTTTCATAGGTACCAGTAAGACAGCTGTTTAGGCCGAGCACGGTGGCTAATCCCAGCACTTTGGGAGGCTGAGGCAGGCGGATCACAAGGTCAGGAGTTCAAGACCAGCCTGCCCAACATGGTAAAACCCTGTCTCTACTAAAAATACAAAAATTAGCTGGGTGTGGTGGCGGGCACCTATAATCCCAGCTACTCGGGAGGCTGAGGCAGGAGAATCATTTGAACCCAGGAGGCGGAGGTTGCAGTGAGGCGAGATCAAGCCATTGCACTCCAGCCTGGGCGACAGGGTGAGACTCCATCTCAAAAAAAAAAAAAAAAAAAAAAAAAGAAAGCAAAGACCTTTGTTGCCACAGGCATTAAGGATAGTGTATGTGTAAATGGTGTCTCCAGTCTCCCACGACACTCACTGACCCACTAATCTGTGACACCAAGCAAGCACTGCTGGGATTCGGCTTTCCTAGTACTGTCAATTAAAGGTTGAGACAAAGCCCTTGCGGACTGGGATGGCTATTGGGACCAAACTCTCTTGAGAGCTGGCACGAGTGGACAAAGAGAATGCCGCTTGTCACTCCGCATTGTGGGCTTCCAGCCTATTTGACTGGCTGGCTGACACAAGCCGACACCTGCACCCTCAACTGGCAGATGCCAGAGTGTTCCCACTGATGGAAAAGCCAAACTCTCAGGACATAAAACAAGACCCAAGGAGCACCTCATCTGGTTTTTGTCTTGGGGACCTATAGCAAAATTAGTCTGAACAGACGTTGGTCTGCTGAGAAGTGTGAACTCACCAGTCTTTGAGGCCTGTGTTCTTGTCCTATGATTCTCTTCTGTATGACACGACACAAAAGACACAGACATGGGAAAATAATGACCATCTCTGGGAGGGGAGGAATCAGAAAACAAGAATACCACCCCCCACCACCAAAAAAAAAATAACCAAACAAAAAGCCAGAGTTATTATACAAGAACTAGTTCGTACACATTTTCTCCTGCTAATCCAAACTTAGAAAAGGGAAAAAGACAGAGAGACCCTTACCTATCTTGCTTCCGCTGAGCTCTACAGGCAGAGATCTGGGGGGCTAATGTGGTAGGAAACCTTAGCTGTGGCCAGTGTTTGGTCAGGCATGCCAGGAGCCTGCTGCTGAAGCAGTCTCAGCGTAAAAAGTGAGAGATGCCCCACGTTGGGCACCAGAAACTGGAAGGTTGTGAAAAATGGCTTCCCGTTACCCGTTTTTTTTGTTGTTGTTGTTGTTTTTTGAGACAGAGTCTTGCTCTGTCACCCAGGCTGTAATGCAGTGGCACGATCTTGGCTCACTGCAACCTCTGCCTCACAGGTTCAAGCTATTCTCCTGCCTCACCCTCCTAAGTAGCTGGAATTACAGGCACGCGCCACTATGCATTGCAATTTTTTTTTTTTTTTGAGTCTCCCTCTGTCACCCAGGCTGGAGTGCAGTGGTGCGATCTCAGCTCACTGCAAGCTCCACCTACCGGGTTCACACCATTCTCCTGTCTCAGCCTCCTGAGTAGCTGGGACTACAGGCACCTGCCACCACTCCTGGCTAACTTTTTGTATTTTTAGTAGAGAGGGGTTTTCACCGTGTTAGCCAGGATGGTCTCGATCTCCTGACCTTGTGATCCACCCACCTCGGCCTCCCAAAATGCTGGGATTATAGGCATGAGCCACTGTGCCCGGCTCCTCCCGCTACCCTTCTAAATTCTTTGGCTGGCTTATACATTAAACCGATATAAGGCAGATTAACAGTAGCAAAAGGTCGAGCGTGGTGGCTCACACCTGTAATCCCAGCACTTTGTGAGGCCAAGGCGGGCAGATCATGAGATCAGGAGTTCGAGACCAGCCTGGCCAACATGGTGACCCCCCATCTCTACTAAAAATACAAAAATTAGCCTGGTGTGATGGTGTTTGCCTGTACTCCCAGCTACTCAGGAGGCTGAGGCAGGAGAATCACTTGAACCCAGGAAGCGGAGGTTATAGTGAGCCAAGATCGTGTCATTGCACTCTAGCCTGGGCGACAGAGTGAGACTCTGTCTCAGAAAACAAAAAACAGTAGCAAAAAATTGCCGGGCATGGTGGCTCATGCCTGTAATCCCAGCCCTTTGGGAGGCTGAGGCGGGCGGATCTCTTGAGGTCAGGAGTTCGAGACCAGCCTGGCCAAAATGACGAAACCCCATCTCTACTAAAAGTATAAAAATTGGCCAGGGATGGTGGTGTGGCGGGCGCCTGTCATCCCAGCTACTTGGGAGGCTGAGGTGGGAGAATTGCTTGAACCTGGGAAGCGAAGGTTGTAGTGAACCGGGATCGCACCACTGCACTTCAGCTTGGGCAACAGAGTGAGACTCCATCTCAAAAAAAAAAAAAAAAAAAAATTTACATACATACACGTGAGAGTCCCACAAAATATGAGATTCAAAGAAGGGTCAGAGGATTGAAGCTTATTATATAGCATCCTGACCTGCAGAAAAGAAGAGGGGCTTGGGGCTTCTGGGAGGTGGTGGTGACATAAGTTGTGGGAGGGTGCAGGGATGAAGTGTATGGCGAATAAAAGTTGTTACGCAGATTGTCTCTTAGTTAAGAAAAGTTTTCCCGGAAGAAGAGGTGACAGCCTGAGCATCATGTCAACCTCCAGTCTCCTCTCCTGTGATCTGAGCTCATCTTCCCTGATTGAGAAGATTCCTGGGGAGGGGATTCATGACAATGGAGTTCCTCTTGGAGGATCCAAGTACGGGTAGATAAGGGAAGGTCAGAGAAAGTCTCTGCATTTACTGTTTCCCGGAGTTACCTCCGTTCGAAGTAATCAGCATATCAAATGGGCATATATTGGGGTGGTGTGTCCTGAACTTTTTCACAGGCATTCTATAGAATACATTGGTATCCAAGAGTCCTTGTCCTCATGAGCAAATGTATATTCTGGCTTGGAGGAGGACACAAAATAAACAACAAAAGTATCTTTTAGTGTTAAATCCTAGGTAGAGGATTCAAATATGTTTACAAAGATAGTGACAGCATGGCCCTTTTAGACTCGGAGTGGCCAAGGAGAGAACTTAGGAGGTGAGATTTGGGTGTTTTGTTTGTTTCTTTTTTGAGACAGAGTCTTGCTCTGTCGCTCAGGCTGGAATGCAGTGGCGCCATTTCAGCTCAGTGCAACCTCTGCCTCCTGGATTGAAGTGATTCTCCCACCTCAGCCTCCAAGTAGCTGGGATTACAGACACCCACCATCATGCCTAGCTAATTTTTGTATTTTTTTGTAGAGACAGGGTTTCACCATGTTGGCCGGGCTGGTCTGGAACTCCTGACCTCAGGTGACCCGCCCGCCTCGGCCTCCCAAAGTGCTGGGATTATGGGCATGAGCCACTGCGCCCAAAGGTGAGATTTGAACAGCGTTGTGAAAGAGAAGAAAGAAGGAACCAGTCATGCCAAGATCAGGATCAGGGACATGAAGAGTCCAGCCAGAGGAGACAGCAAGTTCCCAAATGCCCCGAGGCTTGTCTTTTTGGAGGGGCAGAGAGGAGGTATGTGTGTCTGGAACATGGGCCAGGGACAAGAGTAGTTTGCGATGAAGTTAGAGAAACAGGCAGGGACAGATCATATACAGCCATGAAGACCACAGTGAGGCCTTTGGCTTTTCCACGTGGGATTGGAAGCCATCTATGTGTTGGAAGCAGATTGATAAAGGTGTTCGATCTTATTGATCGAACAGGTGGCTCATGCCTGTAATCCCAGCACTTTGGGAGGCTGAGGCAGGAGGACTGCTTGAGGCCAGGTGTTCGAGACCAGCCTGGGCAAGATGGTGAGACCCCCCCCCGCATCTCTAAAAAATTTAAAATTTAGCTGGGCAGGCCGGGTGCAGTGGCTCACGCCTGTAATCTCAGGACTTTGGGAGGCCGAGGAGGGTGGATCACTTGAGTTCGGGAGTTCGAGACCAGCCTGACCAACATGGAGAAACCCCATCTCTACTAAAAATATAAAATTAGCCGGGCATGGTGGCCCATGCCTGTAATCCCAGCTACTCAGGAGACTGAGGCAAGAGAACAGCTTGAGTCCAGGAGGTGGAGGTGGAGGATGCAATGAGCTGAGATCACGTCATTGCACTCCAGCCTGGGCAACAAGAGCAAAACTTCATCTCAAAAACAAAAACAAACAAACAAATAAAAATTAGCTGGGCGTAGTGGTGTGCGCTTGTGGTCCCAACTACTCTGGAGTCTGTGGTGGGAGGATTGCTTGAGCCCAGGAGGTCAAGGCTGCAGTGAGGTGTTTTCACACCACTGCATTCCAGCCTGGGAGACAGAGTGAGACTCTGTCTCAAAATAATAATAAAATAATAAAGAAAAAAGAGGCTGGGCTTGGTGACTCATGCCTGTAATCCTAGCACTTTGGGAGGCCGAAGCAGGTGGATCACCTGAGATCAGGAGTTCAAAACTAGCCTGGCCAACGTGGTGAAACTCCATCTCTACTAAAAATACAAAAGTTAGCCGGGGATGGTGGCGGGTGCCTGTAATCCCAGCCACTTGGGAGGCTGAGGAAGGAGAATCGCTTGAACACTGGAGGTGGAGGTTGCAGTGAGCCGAGATCACGCCACTGCACTCCAGCCTGTGTGACAGAAGCGAGACTCCATCT
>NW_012098765.1:2886936-2891831 GCF_000951045.1 Mandrillus leucophaeus
CAGGCAGGGACAGATCATATACAGCCATGAAGACCACAGTGAGGCCTTTGGCTTTTCCACGTGGGATTGGAAGCCATCTATGTGTTGGAAGCAGATTGATAAAGGTGTTCGATCTTATTGATCGAACAGGTGGCTCATGCCTGTAATCCCAGCACTTTGGGAGGCTGAGGCAGGAGGACTGCTTGAGGCCAGGTGTTCGAGACCAGCCTGGGCAAGATGGTGAGACCCCCCCCCGCATCTCTAAAAAATTTAAAATTTAGCTGGGCAGGCCGGGTGCAGTGGCTCACGCCTGTAATCTCAGGACTTTGGGAGGCCGAGGAGGGTGGATCACTTGAGTTCGGGAGTTCGAGACCAGCCTGACCAACATGGAGAAACCCCATCTCTACTAAAAATATAAAATTAGCCGGGCATGGTGGCCCATGCCTGTAATCCCAGCTACTCAGGAGACTGAGGCAAGAGAACAGCTTGAGTCCAGGAGGTGGAGGTGGAGGATGCAATGAGCTGAGATCACGTCATTGCACTCCAGCCTGGGCAACAAGAGCAAAACTTCATCTCAAAAACAAAAACAAACAAACAAATAAAAATTAGCTGGGCGTAGTGGTGTGCGCTTGTGGTCCCAACTACTCTGGAGTCTGTGGTGGGAGGATTGCTTGAGCCCAGGAGGTCAAGGCTGCAGTGAGGTGTTTTCACACCACTGCATTCCAGCCTGGGAGACAGAGTGAGACTCTGTCTCAAAATAATAATAAAATAATAAAGAAAAAAGAGGCTGGGCTTGGTGACTCATGCCTGTAATCCTAGCACTTTGGGAGGCCGAAGCAGGTGGATCACCTGAGATCAGGAGTTCAAAACTAGCCTGGCCAACGTGGTGAAACTCCATCTCTACTAAAAATACAAAAGTTAGCCGGGGATGGTGGCGGGTGCCTGTAATCCCAGCCACTTGGGAGGCTGAGGAAGGAGAATCGCTTGAACACTGGAGGTGGAGGTTGCAGTGAGCCGAGATCACGCCACTGCACTCCAGCCTGTGTGACAGAAGCGAGACTCCATCTCAAAAAAAAAAAAAAGAAAGAAAGAAAAAAGAGAGAGCAGAGAAAGCGTCATTCCAAAGTCTACACAAAGTGTACTAGCCTAGCATAACCACTTAAATATTTGTTGTTTTTGTTTGAGTAGTTGGGACCATGGGTGTGTGTGACTGCACCCAACTAATTTTTTTTTTTTTTTTTTTTTTTTTTTTTTTGTATTTTTTGGTAGATAAGGGGTTTTGCCATGTTATCCAGGCTGGTCTTGAAGTTTTAAGTTCGAGCAATCCTCCTGTCTCGGCCTTCCAAAGTGCTGGGATTACAGGCTTGAGATGCCGCACCTGGCCTTAAACGTTTCGAGAATCTCTGATATATTAGAAAATTGAATGTGCACTGTGTCTTCCAATTTTTGAAAAAGAAACAAATTTTAAAAAAGGAAATCGGAACCAACATGTGCGGAATCCCTGATGCTTATATGTACTTCTGCCAAATATGTTAATAACATTACTCTGAAAGGATCTTCCCAACACAGTAGTATCTAGGGGAGGCAGCAGGGAGTGGACTTTGTAGATTCTGGCTCGAGAATCAAATATATGATTTTGACATTTCTTTATAATGTGGGAAACTTTTAAATATTTTACTTATTTATTTGTTTGTTTATTTTTTGAGCTAGAGTCTTGCTCTGTCACCCAGGCTGGAGTGCAGTGGCACAGTCTTGGCTCACTGCAACCTCTGCCTCCTGGGTTCAAGTGATTCTCATGCCTCAGCCTCCCAGTAGCTGGGATTACAGGTGCCCACCACCTCCCGGGCTAATTGTTGTATTTTTAGTAGAGATAGGGTTTCGCCATGTTGGCCAGGCTGGTCTCTAACTCCTGGCCTCAAGTGATACTCCTGCCTCGGCCTCCCAAAGTGCTGGGATTACAGGTATGAGCCACTGTGTCCAGCCTAAATATTTTAAATAAAAAATAAAAATCCACATAAAGTCCTCCCAAAAGAGCCAGAAAGGGCAACTGCTAAACACATATCAAATATCATCATCATTGGCTGGGCGCGGTGGCTCATGCCTGTAATCCCAGCACTTCGGGAGGCCGAGGCGGGCAAATCACAAGGTCAGGAGGTTGAGACCAGCCTGGCCAATATGGTGAAACCCCGTCTCTACTAAAAATACAAAAAAATTAGCTCGGTGTGGTGGCGCATTCCTGTAATCCCTCTACTGAGGAGGCTGAGGCAGGAGAATTGCTTGAACCTGGGAGGTGGAGGTTGCAGTGAGCCGAGATGGCGGATGGCACCACTGCACTCCAGCTTGGGCAACAGAGCGAGACTGTGTCAAAAAAAAAAAAAAAAAAAGAAAAGAAAAAAAGAATATTAGGCCAAGTGTGGTGGCTCACATGTCTAATCCCAGCTCTTTGGGAGGCTGAGGTGGGTGGATTGCCTCAGTTTAGGAGTTTCAGACCAGTCTGGGCAACATGGTGAAACCCCGTCTCAACCAAAAATACAAAACAATTAGCTGGGCATAGTGGCGCACATCTGTGGTCCCAGTGCTTGGGAGGCTGAAGAGGGAGATGGCTTGAGCATGGGAGGTGTCAGTTGCAGTGAGTTGAGATCATGCCACTGCATTTCAAGCTCGGTGACAGAGGGAGTGAAACCCTGTCTCAAAAAACCAACGAAAAACCAAAACCAAAAGCAGAAAGAGCCGGGCACAGTGGCTCATGTCTGTAATCCCAGCACTTTGGGAGGCTGAGGCAGGTGGATCACGAGGTCAAGAGATGGAGACCATCCTGGCCAACATGGTGAAACCCCGTCTCTACTAAAAATACAAAAAAATTAGCTCGGCGTGGTGGCGCATTTCTGTAATCCCAGGTACTCGGGAGGCTGAGGCAGGAGAATTGCTTGAACCTGGGAGGTAGAGGTTGCAGTGAGCTGAGATCTTGCCACTGCACTCCAGCCTGGAGACAGAGCGAGACTCCATCTCAAAAAAAAAAAAAAAAAAAAAAAAAGAGAGAAAGCCATTGCCCTTGACTACCAGTGCTGCAAGGAGTTTATACACAAGCACATGGGTGGTTTCAGTGAGATCTCAGTGTGTCATAATTAAGTGCCCTAGGAGGGGCTAGGATTCAAGTTGGCCCAGGGGAGACTTTAGACGTAGGGGAATGGCCTGTTCAGCTGTTCAGCTGACAGGAGAGAAAGGAGAGAAGAGGGTTGGTCACAGTAACCTTGAGTCTAGATTAGGGCAGAAGGGCTAATTCTTGAAACAAACATTCTGCAAGAGCCCATTCTGGGCAATGTTGGATACACACTGATGTCTGAGACAGTCTTGGTCTCTTCCTTTACTGGGTTTCCTATGCAGTCCTCACTAAACAGACCTGTCACCAGACAGTAATAGATGAAAATGGTTAGGGCTGTGAAGGGGGGCAGGGGGCATTGGTCAGAGTTATTAACACCGACTGATGGGGAAGACCGTGAATTAGGAATACTGAGCAGCAAGTTCCAAGCTAGAAACCAATTAAGATAGGGCTAGTTCCAGCAGTAGGTTTACCTCTCGGAAAACGAAAGCCCACTCCAGCCTGGAGACAGAGCGAGACTCCATCTCAAAAAAAAAAAAAAAAAAAAAAAAAAAAAAGGCAGCATTTGCCCAAAACACACAGACTGAGGTGGACCCAGGATTCAACTCTCAGCCAGGCATTTTTCTCACTTACTAATGCATACAATTGCCAAGCTATATGGCATACTGGAACCCAAATTCAGGAGGCAGCACAATCCCCTACGAGAGAGGAGGGGCAGGGAGCCAGATGCCTCACAGCTGTGCAGTCCAACTAGCTAATATACGGATCAGGATCTGTGCAAAGCTCTTTTCTTGCAGGGTGATTTTTTTTTTTTCTTTTTTTGAGACGGAATCTTGCACTGTTGCCTGGGCTGGAGTGCAATGGCACGATCTCGGCTCACTGAAACCTCCGCCTCCCGGGTTCACGCGATTCTCCGGCCTCAGCCTCTCAAGTAGCTGGGATTACAGGCACCGCCACGCCGGGCTATTTTTTTTTTTTTTTTGTATTTTGAGTAGAGACGGGGTTTCATTATGTTGGCCAAGCTGGTCTCGAACTCCTGACCTCGTGATCCGCCTGCCTTGGCCTCCCCAAGTGCTACGATTACAGGGGTGAGCCACCGCGCCCGGCCGCAGGGTGATTTTAAGGCCTTTATGGGCCTTATAAAATGTTATATCCCAGATTCACTGGAATATGTACGATGAGAGCAGGTGGCATTAATATTTTGCAGTCATGAACTAATTTGTAAAAACCGTTTTCTTTACATTAAAATAGTTCAAAAGCCAGCGACACAGGGATGATTTTCCATTTAGCAGATGTGGATACTGAGGCACAGAAAACGGTCAAGCCTTCTGCCCACAGTCACCAGAAAGGAGGAAATTCAAATCTCGGGTTGTGTGACTTCAGAGCCTGAGCTCAACCATGACGAGTTCACTGAAAAGGAAACCCCTCCTAACTCACTCCCGCTCCGGATTCCTTTAAGAACACAGAACGAAGTAAAACAAGATCAAAGCGTATGTAAATACGGACTAGAGGCTGCCGGGAAATAATCGCTGCGGTGAGTCCCTAGGGAAAGCAGATGTCGGAGTCCTACTGCGCCTGCGTAACCCCATCTCGGCTTTCCGCCCCACGCCTTAGCGAGGCCAATCTCTAACCCATACAGGCCTAAAGTTGTCTAGTGTGCGCAGGCGCCCTGCTGTGAGCCCGCCTCCTTCTCTGCCCTGCGCTTGCGCTCTTGCTCTCTCAGAGTTCGTCTCCGGCTCTTTGTACGTCACTTCCTGTTTGTGGCGCGAGAGGGCGGTATTTCCGTCCAGAGGGTGGGAGGGGGCGGTAAGCGGGG
>NW_012098765.1:2892331-2900295 GCF_000951045.1 Mandrillus leucophaeus
TGGACCCGTGGGGCGCGGCGGGCAGATCGAGCCTGGCGTGCGCGGGCTAAACTCTCGAGGGGGCGCGCCGCATCAAGTGTAGAGGGGTGTACCTTTTTGGCGCTGTGGAAGCCGTTGCTGTGCTGTATTTACAGGGGTGGGGGTTCTTGGGAGCATGCTTCCCGAAGTGTGGCTGGGTAGTATCACCACGGCGTTGGGGGAGCCCTGCTTAGAACGTAGGGGAGCCCAAACCAGAGGAGGACTGTGATGTTTGTGATCTTTAAGGGACTGGGACGGGGCGGGACAGGCCCTAGTGGATTTTAGGGGCGTATTTTGGGAGGACTGTGATTCCGATTGGTGAGAAGGGGTTTCTGTTTCTTGTATTTGACGTGTGTGGGGTTGGGGGTTTACACAGCTCAGCCTTTATTGAACTTCTTAACGACTTTGGAGGGAACGTCATGGTTACTGGGGTGCTTTGGACCACGGAGGTGCTGCTCTGGATTCCATTACCCTCTCAGATTTTTTACCAGGCAGTAACAGTTCTTTTCTTCCATAGGGGAGGGAGGAAAGCTGTGTTGGAAGTCACTGAAGTTGTCTGAGCTTTAGGCTCCACATTCGGAAGGGGAAGAGGTATTAGGCTTGGATTTGAGGAGCCGTGCCCCTGGACCAGCTTGTTAAAACTTGGGAGGAAGGAGTGTTTGGGGGAACACCTCTTACCCCCGGGAAAGCTTTCTCGGGGCATCTTGATCTTAGGATTAGTGAGGACCTCTTCTCATTTGGAGACCTCTTAGGCTCAGCAAGATGCCTGGGCTGGAGTAACTAGGGCCTCCAGTGGGCTGCTTTTCAACCTCATCCACTCCTACTTTTCCAGAGAAGCAGGAGTTCACTCGTGGGCTGACCTTGGTTGGCAGTGGATGTGAAGGGTCCGGGAACCAACGCAGACCATTACATGCTCCTCTGTCGCTGGCCACGAAGCTGTTTGTGTCTCCCGGTTACCAGATCAGTCACACATCATGTTTACACTCCCCACCAAGGCAGTAACAGTTGGACTTGCAGTGAGGCCGGGAGCTGTTTTCCCAGCTGTTTCTCTTTGCATAGGCCAAGGGGACTTGGAGGGGGGTGCCCCTGGCCCAGCCTGGCCCAAGGAGGAAGGCTGCTCTGAAGGGCTTCGGACAGTCGATCCCCCGTGGATCTGGTGTCTTATTGTGGTCTGTGGACTGGTGCTGGGAGCAGCCAGCCCCAGAGGTCTGTGGCCAGTGTCCCTGCTCCCTAGGCCAGATCATGACCTTGGCTTGCCCTGTAGCCTTTGCTCTGGGTCTGGAGTTCCCGGAGGACTGGCTGCAGTCCCTGATTGACCCAGCAGACCTAGGCTGGTGATGTGGTCGGAGGGGTCAGACGGTTGCCCCTAGTCCGCAGCAGTGATTTCCAAGCTGACTGGCTTCCGTGCCTTGTGGTTCTGGGAAGAAAGGTCCCACAGTCTGTGAGGCAGTAGGGGCTCTGTATAATTTTTCTCCACTAGGGTTTTGTTCCTCTGGTCCTCTCCTTCTGTCACCTTTTAGAGGCTTTGCCTGATGGGGCTAACAGCGGCAGTGAAAACAGTAATCACGAAATTGATGGCTGACAGTAACTGAGTGCATTCTGTGGGCCACACACTGTTTGGAATGCTTCTTAGAGATAAACTTGCTGAATACTTGAATTCTAGAGCGGTAGGCGCTGTTGTTATGCTTTCCGTTTTAGATGAGAAAACAGCAGCTCAGAGAGGCAAATCATTTCCAGAGCTAGTGGATGCCCAGTGTTTATAGCATTCACCCCATGCCAGGCGTGTGACAGGGCTTTTGCACATGTGACCTCACTTAAGTCTCAAAACGTACCTGTGGTTAGGCCTATTTGGTGGAGAGCTACAAGCTAGTTAGAAGTGTGATACCATTTTACAGATGAGGAATCATTTCACTTACTGTGAAGTGTAAAGATTTCCCTGAGGTCTGATAGCTGAAGTGGTAGAGATGTGATGTGAGCCCTTGGCCCACCTTGGCCTCAGATCCTCTTGTCAAGGAGAAACTGGAGCAGTAGCTTTTGTCTATGAGCGTATACTCTGCCCAGCCCTGTGCTTCGGGTTTTGTATGGTATTTGTGTCCTTTTTTTGCAGAGTCTGAAATTGAAGTTCAGAGGAAGAATTGCCTTCCCCCAGGTCTTATCAGACCCTATGGGCGCCAGGGTGGGATTTGAACCCAGGTCACTGAGCCCCTAGTGCCATGCATTCCTTGCTCACCAGGTTCCAGGCTGGGTGAAAGGAAGGAAAGACATAGGATAGAGTCACCTCTGTCCTCTGTCCTCCACCTATAGAGGTGACTATCCTATGTCTTTCCTTCCTCTCACCCCTGAGTCTCAGGCTGCCCTGAGCACCCCTGCCTGCAGCCAGTCCAGCAGTTCTTGGTCCCTCCTCAGAGTGGAGCCAGGGCATCCTTTAACGCTGGGCAGGTGTGTGCTGGGAGAAGAAGACAGCAAGAGAGCCATGCGGGAGGTGACACAGCTACCAGGGACCTGCGTTGGCTAGCGGCAGGATGGAGAAGTGGATTCTAGCTCTGTGGCCTCAGACCACACTGTTCACTCCCATACATTGGTCTCAGAAGGACACCCACCTTGGGCTGTTGTGAGGATTAAATGAATTAATCCACGAGAAGCTCCTAGAACGGTGCCTGGCACTGTGTAAGTCTTGGTTGGCAGTCATGATTATGTTATGGAACTGAGGCATCCAGCCTCCCCCACCCCCTACTTTTGGTCCCCTTGAGCATTCCAGGATCCAGCTCCCCAGCCTGGCCCAGCTAGGATCCAGAACTTCGATGTTCTGGTTTCCAGCCTCTGTAAAGAGCTGCATGGAAGCGAGTGAGAGCACAGGGTTCAAATCCAGCCCTGCCACTCCATGGTTGTGTGATCTTGAGCAGGCTCCCCAACCCTTCTGAGCTCATTTCATCATCGGTGTCATGGGGAGGATGATAATTCCCACCTGATAGGATTATTGTGAAGGTTGAGTGGATTAATTTGTGGGAAGCATTCATAACTATGCTGGCATACAGTAAGCCTACCTGAAACGTCTCCTCACTGAGAAGAGTGCCCGACACACGGTGAGCCATTGGTATATCTTAGCAATTGTAATTCTTAGTATTTCTGCCAGGACTTTGAAGGCCCTTGCCAGTTCACAGAACCGTGTCAGAGAGCACTAGGAGGAAATCAGGACTGAAATTAGCATCTCAGTTTTCCAGATGCAGAAACAGAGGTCGGAGGAGACGTGCAATCAAGACAGAACTGACAAGGGCAGCTCCCGGGCCCACTCCGCTTCTACACAGTGGCTTTGCAGCCCTGAGCCCCTGCAAGGTAGACACATTCAAGTTTTTTCAGAGGTCAGGCTCTGCTTTTTTTCTTTTTTCTTTTGAGACAGGGCCTCACTCTGTCACCCAGGCTGGCGTGCAGTGGTGTGATCACAGCTCACTGCAGGCTTGACTTCCTAGGCTTAAGTGATCCTTCCACCTCATACTCTTGAGTAGCTGGGACTACAGGTGCATGCCACCATGCCCAGTTAATTTTTAAATTTTTTTGTGGAAACGGGGGTCTTGCTGTATTGCTCAGGCTAGTCTTGAACTCCTGGGCTCAAGTGATCCTCCTGCCTCAGTCTCCTGAGTAGCTGGGACTATAGGTGCCTGCCACTGCCCCTGTCCACCACAGCTCGCAGTTCCAGGAGTGGCAGGAAGGCTGGGCTTGGGCAGGAGAGCAGCAGAAGTGCCTGCAGGGGTTGGCAGGGGCTGTGCTGCACTGGCCTGTGGGCCTGGGTGAGAGGCGAGGATGGACCCTAAGGGTATTGTGGAGCCGAGGAAAAGGTTTCACTCACCCACCACCATTTACTGAGCGCCTCTTGTGTGCCAGCGTTGCATCAGTACTGGAAATACAGCGGTGTGCTTGTCAAAGTCCCTATCCTTGTGGGGCTGAGGGAGGCCAACCTGAAACAGGTGAATAAGCAAGGAGCCGGTTAGAAGGGGAGGTGCTAGGCAGCGAATTCAAACCGGGTGACAGACTGGGCACTTTAGATGCATGCGGCTGCGTGGAGGGCCTCTAAGCTGATCCCAGTTTGGCAAGGTGAGGCAGTCATGTGGGATGGGAGGAGAAGGAACAGCCCTCCAGGTGGAGGGAACCATAGTGCAAAGGTCTGAAGGGAGGACAGAGCTTGGTGAGGTGCAGGGACAAGCCTCATGGAGGCCTGTGTGACTTGGCAGAGTGAGGGAGCAGGGAGGAGATGAGTCCAGGGGCTGTGGGGCAGGCAGGGCCCTGTCACTGGGAGCCTTGTGGACTGTCTGTGAAGGAGTTTGGAATTTCAGCAGAAACAGCCTGGTCAGATTTAGGGTGTTAGTAGGTGACAAAGGAGAGGGTCACAGGCTCCTGCCTGGGGGGGGTGGGTAGATTTAACTGAGCGGAGCAGGGCGTTTCACAGGCCTCCCACTTCCCCTCGGGTAGCATCACTGCCTTACAGCCAGCAAAGGCCCGAGGGTTGCCTCCCTCTCCTGTGGTTTTCACACCGTGTTCCCCAGAGCCCGTGGCTGTTACTTTTAGGGAAAGAGGAGGGGAGGCTCCTTGGGCTGATTTCTGTGCCTTTCCCTCCCCAACCCAACCAGCTGGACTAATACTGAATAGCAACGCAGAGCAGCAGTCACACCTGATACAGACAGCACCCGCTGACCCTGCGTCCACGCTACCGTGGGCCTGCAGGCCTGCGCCATTCCCGGTGCTCCTCTGGAATTGGAAAGAGCAGGTCTTGTGACTGGCGCCCAGCACCCAGGTCTCTGGCGGGCCTCAGGTGTGGTTGATATTACGAAGGCAAAATAAATGAGGGCCAGGTTGAGAGTGTGGGCATGTTTCTCCACTGTAGCTGGGTGATCAGGGAGGACCTCCCTGAGGAGGTGACGTGTGGGCAGGGACTGGAGTGCCGTGAGAGAGCCATGGGAGTATCTGGGGGAAGACATGTTAGACCCGGGAGGAAGCTTCTCTGATTCCCGCCTTAAGCGGTGAGAACTGAAGCCTGGAGAGCCTCTGCAGCTTGTGCTGGGTCCCCCAGCCAGGAAGTGTTGGGGACAGGCTATGAATCTGGGCCTCCGGAGATTCCCGCAGCACAGCTCAGTAGCCCCTGGTGAGTGTGACTTCTGATCCCACCCATGGGCTCACCCCTAAGGCTTAGTGCAGGAGCAGGCGCCCTGGCGTTTGTTGTTTTTTGAGGTGTGTTCCAGGGTATCTTCCTAGAAGGAGCACAGCCCCTCAGAACAAATCTCTAGGGTCCCCAGAAACCCCCTGGGATGGGTTGGGATGGAAAGGAGTATCTTTCAGACTTGAGCTTCAAGCCCCTGGAGGACCCAGGGACACCCCTCCCCGGGCCTCTCTTCAGCTTCCCAGAGCTCTCCGCGGAAGGCCCTCAACCACAGGCCTCCGGGCCGCACGGTGGGGTGGTTCCATGGCAGGCTCTTCTGGATAGCCAGCCAAGCAGCGAGAGGCCCAACTGGGGGAGACAGCCTGGGAGCAGGACCAGGAGGGAGGGAGCGAGTGTGGGAGGGGTGCTGGGTGGGAGCTCAGCCTGGCCCCCTTGGGGCAAGACCCACTGCCAACTCGGCACCCACAGCAGGGCCCGGGTGCTCTGAGTGTGCCGAGTAAGGGACGGCAAGCCAGGCCGGCCAGGAGGAGACTGCATGTCAGAGGTCCCCGCAGGAGTTTCTTCAGCCCAGCCGTCCTGCCGGAGAAGCTCGTTCGCAGATGTTGTTTCTAAGGGTGAGGCCAGAAACCCAAGCCTTCCTTGGTTTGCCACTTCATGGGCCCTTTCTGAACGGGCTGGGGCAGTTCCTGCTCCCCGGTTCTCCTCTCCAGCCTGGCTTTGAGTTCTTCATGGTCTGGTGGGTCATTGGTGTACCGTTACCCAGCTGGGGCTGCTGAGTGGCCTGGTCCCGGGGGCAGCTGACATGGGTGAGAACCCTGCTCCTGGCACCCCTCTTGGTGGCCGTGGAACCCTGGGGCCTTATTTCATCTCCCTAAGGTGCAGTTTGCCCAGCTGTGAACGGGAACCTTCCTGCTGAGTGGGGTGGTGGGGAAGATGTAGGGAGCTGCTGTGTTGGAAAGCACGGGTCTCTTGAGGAGGTGTGGGATGAATTTGGGCTTATGCTGCTTCTGGTGATTGCCAGACAGGACTGAAGGCACCTGAGAGTACAGAAGGGGCTCTGCGGGGCAGTGGGCACGGGCTTGTTGTTGGTCCTTGGGAGAGAGTGGTGAGGCCTGTTAGCTGATGGGAGGGCTCCAGACAGGAATATGAATCACTCCCACCGCTGCACTCCTGCCCAGCCAGACACTGTGTATGAGCTCTACAGACCTACACAGCAGCCTGGGAGGTGGGCAGTGTTAGCACCCCCGTCTTGTAAATAGGAAACAGGCCCAGGGAGCCACATAGAATGTTGGGGTCATTCTCGTGAGTAGTTTTCACCTGTGTGTGCTGGGCACTGCTGCAGAGCTTGAGGTGTCTGCTCTTACTCCTCTTCACCACAGCCTGGCAGCTTGCTGTCACGATTGTCCCTGTTTTACCGGGGAGGAAACAGGCATGGAGAGGTTGTTGGATTTGCCCAAAGTCCAATAGGCATGACAGTTGAACCCTGCTCTGTCAGCGAAGCTGCCTTTTGAAGAATGCCTCATCTCCTTGTCCTGCCTGCTGTGACTGGAGTTGTCGCTGTTGTCATCAGGATTTCTTTCCTGCTTTCTCTTCTCCTAGACAGACCTGGCACAAAGTAGGCCTCAGTCATCTAGAAATGACTCCATTCCATGCCTGCTCGGGAGGTGGGGTGTGGCTGCTGCTCTCCACCCCCAATACCATGGTCTTGGCTCCTCCTTTTCCCAGAGCCCAGGGGGAAGGGATGAGGATGGGAGGCACCCTGTCCCCGCTGCCCTGGGGGTCTGATTGCTGAACAGCCTCAGGAGCCGGCCCTTGGCTGTTCTTGGTCATTCGTGTATTCCATCCATCACCAAATATTGATTGAATAACTACTGTGTGCCACGTGTAGTTCTGGATGCGATCAGAGGTGGCAGAGAGGTTGTGTTGGCCTGTGAGTGCTTGGTGTGGCTGAAGGAGGGGACAGAGATCTAGCTGGATCTAGAGTGGAGAGAGGTTTGGGAAGGCTGCTGAGGAGCCCCTGTGATGTGAGAGCCTGAGGAGGTGGGCTGGACAGGGGTGCAGCCAGGTAAAGGCCGCAAGGGGTGGTGGAACAGCAGGCCCATGTGGTTGGAGCCGGGGGAGTGGGTGAAGGGGAGAGAGCAGGGTGGCAGGGCTCAGGGCCTAGGCTGTGGTGTGGAGCCAAGGCTTTATCCCCAAAGAGGAGGGACACAGGTGGGTGGGGAGGGACCTGTGTGGGAGAGAGCTGGCTGGATTCAGGTGGCAGCCAGGGATGGAGAAAGCAGACCATATTCTGCTTTGGAGACAGGGTCCCCTAGAGCCCAGCTTCTCAAACTGGTGTCCGAAGGCCTTGGGGGTTGGGAGGAGGTGTCTTCAGGGCGTTGACTCTTTTTAGCTGTGTGTTTTCATTTAGATGATATTTTCAAAAAGTTAATAGGGGTATGTTGGAAATTATCGGGATAATTCCTTTAGAACCAAGTAGTGACAGCAGTAACCTTAGCTGCCACTCCATGGCTCTGACAGGCTCAGGATGGCCCCTCACTTCAGAGTCCTTTATGTAATTGCTACCCGTTTTTCAAGCACTGACCTTGTCCCCAGCTGTATGTGAAGCCATCTCATTGGGTCCCCAGGACAACCCATGATTATCAGAAAAATTATCTTTTTAAATTTTTCATTATTTTTTTGAGACAGGGTCTGGCTGTGTCACCCAGGCTGGAGTGCAGTGGCACCATCATGGCTAATTGCAGCCTTGACCTCACGGGCTCAAGTGATCCTCCCACTTCAGCCTCCTGAGTAGCTG
>NW_012098765.1:2900695-2955680 GCF_000951045.1 Mandrillus leucophaeus
TGGGAGGCTGAGGCAGGAGAATCGCTTGCACCTGGGAAGCAGAGGTTGCAGTGAGTCAAGATCTGGCCACTGCACTCCAGCCTGGCGACAGAGCGAAACTCTGTCCCAAAAGAAAAAAAAAAAAAGATTCCATTTTACAGATGCGGAAGCTGAGGTTCAGAGAACCTGTGTAGTGTGGAAGTGGTAGAGTCAGGGTTTGAGTTGGCTAGAGGTGTGAGTTTGGGCCTGAGTCCTGCTCCAGTTCCCCAGGTAAGGCGTTGGGATGCGGGAGAGATGGGGTATAGCATGGGAGCTTCTAGCCGGGCTGGGATGATCTGGCTCCTCTTGGGCCTGTGAGAGTCACACTCCCGCCTCCTGCCTTTAGACTCCTGGTGCTTAAGCTTAATTAGCAGGGATTCTATAGAGCTGCACTCCAGAATGGTAGCTACTAGCTATGTATGGACTTTTTTTTTTGAGACGGAATCTTACTCTGTCACCTAGGCTGGAGGGTGGTGGTGCGATCTTGGCTCACTGCAACCTCTGTCTCCTGGGTTCAAGCAATTCTCTGCCTCAGCCTCCCAAGTAGCTGGGATTACAGGCGTCCACCACCACGCCTGGCTAATTTTTGTATTTTTAGTAGAGACAGGGTTTCATCATCTTGGCCAGGCTGTTCTTGAACTCCTGACCTCGTGATTCACCCACTTCAGCCTCCCAAAGTGCTGTGATTACAGGCATGAGCCATCGTGCCCGGCCTCACATATGGCTTTTTAAGTTTTAATTAATTACAATTAAATAAAAGTAAAAAGTCAGTTCTTTAGTTGCACTGGCCATCGTTCAAACGTTTAGTAACCACGTTTCCGTCGTTATGGAAAGGTCTGTGGGCTAGTTCTGCTCTGGTTGCGGCCCCTGTCCTGCACCCACTCACTGTGACTGTGTGCATGTGACTTTCTCCCTGGGCCTCAGTTTTCCCATGTGAGGAATGGGGATAGTAACACAGGCTGGCTCTGAAGATGAACATTAATCCATGCCTGGCGTTTTGTGAGCACTCACTGAGTATTAGCCTTGATGCAGACCCACCGGTTTCTCCTTCTGCCACTGGGCCCTGTCCCGGAGCTCCCAGGGAGGTGGTGGCGATGCAGAGCGACGTGGGTCAGGGACGCCCCATGCAGTCCGACTGGAGGGCTCCCGCGCATGTGTGCACATCAGGGACGGTAAGGGAGGGCTGGCCGGGATGTAGGAGGAGGTGACACAAGATGGGAGGTGGCCCTGTCTCTTGGGAGCAAAGGCAGAGGGAGGTGGAGGCCACTAAGGGCTCGGAGGACAGGGGTCCGGGCTCCTTGGCTGTGTCCCTGCTGTCTCTAGCTGTAGGTATTCACCGAATCTCTCCCATTCTCGGTTTTCTCATCTGCTGCATACGGGTCCTCATGGTTCTCAACTGAGGCCTGTGGCGAGCCCATCAGGCCAGTGCCCAGGGCTTATTCTGAGGACAGCTCCTGGAGAGGAAGGCTGTCTTCCTAAGGACTCCTGCCCCACCCTGGGTGCAAGGGGTTCCACCTGCTGCCCCTCCCCCACTCCCCAGCGCTCCTCAGGCTGAGAGTTCC
Source organism: Mandrillus leucophaeus (assembly GCF_000951045.1). Classification (NCBI taxonomy): domain Eukaryota; kingdom Metazoa; phylum Chordata; class Mammalia; order Primates; family Cercopithecidae; genus Mandrillus; species Mandrillus leucophaeus. The sequence goes on from NW_012098765.1 coordinate 2,902,276, forward strand.
CCTCTCACTCCAAATAAGAGCCACAGTGCTGACAGTGGCCCCCAAGGCCCTGCCCAGCGGTCCCCAGCTTCCTCTAGCTACATCTCCCAGCCCTCCCCTTCACCAGCTCCTGTGGGTGCCTCAGCCCTGCTCCTCCCCTGCCTGCCTGCCTGCCTGCCTGCCTGCCTGCAGTGTTCCTCCTCAGGTCTTCCCCTGGCGCTCTCACCTGCTTCCGGTTCTGCTCAGACTGCACAGCCTCAGTGCGCCGTTCTGTCACCATCCTGTTTTAAATCGGAAACCCCTGCTCCCTTTCCCTGCACTGAATCTTCCGAGTGCTCCTTTTCTCCATGGCATTTGTCAGCTTTGGCTATCCTAATTTGTTTATATGTTTATTTTTTATTTTGCTGCCTGTTCCATCATCCCCCCGGCTCCCCAATGGCAGGGAGTTCTGTTTTGGTCACTGCTGAATCCCTGGTGACCCGAGCAGTGATGACGCAGGGTTGGTGTGATATTTGTGGAATGAATGAATGCAGGACTTTTTGTTTTACCTTCACTTGGCACAAGTGCTGTGGTTCTGTACACCACTCCTGCCTTGAAATAATGAAAGCTATGGGCCCATCCCTGTGCTGAGTGGAACTGGGGACACAATGGGGGCTAGGACAGACTGTGTCCCTGCCTTGTGGAACTCACAGTCCAGTGGGAGAGGCGACATTACCCACATAGTCATGCAGGTGACAGAGGCAAGTGCTGTGAGGGGAAGGGAAGGCTGAGCTCTGAGGATCGGCTGCTGGTGGGAGGTCAGGGAAGGCCTCCCTGAGGAAGATGGGTGAACAGAGTGCCAGGCAGGGGGTACAGCAGGTGCGAAGGTCCTGGGATGTGAGAGCGGGGAGTCTTCCTGGGGCCAGGAGAAGGGGAGATTGTGTGTTGGAACGAGCAGACGAATGAGGCTGGAGAGCAGGCGGGGCCAAGGCAGATGGCCCCTGGCAGCCTCCGTAGGGGCCTTGGACGTGATCCATGGGCACTGGGGAGAGGTCCTGAGCAGGGGAGGGACAGGGTCAGAACTGCCTGGAGGATCCTGCTGGTCGCAGCGTGGAACTCTCAGGATGTGTGCAGCCCGTGGCCAGGCAGAATAGAATATTTGACATGATTTCTGTGGGTGCTCTAAGGCCCTGGGTGGTGTGAGGGGGAAGGTGTGTTGAGGGGGGTGGTAGGGAGGAGAAGGAATCTGCTCTGTGCTTATTCTTGTCCCTGTTTCTTTTGCAGCCTGCCCACGGCTTCAACCTGCCTCCAGTCCCACCTGCTCCAAGCAGACAGATGGGGCGAGTATGGGGAGTGTGGGGAGCGTGTTTAAAAGAAAAAAGAAAAAAAAAGTCTCTCTTCTTTTTTTGAGGTACCCAGACCTTTTCAGGAAAAAAAAAAAAAAGTCTCTTCCATGCCACCTTCTCACCAAGGAGGTAGAATAGGTAAAAAATTCACCTGTTCAGAAACACACAGTATAGAAAGTGAAGTTTCCCGTGTCTCCACCCATCAGAGGAAATAATGATTTTTTTTTTTTTTTTTTTTTTTTTTTGGGACGGAGTCTTGCTCTGTCCCCCAGGCTGGAGTGTAGTGGCACAGTCTCTGCTTACTCCAACCTCTGCCTCCTGGGTTCAAGCAATTCTCCTGCCTCAGCCTCCTGAGTAGCAGGAATTACAGGCACGCACCACCACGCCCGACTAATTTTTGTATTTTTAGTAGAGACAGAGTTTCACAATATTGGCCAGGCTGGTCTCAACCTCCTGACCTTGTGATTTGCCCGCCTTGGCCTCCCAAAGTGCTGGGATTACAGGCATGAGCCACCGCGCCCGGCCAATGATGATAATATTTGATACGTGTTTAGCAGTTGCCCTTTCTGGCTCTTTTGGGAGGACTTTATGTGGATTAACTCACTGAACCCTCCCAATAGCCTTCGAGGTATGTGTGGTTATTATCTCTGATATGTAGATGAGGAAACAGAGGTGAAGAAAGGGAACGTGACTTGGTGACTTGCCCAGGGTCCCACAGCAGGTGACACAGCCAGGGCTGAAACGCTGGCATTTGGTTCCTGAGGCTGCCTTGACTCCTGTACCCACTCTCCTGCCTCTGTTAGTGTTGGGTATTTCCTTTGGATTTCTTTTTTCTGTGCGTGTGAGATTTAAACACATACCTCCTCATGCCCTGAAGTCTAAGACAGTGTGTCCTCTAAGGTCCATTATTGATCATACAACTGCTTTTCTGAAAAGAATGCGATAGGTGAGTTTTATCCATGGATTGCGAGGTACATGCCAATCTCAGTGACGTCAGCATGTGAAACAATACACATATTGTAGAATTGAGGTGATAGGACATGTGTGTGTGTCTCAGAAAAGGCATCCCACCTGAGTTCTGTTGTGCCACTAGCCTTCGTTAGCGAATGCTGATGGCCTTAGTGTCGGCACAGCGGGGCTGGTTTCTGTGTTTCTGTGCTCAGGATGGCTTGTGTTGCGTGGCCAGACCCTCTTCACGTGCTGGGTGCTGTGCTGAGCACTTCCCTGTGTGAGCCTGTGATGAAAGCCCTGCTGTCTGTCCTTGCAGGGACAGGAGGAAACAGAGGCTTGGGAGGCTAGAAAGTGGGCAAGAGAGGACCCCAGTCCAGGTCTGCCTGACTCTGAAGGCTGTGTGGCACGGTGTCGTGGGGGAGCCGGGCCGCCTATACTTCCTGAGATCAGGTCATAGGACAAGTCATTTCACTTCTGTTCCTCAGTTTCCTCATTATCATAGAAACAGTAGGAATGTCTGCCTCAGAGGGTTGCTGTGAGGGTTATATTGGTATGTGCAAAGCACTCAGATGGGCCTGGCACGTGGTATGGCTATGTGAGCCTTGCTCTTTTTAGTAGTCATGTTATTAACCAATATTATAGCACCGGACCCCTGTTGTGAGCTTTTAGATTGTTGCCAGGTTTCCCTATTTCAGCAGTACATACTTAGGACAGCGGTCCTCAGCTGGTGGTGGTTTTATACCCCAGGAGATATTTGGTGATGACTGAAGACATGTGTGATTGTCATAACCAGGGGGAGGGTGTGCTGTTGGCTTTAGTGATTGGAGACCCAGGATGCTGCCAAACCTCTTGAGGGTGCAGAAGAGTCCCCACATCAGGGATTCTCTCTCCCCAAATGTCACTAATGCTGAGGCTGAGAATTCCCACCTTAGAACCTTTGTGCCCCGGCACTGGCATCTTCTGCAGGAGAAATTCTTCCAAGCACATGGACATTTTCCACTTTATCAATTTTACCGGAATGCCCTCACAAGACGCTGGGACCAGTTTGTAGAGTGGTGAATGACTTGTGGCAGATGAGGGAGCTGGTTCCCTCCTGTCTTGCCCCAGGTGCCTTTCTGCTGAGTTCCCATGAGCAGATGCCGCCTGTTACACCACTAGTTCCTGTTGTCTTTGGCTTTTTTTTTTTTTTTTTTTTTAAGACGGAGTCTGGCTTTGTCACCCAGGCTGAAGTGCAGTGGCACAATCTCAGCTCACTGCAACCTCTACCTCCCAGGCTGAAGTCAGCCTCCCACCTCAGCCTCCCAGGTACCTGAGACTACAGGTGCACACCGCCGTGCCTGACTACTTTTTATATTTTTATTTTTATTTTTTTGGCAGACACAGGGTTTCACCATGTTACTCAGGCTGGTCTCAAACTCCTGGGCTCAGGGGATCCTTTTGCCTTGGCCTCCCAAAGTGCTGGGATTACAGGTGTGAGCCACCATGCCCGACCAGTTTTGTTTTTTTTTTTTAGTTTGTTTCTTTGTTTTTTGAGATGCAGTTTTGCTCTGTCTCCCAGGCTGGAGTGTGGTGATGCAGTCATAGCTCACTGCAGCCTCAACCTCCTGGGTTCAAGCAGTCCTCCTAGCTCAGCCTCCCAAGTAGCTGGGACTACAGTGTGCGCCACCACACCTGGGTAATTTTTGTATTTTTTGTAGAGATAAGGTCTTGCTATGTTACCCAGGCTGGTCTTGAACTCCTGGTCTCAAGAGATACTCTTGCCTCAGCCTTTAAAAGTTCTGGAATTACACACGTGAGCCACCACGTCCAGCTTCCTGTTGTCTTTGAATTTATCTCCTGAGCAAGTCTTCCTCTGAGCATTGTGGAAAGGCACAGATCTGAGTGCAGGCGACAGAGGCTCCTGAGGAGGTCGCTGCCACCTCCCCAGTGAGCCTCCGCAACACCAGGAAGGGAGCCCCACCCACCAGCTCCAGCTCCAAGAGACGCAGATCTCTGCTTCCCCACCTGCCTCCCTAGCCCATCTGTGCTGTCTGGCATCAAAACCAGGTCAGTGAGAGGGGGCGAGAGAAAAAGGACTTAGTAAGTGGCAAGGAAAGGAATTGAGCTTATTTTGAGCCTGTTTCGGGCACAGGGCTTCACTCTGTACACGTTCATTCCACAGATACTTATTAAGTACCCACTCTGTGCCCAGCACCATACAAAGCTCTGGGGATCCAACTGTGACCAAGGCAGCCAAGGGTCCTGCCTTCGCTGTGCTGACGTTCCAGTGCGGGTGGTGGGCAGTTAGCGTAAACAAACACATACGGTAACATCGGTGGTGATAGGTGCTTGGGGAAAATGAAGGGTAAGGGTAAGGGGAGGTAGGGTGGGCGTGCTTTGCCTAGGGAGGTTAGGAAGGCTTCTCAAGAAAGGGATGTGAGCAGAGGCTGAAGAGAGTGGGGCGGGGCCCGAGTTTCCACCTGAGGGTGCAGTGTGTACAAGGCCCTGAGGTGGACTGTCCTGGTGTGTCCTGGCAGCTGAGGGAGCCAGGCACTGCTGAAGTGAAGTGCCTTCAGAGAAGCAAAGGGGGATAGTGCAGGCTGCGTAGGGTCCTGGGGCTGCTTTTACGCTGCACGGCGGTGGGTTCGAGCGGAGGAGGGGTGGGAGCTGACTCAAGTGGTCACAGGGCTCCAGACTGCAGGAGGCGCGTGGGCAGAGTGCTGTCTGACTTCTTTCATTCTGTAATGTTCTCTCACCCCTTCTCTGCTGTATTTAGCAACAGTTCAGTCCTTTTCGTTGCTGAGTAGTGTTCTACTGTGGATCTACGTGTTTGTTTATCCATTCTCTGGTGGGTAGACTCCCAGTCTGTTAACCAGTTTGGGGTTACTGTGAGTATTGCCACTGTCAGCATTCTAGTACAAGTCTTTTGTACGTACACTAATTTCTTTGAGAGGAATTGCTAGGTCATGGGGTAGGCATATATTGAGCTTTAATTTTGACTGTTTAACAGTTTTCCACAGTGGTTGAACCATTTTGCAACTCCCACCAATAGTGAGTAAGGGTTCTGGTTCCTCTGCATCCTTGCCAGCACCTGGCCTTGTCAGTTTTTAAAATTCGAGCCATCCCAAGTAGGTGGTTGTAATTTGCATTTCCCTGTAATTAATGAGATTACGTGTGTTTCTTGGTTGTGTGGGTGTCCTCTCCTGTGAGGTGCTCTTGCTCTTTTTACCTTGCCTCCCAGGTGGCTTGCCTTTAGTCAGCAGCTGCAGCTCTGGCCCAGGCCCTCAGAAGACTGATGCCCAGGCACCTTAGGAAGTAGTGAGTGGGGTGGGGCCGTGCAGGGACTCCCCTCGGCAGGGCGTGCTGCGGGGGTTCCACAGGCAAGTCTCTGTCCCCCCGCCTGGTGTCCTCCGTCGGCAGCCCCCCAGTGAGCAGGCCATCTTCTTGGCTGCAGTGGCTGGTATTTCATCACCACAGGACTGCGTCACGAACACCTCAGATGAGGCGCCACCCTCAGTAGGAGGACAGGGAACGATCCAGGCGGGACGCAGGGGATCTTCAACTCCTCCGCCTGCTCTCCCTCCAGCTGTGCTGATTCCTTAGTTGCTGAGATGAGATTGTAAAAAGCAACTCTGTTGATCCCAGCAGCGGCCAGGGCCTCCACTGCTTCTCGGCTGGGAGACCCAAGGTAAACAGCTTCCCTTCTCTGAGCTTCTGTCCTCACCTGGGCATGGTCACCGACTGTCTGATGGGGTGTTGGGAACATTCAGGAGTGACTCCATGGGAGCACCGGCACCCTGCCCAAGGCCACCCAGCTGGCGGTGGCTCTCGGACTCTGGAACCCTGACCACTCTTGTTCACACCTGTCTGCCTTTGCTTCTGTCTGGAGTAACGGCAGCCGTGCGTTTGGCTGTTCACTGGGCACCACGCAGTAGGCCGAGTCCTGGGCCCACAGTGGGTGCTTTAGTGCTGCCAGTAGCCGCAGTGCTGCTGCATCACGGGGGCCCTAAGAGTCAATGTCCCTGGGCTGCTGTGGGCCAGCGAGCGGGGAGATGGGACTTGGAGCCCCGGTTCTATTCCCTCCACATCAGCCCTTCCTTTGGACTCTGAGTTCTCCCTCCCAGCGATGTGGGAAGTATTTTGAACTGAGCTTGCATCAGGGAAGGCGTGGTGTAGGTCCGTGTAGGGGATGGGCTTCTCTCAGTCCCAGCCATAGCCCAGAAGGCCCTTGGTGTTCTCCCCTGTCCGCCTCTCCCTGACTTTCCGCTCACCAGGCCCCCTCCTGCCTCAGGTCCTTGAATTTTGTGTTCCCCTGCTGAAATGCATTTCCTCATGTGTCTACACAGCTCACTCCCTCAGTTAACTCGGGCGTCTGCTCTCAAGTCCCCCACACCAAGCTAACATCCTCTTCTTCCCACTCTCCAGCCTCCCCATCACCTGATGATTTGTGTCTCTGTGTATTTTTCTGCCCCTCCCACCATACTGTGAGCCTCAGGAAGGCAGGGCTGTGTCTCAGTGACATTCTATTGCTGGTACCATCTGGAGCCTAGGATGCCCCCCAGAAAAGATTGGTGTGGTGAAGAGAGTCTGGTAGTGTGTCCCTGGCTGTGTCTGTTCCCGGGGTGGGGATCCGTTGTGGGCATTTGGCCTCTTTCTTCCTTTGCTCATTAGATATCAGATGCTTTGCTGGTCCACTGCCTTAGCGTTTATGGGTGTTGGGAGGGTTGCTTCGAGGGTGCACAAAGCGCACACAGTGCAGCCTCTGAGGTGGGGAAGCCTTCCTGGAGGAGGCACTGGTTTAGCTGAGACCTCAAGGAAGAGGGAGAAGAATGCCCAGAAGGAGGCCCTGTCCCTGATGGAGGCCAGAGGGAAGTGCTTGAGTGACAGAAGCGTAACACGGAGAGTGGGGTGGGGCGGAGAGGTTGGAGAGGTCAATGTCATGGTCCTTAGCCTTTCCCGAGGGCTTTCTAGGTGCACGTCTCAGCTCATGCACCTGGAACGCAGGGCAGCAGAGGCCAGGTCCTGAAGGGTCTTGGATCCTCAGCTGAGGAGTTTGGCTGTTTTCCTCGTAACACCAGGGAGCCACAAAGGGTTTTGAGCAGGAGAAAGACAGGTTCAGCGTTGAGGATCCCTCTAGCTGCTGAATGTGGGGTGAGTGGGAAGGGAGCAAGAGTGGAGCGTAGGAACTCGGGGAAGAGGTGGGGGCAGACCCGACTAGAGCCAGGCTGCCGGCAGGATGGGGAGAGGTGGTCATGTTAGAGGTTGACGCACAGAACAGTGAGAGGTATAGAAATACATACATATTTATGTTTTTTGAAACAGGGTCTCATTCTGTCACCCAGGCTGGAGTGCAGTGGTTCGATCAAGGCTCACTGCAGCTTTGACCTCCCAGGCTCAAGTGATCCTCCTGCCTCAGCATCTCGAGTAGCTGACATTTCAGGTGCACACCGCCATGCCTGGCTAATTTTTTAATTTTTGATTTTTTTGTAGAAAAAATTACATGGTGAGACAGGTTCTCACTATGTTGCCCAGGCAGATCTCAAACTCCTGGGCTCAAGGGATTCTCCTGCCTTCCTCCCAAAGTGTTGGGATTATAGGCGTGAGCCACTGTGCCCAGCTGAGATGTGGGGATGTTGAGGATGGAGAGTCTGGCAGTCCTGTGTGTTGGGGTTGTGGGGTGCCGGGCATGTTGCTGGCGAGGGAAGCCCCTTATTGCTGCTCCCAGCCTCACATCATTGCCTTTGCAGCTTGGAGCCCAGAATGTGATTTCTCACTCTCCTGTTTACTTCCCTGTCATTGTCCATCTTGTCTTTCCTCCCGCTTCCTCCCACTTACCTCCCTTCCTTCTGCCTGGGGCCTGGGCAGCCTGCCACTGTCACATGCCAGGCAGTAGTGTGTCCGGCCCACCAGCTCCCCTGGGGCACGAGAGAAAGCTGATGCCCACGGTGTCCCTAGAGCCAGCTGCCACTTCTCTGGGGGCCACCGTAGCTCCCGACCTGCTGTCCGCAAATAACCCCAGGCTGGGAAAGGCAAAGGCGCCTTGGTCTCTGTGGACCCTGGCCAGGCCCCAGGCTCCAGGTAGGGGCCCAGCTGGCGCTGCCTTGCGCCCTCCTCCCCTCTGCTCCGGTAACCTGAGACGAAGCAGTGGCCTCGGCGTCCCTCAGTCTGTCGGTTGCTGGTCCCTGAGGACAGAAGTGGAGGTCTTGGGGTAGGGACCAGGGCCTTGGTCAAGCCCCCGGGACTGGCTTCTAGGCCCCAGACCGTGCATACGCAGTAGGTTGCTTTCTTGTTCAAGATCTTGGGCCGTCTGAGACCTGTCTTTACTCTATCATCTGACCGGGAGAGGGAGGCCGCTGAGGCTTGGGGAGTGGCGTGGGATGGCATAGGGGGACGGGAGTGTACTTAGTTTGTTGAAGGTGGCAGGTTGTTGGCTTCCTGGTTTGGAAAGAAGGGAGGGGGAGGAGAGAGAGAAAAGAGTGCGTGTGTGTGTGTGTGTGTGTGTGTGTGTGTGTATGTAAGATGGGACAGGCAGATGCTGGTGGTTCTGTGTGCGCGTGTGTGCACGTGTGTGTGCACACGTGTGTGTGTGTGTGTGTGTAAGATGGTGAGGGGACAGGCAGATGCTGGTGGCTTTGCGCACTCCCTCAGGTGCCCTGGGCTGTCTGATTCATACTGGGTTACCTCAGTGTTGGGCCATAGGAGTGACACGGGGGACAGGGCACGGCTACCTCGATGCTCGCTCAGTCAGGAGTGACTGTGGGTGGAGGGGCCACCTCCCCCCAGCATGAGTGTCCTGAGTTCGGGGTCTGGCCTGCGCTTAGGCCAGGGAGCTCTGCTTCCCCAGATTGGGGTCTCTGGGGACATGGCCACATCTCTCTCCTCAGAATGGATCCCTGAGAGCAGGGCTCCACGCCACCCTTGCTGGCCTTACCCTTTGCCGAGTGGGCAGAGCAGCCAGAGGGCCTCAGAGCTTGGTGTCCTCAGGGAAGGGGCTGGTGTGGAATCCCCTCCCACCCTGACCAGCTCCTCTCTTGTCTTGCAGACTGTGCCCTGTCCACGGCGCCTCCTGCATGTCCTGCTGCCCTGAGCTGTCCCGAGCTAGGTGACAGCGTGCCACGCTGCCACCATGAACGAGGTGTCTGTCATCAAAGAAGGCTGGCTCCACAAGCGCGGTAAGAGGCCGCTTTTGCCTGCCAGATTGCTTCCTTCTCCCACGCTGGCTCCTCGTGGAAGCTGTGCCCCGAGAGGCAGAGGCAGAGGGTCTTACCAGCCTGAGGAGCCAGCATTCCGCAGCCCCAGACCCACAGCTGCTTATGCCCCTGTTTCATGGACTCCTTCAGCGGTCACCTGGGCAGGAGAGTGGGGATCTACCTGTGCATGAGTGAGCTCATTCATAGCCCCATTTTATAGATGAAGAAACTGAGGGCCAGAGAGGGGAAGTCACATCACTGAAGTAACACAGTGAGGCAGTATTCAGCATTCATTCAGTTAGCGAGTATTCATTGACTGTGTGCTGTGCCAGGTAGCCCTGGGCTCCAGGACACAGTGGTCCTCTGATGGAGCTTATGTTCCAGTGGGGGTGAGGCAGACAGTAAATAAGTAGACATGGAATGTTGAGGTGGCGAGTGCTGGGGTGAAAAGTGGGAACTGTGAGTGAGGGCAGTGGGCTGGGGGCGGGGGGGCATGGAGAGGCTGCCCTGAGGAAAGGGCAGTGATCAGAGGCCTGGAGCCTGGAGGAGGTGAGGCACTGGCTGGGCAAGGGTGTCCCAGGGAGAGGGACAGCAAGGACGGAGGCTCCCAGGTGGGGATGTGCCTGCTGTTTTCTGGTAACAGCGTGGCTGGAGCAGTGTGAGCGAGGGCGAGCTGGGGGAGGCAAGCAGGGGAGCAACGCAGGGTCCAGCCATGTCGCGCCTGCAGGCCGTGGAAAAGGACCTTGGCTTTGGCACTCCAGACAAGAGCACCCCTGTGATGTCGTGAGCCGATGCATGATCTAATCCATTTGTACTAGTGGGAAGCTGAGGTCCCCTTTTAGTGAAGTTAGGACAGGAAAGAGACCCTTTTTGACCCCAGGGCTGTTTGTCCCCAAGTGGCTGCCAAGCAAGACTGGGAGGCAGATGGGGAGAAGTGCCACGTGCTGAGAGACGACTTTGTCCCGGGCCAGCTTCCATGGGCCTCCCCCTGGGAGGAAGGGCCCCAGGTGTGGGGGTGGCTGCCCTGTGAGCACTTGCATTCATTCAGCAAACACGAGCTGAGCAGCGCCTGTGGGCCAGGCACCGTTCTAGGTTCCGGGGTCCAGCAGTGAGCCAAACAGGCAAACAGCCCATCCTCGTGTTGGTATCTTGGGTGCTGATGGGGAGGCAGACAGCTCACAGGCAGACAAGCGTGTCACACGGTGGCGCGAGCCATGGAGGAAAAACAAGCGACGTGAGGATGGGAGGGCCTGAGGCAGACAGGGTGGCCAGAGGGGGCTTCGCTGAGAAGGGGGCATCTGAATAAAGGCCTGAAGGAAGTCGGGGAGTGAGCCTCACAGTTATGCCAGAGGTGACAGCCAGTGAGTCCTGGGTAAGTGATCTTGTTCAGAGAGGAGCAGGAGGCTGACGGCGCTGGCGCCACGGGCATCGGGAAGAGCCGTGCATCCTGCACTGTACCAGCCTGCAGACAGGGAGCAGCGATGAGGGATGGAGGCCCCTCCCTGGGAGCAGTCTCCGCACCTGACTGAGCAGAGGAGATTGGTCTCCTGCTGCTCTTTCTGGACAGAGATGGCTTTCAAGGTCCGTTGGCCTAGTCCCCCAGCCTGAGCCTGGAGTTTGAGGTTGTCGATGGAGCTTCCTGAGCCTCGGCAGCTATCAAGGTTCTAACCTTGGTTCGCTGCTTCCTCTTGGTGTAACTGTGGGCAAGCCATGTCACCTCACTGAGCCTTGGTTTCACATCCGTAAAGTGGGTTAACGAGCCAGACCTCTGATGTCATCAGCTCTATGAGGGTAGGCATTTTCATGGGGCTTCTTCACAGTGGTATCCCCAGCACATCTAAAAATGGTGGGCATATAGTAGGCACTCAGTAAATGGTTGAATGAATGTTTGGCATGGTGAGTGGGTGGTATGCTAGTACACAGGGTCATGGGCTCCTGTCCCGTGGCCTGCACGTGCAGAGGCTGTGGCTCACTAGGCTGGACTGTGAGAGCCTTGGGATGGGTGCGGAACTGTCGGAGGGGCAGGGGTTACTGATGGCATTACATGAGTCTTGGCCTCTTTGGGTCTTGAGTGTCCCCATTCATGTTACAAGGGGCCAGATGACCCAGCCACAGGCCTGCTCTGTCATCTGGGATGGCCTAACTCTGACACACCTGTCTCAGGTTTGTACCCTACACACACGCATGTGCACACCTGCACTCTTTGGCCTTTTCAGTGCCCGTCTTTCTGAGTAGCAGCTGGCAGAGGTGGGCAAGGTGAGGTGGGCCCTGGGGTGCCCGGCCTTGGGGTGATATATTCTATTCACTTTTTGAAGAAGGAGCTGCACCATTTTATATTCCCACCAGCAGTCCATGAGGGATCCTTGCCAACACTTGTTTTTTTTCATTACAGCCATCCTTGGGCATGTAAAGTTGTACCTCATTTTGTGTGTGTGTGTGTGTGTGTGTGTGTGTGTGTGTGTGTTTTCTTTTTTCGAGACAGAGTCTTGCTCTGTCTTCCAGGCTGGAGTGCAGTGGCGCGATCTCAGCTCCCTGTAACCTCCGCCTCCTGGGTTCAAACAATTCTCAGGCCGCAGCCTCCCAAGCACTGGGACTATAGGTGTGCACCATCATGCCCGGCTAACTTTTGTATTTTCAGTAGAGATGGGATTTGACCGTGTTGACCAGGCTGGTCGTGAACTGTTGGCCTCAAGTGATCTGCCTGCCTCGACCTCCCTAAGTGCTGGGATTACAGGTGTAAGCCACCGCGCCTGGCCTTCATTGTGATTTTGATTTATGTTTGCCGGATGACTAATGATGCTGAACATCTTTTCATCTCTCTGTTGACCATTTGTGTATCTTTGGAGGAATGTCTATTTGAGTCCTTTGCTCGTTTTAAAATCAGGCTGTTTATCTTTTTGTTGTTGGCATTGTAAGAGTTCTTTATGTATTCTGGCTAATAGACCCTTATTAGATTTTCCAGGTATTTCCACCCCTTCTGTAGGATATCTTTTTACTTTCCTGACAGTGTCCTTTCATGCACAAAGGTTTTTAATTTTGATGAGTTCACTTTAAGTTTTTCTTTTGTTGCTTGTGCATTTGGTGTCGTCTAAGAATTCATTGCCAAATTTTAAAGTAATGAGATTTACTCATATGTATTCTTAGACGTTTTTTGTAGTTTTAGCTCTTAGATTCAGGTCAATTCGTTTTGAGTTTATTTTTGTGTATGGTTTGTAGTAGGGGTCCAACTCCATTCTTCTGAATGTGGATATCCAGTTGCTTCAGTTTCTTCATCTGCAGAATAGGGATAAGATTGTGAGGATAGGCTACTCTGGGCACATTGCCTATGGGTCACTGTTCCCTGCTCCGCAAGGAACAGTATTTAAATTAACAAAAAATATTGTAAGGATATTTTTTCTTCTAGGTTTCTTTTCTTTCGTTTTGAAAAAATATAGTCTCTTTGTTGAAGAAACTATTCTTTTCCATTGAATGATCTTGGCACCTGTGTTGAAAATCAATTGAGTATAGATATTTGGCTTTATTTTTTGGCTCTGAATTCTCTTCCATTGGTCTGTATGGCTGTCCTTATACTGCACTGTTTTGATTACTGTAGCTTTGTATAGTAAATTTGAAATTGGAAAGTATTTATTCTTCTTTTTCAGTATTATTTTGGCTCTTGGAGGCCTTTTGAAATTCCATGTGAATGTGAGGATTGACTTTTCTATTTCTGAAAAAAGAAAAAGCCTGTTGGAATTTTGATAGGGTTGGCATTGAATCTGTATATTTCTTTGGGTAGTATTGCCATCTTAACAATATTGTCTTCTCATCCATGAACATAGGATATCTTTACATTTATGTAGATCTCTAATTTCTTTTTCTTTTTTTTTTTTTTTTTTTTAGACGAAGTCTTGCTCTGTGCCCCAGGCTGGAGTGCAGTGGCCAGATCTCAGCTCACAGCAAGCTCCGCCTCCCGGGTTCACACCATTCTCCTGCCTCAGCCTCCCGAGTAGCTGGGACTGTAGGCACCCGCCACCTCGCCCGGCTAGTTTTTTGTGTTTTTTAGTAGAGACGGGGTTTCACCGTGTTAGCCAGGATGGTCTCGATCTCCTGACCTCGTGATCCACCCGTCTCGGTCTAATTTCTTTAAACAGTGCTTTTTAGTATACAAGCCCTTCACCACCTTGGTTAAGTATTTTTTTGGAGGCTTTTGTAAATTATTATTATTATTTTTTAAGAGCTAGGGTCTTGCTCTGTCACCAGGTTGGACTGCAGTGGCACCATCATGGCTTGAGTTTCTTAGGCTCAGGTGATTCTCCCATTTCAGCCTCCTGAGTAGCTGGGACTTCAGGCACACGCCACCACTCCTGGCTAATTAAAAAAAAATTTTTGTGGAGACTGGATCTCACTGTGTTGCCCAGGCTGGTCTCAAACTCCAGACTTAAGCCTGCCTCAGCCTCCTAAAGTACTAGGATTTTACAGGTGGGAGCCACTGTGCTGGCCTTTAATAGCAATGTTGAGGTAAAATTGATGCACTACATTATTCATCTATTTAAAGTATATACAGTTCAGTGGCTTTTAGTGTATTCAGAGTTGTGCATCCGTCACCATAGTCAGTTTGCTTTTGTTTTTGTTTTTGTTTTTTTTGAGACGGAGTTTCACTCTTGTTGCCCAGGCTGGAGTGCAATGGTGCGATCTCGGCTCACTGCAACCTCCGCCTCCCGGGTTCAAGGAGTCTCTGCCTCAGACTCACAAGTAGCTGGGATTACAGGCGTGCACCACCATGCCTAGCTAATTTTGTATTTTTAGTAGAGACGGGGTTTCTCCATGTTTGTCAGGCTGTTCTTGAACTCCCGACCTCAGGTGATCCACCTGCCTTGGCCTCCCAAAGTACTGGGATTACAGGCGTGAGCCACCACGCCAGGCCCTACTTTTCATCTCTATAGGTTTGCCTATTCTTGACATTTTGTATAAATGGAATCATAATGATATGTGGTCCCTTTGTGACTGGCTTTTTTCACTTAGCATGAGTTATGGTTCTTCCACGTGGCAGCACGTCTCAGTACTTCATTTCTTTTTATGACAGAATGGTTTTCCATTGTATGGATCTGCCACATTTTGTTTATCCATTCGTTGTTGTGGATATTAGGGTTGTTGCCACTTGATGGCTTTTATGAATAACGCTGTTGTGGACATTTGTGTGTAAGGTTTTGTGTTTCACCATCTCCTTTTAATCCTTAGCTAAGGAGTGGGTTCGTGTGTGTGTGTGTGTGTGTGTGTGTGTGTAGGGTGCTTGGATATTCGTGGTGAAGAACAGTTGGAAGGAGTCAAGGGGTGCTGGGAGGGTGTGGCAGCAGTGCCACCCCCCTGGCACAGAGGTGTTTTGGCATTTGATCTACCTGCACAGCTTTATTGGTGAGTCCCAGTCTGTGGGATTTGGCCTTACAGGGCCACGGGGCAAGTGTGTTTGGAAGCCTGGGCCTCCCCTGGGACTAGGCCAGGAGCTGGCATAGACAGCTTGCTCCTGCAACTGCCAGGAGGCAACTGGTGCCCCAGGGCACTGCCTTTGGCACCTTCCTGCCAGGCATGACCTGTGGATCACCCGGGCTCAGCCCAGCGCCCCAGCCTGCGTCAGCAGGGGCCACCTGGAGGGCTCCTCCGGGAGAGGCATTCTCATGTGTCCCCCGCACCCCCCCGCCCCGTGGTACCCCTTGTGAGTCACCATCACACCGGGCCTCCTGCCACCCACCTGGGACATCGCTCAACCTTGTCCTAACCTCTCTCCCTCCCCTTCTGCCTCATTTCAGGTGAATACATCAAGACCTGGAGGCCACGGTACTTCCTGCTGAAGAGCGACGGCTCCTTCATTGGGTACAAGGAGAGGCCCGAGGCCCCTGATCAGACCCTTCCCCCCTTAAACAACTTCTCTGTAGCAGGTGTGTCTTGGGATGAGTGAGTGGGTCAGTGTTCTGGTGCTCACAGAATGGCTGGCAGGTCTTAGGGGCTCGTGGGACTTGGTCATTGAGCCTTGGGCCTCTCCTGGGCCTGCCTGCCCTTGGATCCATTTTCGCCCTTCCCGTGCTCTCCCTCCTTGTTAGCTGGCCAGGTGGGGCTGTCCTGTGGGGAGATGCAGAGTGGGAGGGAGGGAGAAGCCAGGGCACTTGCCCACACCCAGCCCCATGTGTCGCCTCCTTATGGTGCCAGCTTCTGTCGGCCAGGCCTTGGGGTCCCCAGCTGGTGGCAGGTGCCTCCCATCCTGCGCTTTGGTAACAGCCTCCATCTTCTGTCCCTCGGACGTAGAGGGGTCTCAGCTTCCCACTCAGCCGGTCACAGGGCTGGCCTCGCAACATCTGTCCCTCCGTGATACCCAAAGGGATGCCTTCCAACCAGACCCTGGCAGTGAAGTTTCACAAGCCCCAAGCCCTTGACTGAGCCTTGGAGAATACAGTCCTATCGACACCCCTGCCCCTTTCCTCCTCCTTCCTTCCTTGCTGACCTGATGGGTCACCATGTCCTGTTGTTCTGCCTGCTAAGAACATTACAGAGGCACCCCCATCTCCACCGCCAGGGCCTTAGCTCAGACCACCGTCCTCTCCTGCCATGCTCTGGAACCCAGCATCCGTCCCATGCTGCTCTGCGTGAAGCCTTTTCCTGGTTGCTCTCCACGTGTGCTGGTGACCCTGACACATCTGTTCCCAGCCTCAGTGTCTCGCTAGAACTCACAGCCTGTCCCAGGCTGCTCCTTGGACACGTCTCCCCGAGTGTCTTCTAGGTCCCTCATACCTGCCACATCCCAACCTGACTGTCAGGCCTCTCCCAGCTTTCTATTCCTGTCTCTGTCTCATGGACAGTAGGCCAAGAGGCCTGGGCCTGGTCCTCAGTGCCCTCTCCCCATAGCCTGTCTGCAGGGCTCCACTTTGGTTGGCCCCACCCTCCCTAGCTGGCTCCCCACCTCCCTGGCCTTCTGACCTTTAGTCTCACCCTCTACATGGCAACCAGAGGGATCAGTCTCAATCTGTTTGTGTCCCTACCCTATCTAAAGCCTTCTGTGGCTCCCTGCTGCCCAGAGGACAAAGTCCAGATTCTTTCCCATGGCCTCCAAGGCCCTGCCTGGCTGGCCCCAGCCCACCTCTCCAGGCCTGTCTCTCACTTACCCCTCCTTACCCTTGGAGCAAAATTGGCCACCGGCTGAGGATGTTGAACCTCCTCTCACCTCTGGGCGTCTGTTCTCCATGTACCCTCTAAGTTCCCTTTTCCTTCAGGGCTTAGTTCAGAGAAGCTGCTTCCTCTGGGAAGTCCCCCCATCCCCCAGGCTGGATTGGATGCTGCCTCTTAGCTTCTGCACACCTCCGGGCTTGTCCCCATCGCGGCCCTGTCTATGGAGCCATCACTCTCTGGTGGGCTCCTCTCTTTCCACACACGCACTAGACCCTGAGCCCCGTGAGAGCAGGGCCAGGACTGTCTCAGTCCCTAGAGTGTCCCCAGCACCATCTGGCATGGGGCTGGGCCTGTGGGAGGTGGCTCGGGCACTTTGGGCTGCAGGCTGGCAGGGCTGTCCCCTCAGGCTCCCTGCTGTCTACTCCCTCTGCCTGCAGAATGCCAGCTGATGAAGACCGAGAGGCCGCGGCCCAACACCTTCGTCATACGCTGCCTGCAGTGGACCACAGTCATCGAGAGGACCTTCCACGTGGATTCTCCAGACGAGAGGTGAGTCTGGGCCTCTGTGTGGCTGCCCTTGAGAGGGACCAAGCCTGGTGTGAGGAGGAAAGGTACAGATGGAGATTTTCCCTGGGACCCTGCATAGGGGTTTCCAGTCTGCAATTCTGGTGGTGGGGGGGTCTCCCCAGCTGGGGCTGTGAAGAGGTGGGGTTCTTAGTCTGAAGACCCTACTCTGCCCTCAGACTTGCGGGTGCATTGGAATCACAGGCAGAGCTCATGAAAAGTCCAGACTGCTGGGCCTCGCTTCAAGACCTGTGACTACTTGGAGATCTGCCCAGGGTCAGGGAACTACATTCTTTTTTTTTTTGAGATGGAGTTTCACCCTCGTTGTCCAGGCTGGAATGCAGTGGCATGATCTCGGCTCACTGCAACCTCCACCTCCCAGGTTCAAGCGATTCTCCTGCCTCAGCCTCCCGAGTAGCTGGGATTACAGGCGTGCACCACTATGCCCAGCTTAGTTTTTGTATTTTTAGTAGAAAAAGGGCTTCTCCACGTTAGCCAGGCTGGTCTCAAACTCCTGACCTCAGGTGATCCACTTGCCTTGGCCTCCCAAAGTGCTGGGATTATGGGTGCGAGCCACCATACCCCACCTTCTTTTTTTATTTTTATTTTTCGAGACGGAGTCTTGCTCTGTTGCCTAGGCTGGAGTGCAGTGGTACCATCTCAGCTCACTGCAGCCTCCGCCTCCCAGGTTCAAGTGATTCTCCTGCCTCAGCCTCCCGAGTATCTGGGATTACAGGCACATACCACCACACCTGGCTAATTTTTGTATTTTTAGTAGAGACGGGATTTTGCCATGTTAGCCAGACTGGTCTCAAACTTCTGGCCTCAAATTATCTGCCTGCCTCGGCCTCCAAAGTGCTGAGATTACAGGCGTGAGCTATCCTGCCTGGCAGGAACTACGTTCTTAATGAGCATCTCTATTGATTTTGAGGCAGGTGGTCCAGAGAGTCATTTTAAAAAGATCAATTTAGTAATCAGAAGAGATGATAAAGACTCATCTATTTCAAAACTGAAACAATGTAAGGTGGAGCTTCCCCCACCCTGCCCTTTCCGTCCACCTCCCCGCCCCCCAGTTAATCACTGTTCTTAGGTGCCCTCGAAGAGCAGAGGGAGACCTTTGTGCCCTGCTGCCCTTTTTTTTTTTTTTTTTAAAATACAAAAGGTCGCATTGTACATGCTTCTGGACTTGCTTTTCCCTTAGTGTACCTTGGAGAATTTGCCTTGATATATGGAGAGATGCGGCTGCTTTGTTTCATTTTTTGCTTTCACTTTTTTTTTGACAATTGGATATGCGTGTCCCAAGTGTGTTTATTTAGCTGTCCTTTATTGTGATGATGGGGGTTGCTTCTGGCTTTTGGCTCATTATAAGCAATGCTGCAGTGAAATAGCCATGTCTGTCTTGTTTGATGTGTGCACAGGTAGACCTGTGTGACGAGTGCTTAGATGCAGGGTTGCCGAGTCACTGGGAAAATGAGTTTGTAGTTTTACGATGTTTCCATTAGGCGATGTCTGAGAGTGCCCCCGTGGCCTTGTGTTTTCACACATTTGGATTTGTACCAGTCTGAACAGTGGAAAAATTCAGCACCTTGGGGTGTTTAGCTTTCCTTTCTTTCTCTGTGGATGAGTTTGACCCTCAAGGGCCATGTGAGTTTCCTATTTTGAACTGTCTATATTGTCTATTTTTCTGTTGGATAGTTGGTCTTTTTCTTATTTATGTATTAGCTCTTTATATATTAAGGAGCTTAGTCCTTTGTAATCAGTGGGAAATGTTTCTTTTTCCCACTTTGTCCATTTGGACCTCACTTTGAGAAACAGTCTTCTAGCTTATCTATGGAGTAAGGTTTCAGCAGACCTTCTGGAGAGCCCTAAAATAGCGCCGTCCAAGAACACTTCCGGCCATTGTGGAAATGCCCTGTGTCTGCACTGTCCAGTAGGCACCTTTGCCGATTGCCTGTGCCAATTGCCTGTGCTGACTGCTTGTGCCGATTGAGCATTTGAAATACAGCCACCAAGGAATAGATTTCTTTAGTTTATTTTAATTGATTTAAATAGCCACATATGGCTAGTGGCTACCTTCTTGGACAGTACAGCTCAGGAGCCTACAGTATCATGAGACTTGTTACTATAATCTATACTATAATTATCGTTGCATATCCTCCCAAGGTAAAAAATATACTTGCCCCACTGAGAGGAACAAAATTACCATTTCAAGCCAGCTGAGGTGCTACTCAGTTGAAAACTATGGACCAAAACATGAATGGCCAATAAAAACAGATCAAAACCAGTAGGTGTATAGGTCCTGGGTGTTGGGGGCTGGGTTTTGAAGACTGGATAGGAGTTGGCCACAGAGATAGCAAGGAAGAAAGTTCAGAAGGGACAGCATATGCAAAGGCCTGGAGGTGAAATAGCTCATACATCCCAGCCACCACAGGGGGTTCTGTGTCACTAGAGAACCAAGGGGCCAGGAGTGTTGGAAGAGGGGAATTGGAGGCGCTCGAAGCTGGAGAGCTCAGCCAAGGCCTTGGACTCCAGTTAGAGATCCCCACAGGGCTTGGCAGGTGCTTAATAAATTGGGATTTGTCCCAGGGTTGTTACACGATGCAGGGGGATGATAAACAGGAGCGGCTGATACAGCAGTACCTGGCATAGTTTGCCAGCCTGGAATGGGAGCAGGGAGCCAGCAAAGTGTTTTAGTAGGCAGGAGAGATGGTCTTGTTTCCATTTTCACAAGACAACATGCCCTTTCCTTTACCCAGATTCTGTAGGCTGGAGAGCCCCACCTGCCTTTTCTTCTTGGTACCTGCTGCTGTTGGCAAAGAGAAAACTGCTGAAACTACTGAGAGACCAGGTCCCAGATTTCTGACCTTAACTATGGATGGGTGGAGGGGGTGAGCCAGAAACCCAGCAAGAGGGAGGCCCCCTCCACTCTGCTCCTGGCTGACTGATGCTGTCCTCACAGCTCTGGCCCACATAGGCTGATGTCAGCTGGCCTCTCTTAAGCCTGGGGAGGGAGGCAGGGGTCGCAGGGTAGGTGGGTGCCGGTTGGTGACTGCTCGTTGGCGAGGTGCTGCAGCACCTCCTCACTGGGCTCCTGGTTGCCTCTCCAGCTTGAGAGACCCTCCTCCCTGTCCCCCACTTCACTGCAGACGTGTTTCACTTGGAGAAAAGTTGAAAGAATAGTATAATGAATGGACGTCCAGGTGCCCCACTCCTAGACTCTGCAGGCCTGCATCCACCGTGTCTGCCTCATCTGGGTGTGTTTTATGCTGAACTTGAACTTGTGTTCTTACTTAGTGACACTTCTTAGTGTTTCAGTAGGCATCTCCTAAGAATAAGGACTTTCTCCTACAGAATCATGATGCTGTCACGCCTGAGATGATAATAATTTTTGTTTACTAGTAACTTCTCCTTATCCATGCCATACTTGAATTTCTTTAGTTACCTTTTGAAGGATATGCAACCTTTAGAACATTGTTTTTCAAACCAGGATTCATTCAAGGTACATGTCTCTTTGACTTGTTTTATTTAATCTAGTCCAGCCTTTTGTCTTTTTTTTTCCTCCCCCAAACATTGATTTTTTATTTATTTATTATTTTTTTAACAAGCCAGGCTAGTTGTCTTGTAGAATGTCACACCTTCTGGGTGTGTCATATTATTGCCTTTTGGTGTTGTTTACTTTTGTTCCCCATGTCTGTATTTCTTGTAAACTAGAATTAGGCCTAAAACAGGGTTGACAAACTAGGGCCCTGCCTTCCATTTTTGTAAATAAAGTTTTATTGGAACATGACCATGTCCGTTTGTTCATGAATAGTCTGACTGCTTTTGGCTTACTATGGCTGAGTTAAGTAGTTGTGACAAAGACTGGCTTGCAAAGCCTAAAAAATTTAAATAATTGGCCCTTTTAAATTTTTAATTAAAAAAAATTTTTTTTTCTTTTTTTTTTTTGAGACGAAGTCTTGCTCTGTCGCCTGGGCTGGAGTGCAGTGGCCGGATCTCAGCTCACTGCAAGCTCCGCCTCCCAGGTTTACGCCATTCTCCTGCCTCAGCCTCCCGAGTAGCTGGGACTACAGGCGCCCGCCACCTCGCCTGGCTAGCTTTTTGTATTTTTTAGTAGAGACGGGGTTTCACCGGGTTAGCCAGGATGGTCATCTCCTGACCTCGTGATCCGCCCGTCTCGGCCTCCCAAAGTGCTGGGATTACAGGCTTGAGCCACCGCGCCCGGCAGTTAAAATTTTTTAAATTTAAAACTTTTCTTTAAATTGAGACAAGTTCTTGCTCTGTTGCCCAGGCTGGAGTGCATTGGTGCAATCATAGCTCACTGCAGCCTCAAACTCCTGGGCTTAACCCATCCTTATGCCTCAGGATCCCGAGTAGCTGGGACTACAGGTGCGCACCACCATGCCTGGCTAATTTTTAAATTTTTTTGTGGAAACAGAGTCTTACTGTGTTGTCCAGGCTGGTCTCAAACTCCTGGTCTCAAGCAGTCCTCCCTCCTCGACCTCCCAAAGTGCTGGGATTATAGGCACAAACCACCACACCCCGCTTTCTGGTCCTTGATGGAAAAAGTTTGCAGACCCCTGGTCTTGGCAGGCAAGAATACTTAATAGTGCATCAGATGAGTATGATCCTTCTGTTGTTGTTGTTGTGACAGGGTCTGTGTTGCCCAGGCTGCGGTGCAGTGGCAGAATCACGACTCACCACAGCCTCAATCTCCCGGATTTAGGTGATCCTCCCACCCCAGCCTCGCTAGTAGCTAGAACTACAGGCACCTGCCACCACACCAGGCTAATGTTTGTGTTTTTTGTAGAGACGGGGTTTCACCATGTTGCCCAGGCTGGTCTTGAACTCTGGGCTCAAGTGATCCGCCCATCTTAACCTCCCAGAGTGCTAAGATTACAGCCATGAGCCACTGTGCCTGGCTATGTGTGATCTTTTTGATATAAATCTTTTTTTTTTTTTTTTTCTTCAAGACAAGAGTTTCACTCTTGTTGCCCAGGCTGGAGTACAATGGCGTGATCTTGGCTCACTGCAACATCTTCCTCCTGGGTTCAAGTGATTCTCATGCCTCAGCCTCCCTAGTAGCTGGGATGACAGGCACACGCCACCATGACCAGCTCATTTTTTATTTTTAGTAGAGACGGGTTTCTCCATGTTGGTCAGGCTAGTTTCGAACTCCTGACCTCAGGTGATCCGCCTGTCTCGGCCTCCCAAAATGCTGGCATTACAAGTGTGAGCCACCGTGCCTGGCCTTGATGTAAATCTTATGTATTTTCTCTGCTTAGAACTCTGAATGGCTTTTACTACCACTTAGAGTAAACTCCGAGGTCTGTGCTGTGTCCTGCAGAGTCCTGTATGATCCAGCGACCTCTCCAGAAGCGTTTCCTACCACAGGCACTCTCACTTAGCCGCATGTCTCCTTGCTGTTCCTTAAACATGCCCAGCACATCTCTTGCCCGAGGGCCTCAGCACTTGCTGTGGCGTTTGTCTAAGGCCTTCTTTCCCGAGATGCCATCACAGCTCTCCCCGAGTCCACGAGGTCTCTGCCCCAGTGCCGCCGCCCCGGTGCGTCCTGCCCTGCCTCCCTTCACTCCCTTGCCCTTCCCCAGCTGTGCTTTTCTTCACAGCACCTGTCCACCAAGTGGGGCATTTATATTTATTTATGTATCTGGCACACAAATGGGTGTTCAGTAAATGTTTGTTGGATGAAGAAAAAATAATTAAAACAAATTCTCTGAGCTAGATCCTGTTCCAAGGACTTTACATATATTAATTTATTTTATTCTCACAAGGAAGGCTATCCGCACACAGAGAGGGCCCCAGATGCCCTCCAGCTGTAAATGCCCCTCCAGGTCAAGGAGGTGATGGTTAGGGGAGAGTCCCCACAGTCAGCCGTCACTCCCGAAGTGATGAGGACTTGCTTGTGCATGAAGGACAGCCCTGCCACCTCCGCTTCACCGAGCTTCTCTCTGCGGTGCCCCGCAGGATGTCCCAGGGCTGGGGTTCAGGCCCTGGATTCAGGCCAGCTGCCACGTCCCTCCCTCAGTGGGGCTCAGTTCCCTGGCTATTAGGAGGCTCAGGAGAGGAGGTAAACGTGAAGGCACTGGCGCAGGGCCTGCCCGTGGCAGCCTTTGGCACACGCAGCGCCAGTGCCTTTCTTACCTCTCTCTCCTCTGCCACCAGCATCTCTTTTGTGGAGGATGCTGGGGTCTCCTCTCACTACCCCCAGTCTGTAGCCCGCACAGCAGCTACTGACTTCAAACAGAAATCGGAGCCTGTTCCCCCGTGACTAAAACCCTTCAGCGACTTCCTGTGGTGCTGAGGATAAGACCGAGATCTCTAACATGGTGGCATGTAGAGCCCGGAGTGGTCTGGGCTTGCCCTCCTCCCTGTCCTCATCTCCTTCACTCCCCCCTGTTGGCTCCAGCCATTCTGGCACCTGTGCGCCTTCCACAGACACCCCAGCTTGCTCCTGCCCTGAGGTCTTCGCCACACAGTTCCCTCTGCCTGGGTTCCTTTCCCTCCCAATCCCCTGCCTCCTTCCCTCCATTTCATTTATTTCACAGCTGTGTGCCAAGGGCCTGTTCTAGGCACTGGGGATGGCCATTGTTCAGGTCCTGGTTTAAAGATCACCTCCTCAGGCCTCCTCTGACTGCCCTCTGAGAAGGAGTCTCCCTGTTTGGCTCCCACCTTGGAGCTTCAACACACTTGTCTTCCCCTTCAGGTCAGGAGCCCCGATGGGCTTGTCCCCTGCTGCATCCTCAGTGCCCTGAACAAGCCTGGTGCACAGAAACACTTCACATTTGCAGGCCGGCTGGGCGAACTCTCACGACAGCCTTCTGAGACCTCACTGTGCCGGGCACTGCTCTCAGCACTTTTATGTCCAGGGTCTCATTTCACCCTGATAGGACCCTCTAGTGCCTCACCCACCGAGGCACAGGAAGGGCATACAGCCTGCCCTGTGTTGGCCTGCAGGAAGGGGCAGAGCTGGGATCCACGCCCAGGCCATCCCCCAGAGGCTGTCCTCTCACCCACTGTGAGGTCCCCAGCTGGTGTGGAAGGCAGGCAGCGCATTGGGCGGCAGGGTCCCCACAGCTCCTGGCCCAGAGCCTGGGCTCGCCCTGTACTGTGCCCTTCCCAGTGTTGGTAGGGCGAATGTGGCTCCCCCCATGTCCCTCCCCTGGCCCCGCGCCCAAATGAGGATGGGAAGGTTCCGAAAAATACCGATGGGAGAAGTGCTCTTGGAGGTAGAAGTGCCTGGGTTGTGTCCCTGGCTTCTGTAGGTGGGCAGATGAGCCTCTCTGTGCTTCGGTCTTGTCGTTTAGCATGAAGTGAATGGCAGTACCTACTACACAGGGTTGCGGGAGGGTGACAGGAGTCCTCCCGCAGAGCACACAGTGGCACTAGCCTCCGCAAGTGGAAGGTGTTCGTGGGACTGCTGTTGAGGGGCGGGGCTGGGGGGCCCCTCTCTGAAAGGCGGGTGCAGATCATGACTTCTGAGGAGAGTTCTTCCTTCGCTTTGCCCCTGGGCTCCCTGGCTGGGTCCCACGAACCTTGCCTAGAGAGGGCCCCTGCTTTACCCTCCTGGGTCTCACGTAGCTTTCAGCAGCTTCGCTGAGGCTCAGGGACAGGCGGGTGGTGCTAAGGAGGAGTAGGCTGTGCACAGGTGAGTCCCAGCTCTGCCACGTCCCTGCTGTGTGACCTTCACAGGTGACTCCACCTCCGTGTGCCTGGGTCCCCACAGCAGAAATGCTGGCTCTTGAGAATTGCAGTGCTCTTGAGAGTCAAGCAAGGTGGTGTCTGGAGCTGGCCATTCAGTATTGTTATTTTTACAGTCGTGGTTTCCCCAGGGCTCTCCTCTGGGGGCTAGAAGATACTTGAGGCCCAGCTTCAGGGGGAGCTCCCCTTTGCCCCAGACCCCATGTTGCAAACCCTTGAGAAGGATCCTGGACAGAGGCCCTTGCTTTTCGTCTGGAATTCCGAATGCTGCAACCTTGCAACTTTGATCCAGTTAGAATTGGATCGGAGGCTTGTCAGGCAGCAGGCGAGCTCCAGTTACTCCCAGATAACCTCCTGCATCGCTGTGGTTTCTGGAGCTCTCTGTAGGGTGGGCAGTGGGAGCCAGGGTAGGTGGGGTAGGCCCGCCCCTGCAGGTGTCTTCGGCACCCTCCCCAAGTTGAGTGCCTTCCGCCCAGCCCTGTGTGCGGTGCTGTGTGCCCGCAGTCCACCAACCTCTTAGCCCCAGGCCCTGGTTGGGACTAAGAGAGCTGGGAGGGCTGAGCTCGTCCAGGTGGCAGAGCCACTCTTGGAGCCCCAGCTGGGGTGGCTCCAGGGCCCGTGCTCCTGATTCCCATCTGGAGTAGCCTCCCAGAGCTGCTTCTGGGCTGGTGGTGTGGCTGTGCCGTCTTTCATGTATTCGGGTTCTCTCCACAGAAAGACCATCTGTGTTCTCTCCACCCCTCTCTTTGAAAACAAAGATGATACCACGCTTACATCTTAGTCTGCAATCTGCCATCTTCACGTGACAGTCTCTCAAGATTTTTATATATGAAAGACATATTTTCCTTTTTAATATATTCACTGTATCTCTTAGGAGATCTGTGATTTTTTTTTTTCTCAATCCACCATCATTTACTCAGAGTCAGCATTAAAAAAATTTAAAATTTGTGAGAGGACAACTATGTCTGATAAAGCATGTCATGGAAGGCTGGGCACGGTGGCTCACACCTGTAATCCCAGCACTTTGGGAGGCTGAGGCGGGCAGATCATGAGGTCAAGAGATCGAAACCATCCTGGCCAACATGGTGAAACCCTGTCTCTACTAAAAATACAAAAATTAGCTGGGCATGGTGACGGGTGCCTATAGTTCTGGCTACTCTGGAGGCTGAGGCAGGAGAATTGCTTCAACCAGGGAGCCACTGCACTCCAGCCTGGCAACAAAGCGAGACTGTCTCCAAAAAGAAAAAAGAAAAAAAAAACCTGTCGTGGGGTCGGCTTCTGCCCCGTGCCCCCGCCCCCCCGTTTTTTGTTTTTTGTTTTTTTTAAAAACAGGAATATTAGTGTAGCGTTTGGGAATTAGGCTATAATTTGTTCCAAAGAGGGCATGGGTTAAAGCAAGTTGAGAAATACTGGCTTGAGACGTTGGGCCAGGGAGTGCAGAAGCCAACACCTCTCTGCCTGGGTGTGCACCAAGGCTCAGTGTATGCTCTGCCCGGGTCTGCGCTGGGCCTTGCTGTGCTCTGGCTCTGGGACCACCTGGACTTTGGCTGCCTCACTCTTTCATTACCCAAGTATCTACCGAGTATCCACCATGAGTTCTGGGTGCAGAACCATGTTCAAAGCAGGTGGAAATCTCCGCCTCCATGGGGTGGACAGAGATGGGTTGTGGGGACTCCAGTCTCTGAGTGGGTGGGGAGGGCAGCGTGTCTTTTGTGATTCCAGCTACCAAGGCTGGAACAACTGCTGTTTTTCTGGAATCCGGTTTTTTAATCTGTGCCTCAGTTCCTCCTTTGTAATGGGTGGGAGTGGGAGTGGTTGATGATAGCGAGTGCTTCCCATGTGTTATTAGAGGCTGTTCCTTTTCCTCGACTCCCAGTTCCCTTCCCTGGAGGCAGGCAGGGCTCCAGGATCGTGACTGCTCTGTTGGAGATGTTTGTGCCTGTGTGAGTTTGTGTCCGCAGAAGTTCATTATTTTGTAACTCAGGAGCACAGAACTGTACACTGTTCTTCACCTTCCTTCATTTTGAAATGTTTCATAGAGGCGGGATCTTCCTGTGTTGTCCAGGCTGGTCTGGAATTCCTGGGCTCAAACCATCCTCCAGCCTCTGCCTCCCAAACTGCAGGGATTACAGGAGTGAGCTGCCTCACCCGGCCCTGCACCTTCCTTTTTTCCTTAAGAGGTCTCAGGTCATCCCAAGTCAGCATACAGACCTGCCTCCGTCTTTCCCCCAGCTGCAGAATGTCTCATTGCACAGATACCTCACAGGCATTCTACCTTACAACAGCCTGTGTTTTAAACACTGCTGTGATATTTCATCAAATCGAAGGTGCTGTCATTGGGGGGGCACCTTATTTCATATAGTGCCAAGAAAAAGGAGTGCCCAGTTAAATCAAGACAGACCCCAACTGTGAGATGCACCTGCATTTCAGCAGTGTCAAAATGTGGAAGAGGGTGCATGGTGGGACGGATGGAAATAGAAGTAGTTTCGCGTGGTACACCAGGAAACGACACTGGGGAGGAATACAGCCCAGCAGGGTGCCCCGGCTTGGATTTTGAAGCCCAATCCCAGCCACTTGTTCCCTGCCTGATCTTGGGTGGGTGCCCCAGTGCCTCAGGAACACAGGAGCAGTGACACTTGCCCTGGGGCGGGGGCCACCCTGGAAGATGCGTGTGAAGGGCTGGCTGTACTCCCTGTGGCTTATTTAAATCACTGGGATTTGGGAAGTTGCCTACTTGTACTCTTTGAATTTTCTCATTATTAGTAAACATTTTATTTTTCCTATTGGTCATGTGGGTATTTTCTAGACACAAGCAAAATACACAGAGGGTTCAAAATGCATTGGGTTGAAAACACCTAATTGTGGTGTGGTCAAAAATGGGGGATGTGGACAATTTGGTGTCATTCAGCCTAGTATATTTTTCATTTTGGTCTCTGGTCATTTTCACTTATTAGGCAGAACAGTTTGTAAGTATCCAAAGAAAATTCTTTCCTTTTTTTTGCTGATTGCAGTGGCATGATCATGGCTCACTGCAGCCTCCACCTCCTGGGCTCAAGCAGTTCTCCCACCTCAGCCTCCGAGTAGCTGAGACCACAGGCATGTGCCACCACAACACCTGGCTAATTTTTTATCTTTGGTCTCTACAAAATGGGTATCCGTGTTGCCTAGGCTGGTCTCAAACTTCTGGATGCAAGCCATCCTCCCACCTCAGTCTCCCAAAGTGCCAGGATTGCAGGTGTGAGCCACCAAGCCTGGCCCAAAGACAGTTCTTTCCCAGCAAGTTCTAAACCATGAGTGACAGAACTAGTTTGTTGTTTATTTTTTTATTATTATTATTTATTATTTTGAGATGGAGTCTCACACTGTTGTCCAGGCTGGAGTGCGATGGTGCGATCTTGGCTCACTGCAACCTCCCCTTCCTGGGTTCAAGTGATTCTCCTGCCTCAGCCTCCCAAGTAGCTGGGACTACAGGCGCATGTCACCACACCTGGCTAATTTTTTGTATTTTTAGTAGAGACTGGGTTTTACTATGTTGGCCAGGCTGGTCTCAAACTCCTGACCTCAAGGGATCCTACGCCTCGGCCTCCCAAAGTGCTGGGATTACAGGCGTGAGCCATCGCACCTGGCCTGTTTTTATTTTTTATTTTTGTTTTTTGAAAACTTTTTTAGAGATGGGTCTTGCTGTGTTGCCCAGGCTGGTCTTGAACGCTTGGGCTCAAGCACTTGGCCCACCTCGACCTCCCAAAATGCTGGGATTACAGGTGTGAGCCATAGTACTTAGCTTCTAGTCGACTGTTTTTAAACCAGACTCCCTTCTGCTGGAACCTGCTTCTTGTCCACCAGCTTCTCTCCTCTACGTCCCTGGGCTGCCAGGACCTCTGTCCCTGCCATGCAGACTCCCTGCTCCCAGCAGACTGTCCCCTCCAGGGATCCTGCGGGCTAGCTCTTGCCTTATAATGTCTTCGGCTCCTTTGGCTAATGAATGCTGCTGCTTACTCTTGGTTTAACTTTACAAAACATTGGTAACTTATAAACTGGAGCTTGTCATTTGTTCTGAAGAATTTACAGGAGCCCCGTCTCTCCCTCATTCAAGGCTCAGGGTGCTGGCTCATTTTCAAGGGGCTGTGAAAAGAGAGGGTCACTCCTTTTTGATCATTTGCCTGCTGCCTGGCTTCAGATGGCCCTCAGGCCAGGTCACTTTAGGGAAATTGGTGATCTCTCTTTGTATTCCACTTTTTTTTTTTTTTTTTTTTTAAGACGGAGTCTTGCTCTGTCACAAGGCTGGAGTACAATGGCGTGATCTGTGCTCACTGCAACCTCTGCCTCCTGGGTTCAAGCAATTCTCCTGCCTCAGCCTCTTGAGTAGCTGGGATTACAGGCGCCTGCCACCATGCCCGGCTAATTTTTGTATTTTTAGTAGAGACGGGGTTTTGCCATGTTGGCCAGGCTGGTCTCGAACTCCTGACCTCGTGATCCATCCGCCTCAGCCTCCCAAAGTGCTGGGATTACAGGCATGAGCCACCGCGCCTGGCCTGCGTTCCACACTTACCCGCTCCTCACCATCACAGCCGGGGGTCTGTGGAGTTTCACTCAGGTCCCTTCAGCTCTCTCTGGTTCTGACAGATCTTGCCCAAATTCCCATGGGTATGTGGTCATTTGCTTGCCTGTTGCAGGGGGTGGCTGGGAGGTGGCACTCAGCCCTTTGACTCTGAGGCCCAGGACTCCTGGCTCCTGGGACTCACGTGTGTCCCTGCATAGGGAGGAATGGATGCGGGCCATCCAGATGGTTGCCAACAGCCTCAAGCAGCGGGCCCCAGGTGAGGACCCCATGGACTACAAGTGTGGCTCCCCCAGTGACTCCTCCGCGGCCGAGGAGATGGAAGTGGCGGTCAGCAAGGCACGGGCTAAAGTGGTAAGTGCTGGAAGCAGGGGTGGGGCTGCCAGCCTGTGATGCCCCCCACCCCCATTGCTGGCTGTGCTCTCCTTGGTTTCCCTACACAGTTCAGGGGGCTCAGCTGAGAGACAACAGAGCTGCCCTGCAAGGTGGGGTGATTTCAGGTGGCAGGTGCCCTCGGGTCTTCTCCGTGCCCGTGGGGGAGGGAGCAACCCTAGGTGGACCCACTGCAGCTTCGTCTTGGGAGGTGGTGAAGACCTGGCTAGCCCCACGTCAGAGCCCAGCCCTCCCAAGGCCCTGTGCCCGCAGAGCCTGGTCTGAAGGCCACTTGAGAACACACAGTTGCTGCCCAGAGCCTCCCTTCCTGCTCCAGCCTAAGCCGTTTGGCAACAGTGTCTTGGTTTTCCTCTTTCTTTTGTTAAAATTTCCTCCCATGGGCCGTGAGCCAGGCGCTGACTGCCCCCACTCTCCCTGTCCCTGGCAGACCATGAATGATTTCGACTATCTCAAACTCCTTGGCAAGGGAACCTTTGGCAAAGTCATCCTGGTGCGGGAGAAGGCCACTGGCCGCTACTACGCCATGAAGATCCTGCGGAAGGAAGTCATCATTGCCAAGGTGCGTGCCCCGGGAACTGTGCTTGCTGGCCCCTGCGGGGGCTGCAGTCTGGAGCCTGACCCTGAGGCCTGGACGCTTACCCACGCTTTCTGCTGCCGTGGGCTTATTTCCCCCACGAGTTCCCTCCAGACAGAAAAGGGGGAGCCTGAGGCCCAGAGAGGAGCAGCAGGCCTTGCTGCTGAGTCCCCACTTCCACCCTCTGGTAGGGGCTGGGGGTGCCTGTGGAGAGAGCGAGCCTGGGGGCCTCACCCAGCAGGTACTGTCAAGGGAGGCTAGGGCCTGTTGGGGAGGCTGTGAGGACGTGTCTGTTGGGGAGGCCAGGGCTCTGCTCAGGGTATCCCAGTTGGAGGTCGGGCCAAGAATGGAATTCTACTTTTTCCCTTATTTGAAGTTTTTGTAGTGGAAGATTCCAAAGATATTCAAAAATTTAAAAAGAAAATAAATATTACGGACCCCCATGTAGCCACTGTCCAGTTTGACCAGTTATCAGCGTTTAGCCAGCCTTGTTTCCTTAGCTCTGCCTGCCTCTCTTATTCTGGACTACTCTGAGGCCTGTCTTAGACATCACGTCGCTTCACTCATCCACACTTGAACACGTGCCCTGACAGATGAAGGCTGTAAAGAATATAATCGTGCTGCTGCCATCAGAGCCAGTCACATTAACTGTTCATTCCTGATGTGGTGATCGGGCCTAAGGCAGCATTCCTCAGCCTCAGCACTGTTGACATTTTGGGACAGATTGTTCTGTGCTGTCGGGGCAGCCCTGTGCATTGTAGGGTTTTAGCAGCACCCCTGGCTTCTACGCACTAAAGCCAATAGTAGCTCCCTAGGTTGTGACAATCAAAAATGACTTTTGGGTTGGGTGCTGCAGCGTATGCTTGTAATTCCAGCACGTTAGAAGGCTGAGGTGGGAGGATCGCTGGACTGGGCTCGTTGACCAGCCTGGGCAACAAAGCGAGACCCTGTCTCTATAAAAATAAATTAGCCGGGCATAGTGGCGTGCACCTGCAGTCCCAGCTGCTCAGGAGGCTGAAGTGGGAGGATCAGTTGAGCCTCAGAAGTTGAGGCTGTAGTGACCCATGTTCACACCACTGCACTCCAGCCTGGGCAACAGAACCAGACCCCCAGCTAAAGAAAAAAAAGACATTAGACATTTTCAGGTGTCCCCTGGGGATCAACTTGCCCCAGGGAGAGCCTGTGTGAAGTTGCTGCAGGTGGCTCCAGATTTTTGGAACCTCTCCTGGTGGTTCTGCTGTACAGTCAATTAGAACCTGAATTAGAGTCACCCAGAGGGCTTGTGAGACAGCGCTGGGCCCACCCTGAGTTTCTGACCCAGTGGGCCTGGGGGTAGGTCCCAGGAATTTGCATTGCTGCCAGTTCCCAGGCAGTGCTGATGTGCCCCGTGTGGGGACCACACCCTAAGAAGCACTGCTTTGCTGTCTAGAGCTTCGTTAGGCCCAGTTCCTTCTTTGGGCAAGAGCGCTGTCTAGGTGGGGCTTCCCACAGCCTGTGGTGGCACCTCGGGGCTCTTGTGATGTCTGTTTGTCTCCCCTGCAGGGACATCACAAGTATCTTGCCCCTAGCAGCCTGGTCCCTTCATTGTGACATTGCTGCTGACTTTTCACCTGTGGCTTTGAGAGCCACTGATGATCCTCGTCTGGGTCTGTGATTTGCTGAGGGCTTGCAGGCATTCACATTTCACTCCTGTGATTGTTTCTGCATTTATGGCTAGGAATGGAATTGCATTTCACAAGGCCTTGCTCCCCTTCCTGGGTCGGGGTGGGGTGGGCAGGCATGGTGTTGCCCACCAGCCTCTCACCCGCAGTCTGTCTGCAGGATGAAGTCGCTCACACAGTCACCGAGAGCCGGGTCCTCCAGAACACCAGGCACCCGTTCCTCACTGTGAGTTGCCCTCCCTTTCCCAGACAGTGTGAGGCCAGCCTTTGGACAGAGCTCAGAGAAAGAGCCCAAATCTTCTGCTACAAAGCACAGCCTTGGGGGAGGCCAGGCGGCCAGGGCACGGTGTTGCTGCGCCCTGCCAAGTCATCCGAACCGAGACGTGTGGGGGTGAGCAGGCTCAGGGAGTGGGAGGGTGACAGCTTCTTCAGAGATGGTGGCTTCGTATAAGCACTTGAACCAACTGAAGATAACACATTATTTGATGGCTGCTGTCTCTATGAGTTAGGGCACTTAGCCCAGCTGGTTGAAGTAGAAATATTATTTTGTTTTTGTTTTTGTTTTCAGATATGCTCATAGAAGCAGATATGTTAGCATTGTGTTGTCTGTCCGCTTGGACTGAGTAGATGCCTATTTGGGCTGCAGTCTCCATCGAGGCCAGTGGCCACCAGTTAAATGGATTAGATTAAGGATGGCTTATGTATCATTTCTTTATCTCAGTTGCTGTCCAGGTATCCTATTAAGCCACAGTACTTTTTCAAAAAACTCTTATGAGGTACCTCAGTGTAGAAAACAGAATAGTTGAGTTGTCATGAGCTGAGGGAACCCCTGTCCATCCTGTTGTTGAAGTTGGCTCCCAAGCCTTTGCCACTCCCAGCCACAGCAGACATCACTTGTGTGTGTAAGTTGAACACATTTTACTGTAAAAACAAGAGCCCTGGTTGCTCAGTACAGCTCTAGTTTTCCCCTGGCTGTGCCTGATGGAGGCAGAGGACAAGATGGTTCAGCATGTAACCCTTTCCTACCCGCAGAGCCATGCCTTCACTTAATGCCCCAAAAGGTGCAGCCAGTATGTGAACCCCATCTGGCTGATTCCCGGGGGCCCCAGCCAGGGCAGCGTGTATGTGTGCAGAATAAGCAGGGCCAGGGCCCTGCCCTGGTGTGGCTCAGCAGAGTCCTCCTCCCTCCCACCTCCTACCCTGCTGCCTTCATCCACCAGGCGCTGAAGTACGCCTTCCAGACCCACGACCGCCTGTGCTTCGTGATGGAGTACGCCAACGGTGGCGAGGTGAGCCGCGGCTGCCTTGGCTTTGCCCTCTGGGGCCTTCTTCTTTAGGGTGGGGCGGGTTGGAGAGGAGCTGTGGGTGAGATGGAAGGGTGGAGGGAAATTTCAGTGTCATCTTGTGCTCCTCTCCCTTGAGGCAGGCGGCATCATCTCCATTTTGGGGGGCGGTCACTGAGGCTCAGAGAGGTTCAGTGGCTTGCCCAGGTTCACACAGCTAGTGAGTGGGTGGGTCAGGTCCACACCAGTCCAGAGAGGTGTGGAGAGGGCTGTGGGGCAACAGCACTGGGAAGGATGGTCTTAAAGGCCCCAGAAAAGGCTCCCAAGGGTTAAAACCTAGCAGCCCTCTGTTCCCGTGTCCTTCCAAAGTGGATTCCAGCAGCCACTCAGCTCCCCCTCACAGAGTTACCTCACTTCTGTCACCCACTGCTTGCCTCGCGCCTTCTCTGTGCAGCGGTTGGCACGCCTGTATTGGGATGGGAGGTTTGCTCATCCGTCCGATCTGGGCTTGCCCACGGCCTATTGTTACTTGGTCATGACGTGTGCTTCTCTTTGCCTCCATGCTGTCCTCCCTCCTCTGTCTTGGATGTCCCTGTCATACCCTCTTGTGGGTGTCTCCTGGTGGACCCTCGCCCTTCACCCCCAGGTCTGTGTCACTCGTGAGCTTCTGCGCTGTGCCTTGCTTGGTCCCTGTAGCTGTCACTTACTGGTTCATGACACAGGTGTCACCACATCACTGGGCTGGGGTAGGGGGTTGGGAAGGTGAGGGCAGGTGGGTAGGCTGGGGCCTGACCTCCTCTCCTCACTCCTTCCTCCTGCAGCTGTTCTTCCACCTGTCCCGGGAGCGTGTCTTCACGGAGGAGCGGGCCCGGTTTTATGGTGCAGAGATCGTCTCGGCTCTTGAGTACTTGCACTCGCGGGACGTGGTGTACCGCGACATCAAGGTTAGTGGCAGGGTGTGCACCAGGCTGACCTGTGGCACGCACACCACATGGGACTCACACTGGGGAGGTGGGACTGAGGCCTTCTGCCCTCATTCACCAAGCTTCCCACCAAGGTCCAGGGTGGTGGTTCTGTAGCAAGTGGCCCCAAGTAGGGACCTTTCCAAGCCTCCCACGAGCACTCCTAGGCCGCTAGTGGAGTGTGAACTGACACAATCCCTACTTTATTTATTTATATTTATTTATTTATGAGGAGTCCTGCTCTGTTCAGTGCAGTGGCTGTCTCTTATACACATCTAGATGTGTATAAGAGACAGCTCCTAGGCCGCTAGTGGAGTGTGAACTGACACAATCCCTACTTTATTTATTTATATTTATTTATTTATGAGGAGTCCTGCTCTGTTCAGTGCAGTGGTGCGATCTCGACTCACTGCAACCTCCGTCTCCTGGGTCCAAGCTATTGTCCTTCCTCAGCCTCCTGAGTAGTTGGGATTACAGGTGCCCGCCACCGTGCCCAGCAAATTTTTGTATTTTTAATAGAGATGGGGTTGCACCATGTTGGCCAGGCTGGTCTCAAACTCCTGACCTCGTGATCCATCCACCTCAGCCTCCCAAAGTGCTGGGATTACAGGTGTGAGCCACCGCACCCAGCCAAGTTTAGAAGATAGTTCGGCAGTGTGTGCACAAGAGAAGTGGGGACACACATTCACCTTAGAAAGTGTGCCTCCCACTCAGCAGCAGGACTCACTGTAGCCCCAACTGGAACAACCCAAGTGCCCACTGTGAGGAGAGGTCAGACCCACTGTGGAGTGTTCGCACAGTGGGGTGCCACACAGCAGTTAGGAATGAGCTACGGCGACATGCGACAGTGTGGACGCATCTCATAGGCTAATGTCGAGGGAAAGCCGCACAGAGGAGGTGAGTCCACAGTTCACAGGTGTGTCTGTGTGCAGTGGTACAGACGGGAAGTAGAGGTTAATTCTTGTGGGGGATGGTCAGTAACTGGGAGGGGCACACAGGGCCTTCCAGGGGGAGATGCCATCTCAGCCTCGCAAGCAGCTGGGACTATAGGTGTGTGCCACCATGCCTGGCTAATTTATTTTTCATATTAAAAAATATGGAGATGGGGTCTTGCTGTGTTGCCCAGGCTGGTCTCAAACTCCTGGGTTCAAGCAGTCCTGCCGCCTAAGCTCCCCAAAGTGTGAGCCACTTTGCCTGGCTGCATATTTCATAATTAAAAGACAAAAAGTCTAGGAAAAAAAAAAATAGAAGAAAGCTTGTGCCCCCATGTTCAAACGTAAGAACCTGCAGCTGACAGTGGGGGCAGTGGGTGGACAGGGCCTGGCTCTCGGTTCTCCCTGCCCAGCTGTTTCCAGGTACCCTGGGGGTGGGCCAGGGTGTGGGGAGGGTTGGGTCTGGCCTCTCTCTGAGCCTCAGAGGGTGAGGCTGTGTGTGCTGGGCCCAGCCTGGCATGGGAGGGTTGATGTCCAGGAGCCCCTGGCATCTTTCCCTGGAAGGAAAGGCTGGGGTAGCAGGAACCCCTCGGAGCACACGCCTGAGATCCATTGACTTTTGCAACAGCTGGAAAACCTCATGCTGGACAAAGACGGCCACATCAAGATCACTGACTTTGGCCTCTGCAAAGAAGGCATCAGTGACGGGGCTACCATGAAAACCTTCTGTGGGACCCCGGAGTACCTGGCGCCTGAGGTGTCTGGGGTTTGCGGGGGGAGTAGGAACATGTGAGGCCAAGGGAAGGGGGAACCCCCAGACCTGTGTGTTTCCAGCCCAGATGCCCTGAGGGCAGGACTGTGATGCCAGCCTCAGGGCCACGGGCCCAGCCCTCATTTCCCCTCCATCCTCAGGTGCTGGAGGACAATGACTATGGCCGGGCCGTGGACTGGTGGGGGCTGGGTGTGGTCATGTACGAGATGATGTGCGGCCGCCTGCCTTTCTACAACCAGGACCACGAGCGCCTCTTCGAGCTCATCCTCATGGAAGAGATCCGCTTCCCGCGCACGCTCAGCCCCGAGGCCAAGTCCCTGCTTGCCGGGCTGCTTAAGAAGGACCCCAAGCAGAGGTGAGGGCTGGCATCGGCCCCGTCCAGTCCAGCCCAGCCCAGCGCCACCTGCTGCCACTGTCCCTGCGGCCTGGAGGGGGCAGCGTTCACAATGGTGCTCGCTTGTGGGGTCGCAGTGTGTGTTGTCCCCACACAGCCCCTGAAAATGTCCACAGTGGCACTTAGGGAGTGCTCCCCCCAGGGCAGGCCCATCCTTGACACTGCCTTATGGGGGACACTTTTATGGGGACACTGAGAAACAGGGCATCCCTAGGCCTGGCTGGGGCCGCCAAACCATATGTGGCAGAGCCAGGATAGGAACTGAGCCTGCCCTGCTAACTCCCTTTCTGGACTCAAGGGTGAGGCCAGGCTGTGAGGACACATGGGTCCAGGTTGCTGACTCCCTGGCTCAGACCCTGGGCAAGTGAGCTCCCTCCCTGAGCCTCGGTTTCCTCCTGTGAAGTGGTGGTTTGTGGTCAAGATAGAATCATTAAAGGCCATACAGGGCCTGCCTGTGCCGAAAGCCCGTCTCCCCGAACCCAGCCGCTCTGGGAGGCAGGTGCTGACGGCCATCTCTGCCCAGGCTTGGTGGGGGGCCCAGCGATGCCAAGGAGGTCATGGAGCACAGGTTCTTCCTCAGCATCAACTGGCAGGACGTGGTCCAGAAGAAGGTGAGCCCCCACTGCCTGCCCCAGCTGGACCCTCAGGGGCCTGGCCCGCTCGTGCTGACCTTGGTTGATGCCTCCTGGCCTCAAGGTCCCTGAGCCTGAGCTCCTCTCCTCCGTAGCTCCTGCCACCCTTCAAACCTCAGGTTACGTCCGAGGTCGACACAAGGTACTTTGATGATGAATTCACCGCCCAGTCCATCACAATCACACCCCCCGACCGCTGTGAGTGCCTGGGGCCCCCGTGCTGGTGTGCCTGTCCCGGTGGTGGAGGGATGGGGTCTGCTCTTAACCCACTTCTCGAGGAAGGCCCTTGAAGGCCCCTGCTTCATGTCTGGGAGGTTTCCCCCAAGGTCTGCTCTCAGGTCCTTTTGCTGTTGGTCCTCTTTGGACTTGGTGAGGCCACCAGGAGCCATTGGCTGCAGCACATTCTGGAGCTCAGTGCGGGGGTTCAGGGCAGGAGACAGCCAGGTCTGTGAGGCTGGCTGGGTTCACTGCTTTACAGCTGTTTGAATTCTTACTCTGAACCCAGTCCGGTGCTGGGCTATGCTGGGGACACAGCACTGATTGAGCCAGCCCTGGGCCCTGCCCTGGAAAGCTCCCAGCCCAGGTAGGGTGGATGGCCTGGAGTGGTCAGGGCTAGGCTGTGGGAGCCCAGGGACTAGGGAATCCCAGAGGAAATAGCTGACATGGCCTGCAGTTAGGGAGGGCTTTCTGGAGGAGGAAGCAAACACGTCAGCTGCCAGAGGAATGGGAGGAATGGCATGTGGGATGCCAGCAATGGGAGAAGCATGGCACAGCCAAGGACAGGCAGCAGCCGGGAAGAAGAGAGGGCATGGGGCTGGAGTGCAAGGGTCTGGGGGCCACTGGGAGGGGTGGGGACTGCTTACATGGGGGGAGCCAACCAGGGAAGGGTTTCGTAGAGAGAGGGACAGGGTTAAAGAAGGCCTTTAGAAAGCCGCCCCCTGGGCTGCCTGTGGAGAATGGATGGGAGGGCACGAGAGGCAGGCCAGGACAGGGCTCTGGGCTGGACCCTGGCGTAGTGGTGTATGGAACAGAGAGAAAGTGGGAGGCTCAGAAGGCCCTGCCAGCTGTGGGGCGCATGGGCAAGGGCACAGGAAACTCCCAGGGGAGGCTGCCCGGGGCTCAGGTTTGGGGAGTGGAGCTGTGGCTGAGGGGCTCCATTGCAGAGGGAGGTTTCTGGGCCTTTCCTGTCTGTCCTGTGGGCAGCCCCCGCCAGCTGGGGCCATTTCCCCAGGGAGTCTGGGCAGGTGTCCCAGGCCCTCTCCTGACCGGTCCTCCCCATCCACCTCCGCCGCCCTCAGATGACAGCCTGGGCTTACTGGAGCTGGACCAGCGGACCCACTTCCCCCAGTTCTCCTACTCGGCCAGCATCCGCGAGTGAGCAGTCCGCCCACGCAGAGGACGCACGCACGCACGCAGCCATCACCGCCGGGTGGTTTTTCCCCCTAAGTTTCTACTTTGCCTTTTTGGTTTGTGTCCCCACCCCCACCCCCACCTCCTCACCCCCTTTCCAGTTCTTCTTCAGGCCCCTCCCAGACGCACCCCAGCAGCCCCTGCAGCCCCTGCAGCCCCTGCAGCCCCTGCAGCCCCTGCCTCCAGCCTCCAGCCTGACCTTTGTGCCCAGACTCGCTTTTGGGATACTCCACCTCTCGCCCAGGCCTGGGCTGTTGGAGAGATTCAGGTTTTAATCTATACAAGCCCCAGTGAGGGGTGAAGCCTGACGCCCGGGGCCTGCCTGAGTTTCTGGCCCGGGTGTCGTGCTGGTGGCTGCCTCCGCGCTGCTGCTTCCAGAGGAAGGCTGCCTTCTGGTGGGACGCGACACCCGGCAGACAGTGGTGCTGCCTTCCAGGCCCCGTGGCCTAGGCTAGGAGTGGCCAGGCACGGGGCGGTCCAACCCCCCACCTGCTGTCCCCCCATGGGGGCAGAAAAGCAATAATGTCCAGGGGCAGGCAGGGGCCCTTGGGAGCTGCAGGGTTGGGGGTTAGGGCTGCTCCCTGGTGAATGGAGCCAGGTCCCAGGATCTGCGCCATGGGGAACCGGGAGGGGCCGGGCTGGGTGCCGCCTCCTG
Organism: Mandrillus leucophaeus; assembly: GCF_000951045.1. Taxonomy (NCBI): domain Eukaryota; kingdom Metazoa; phylum Chordata; class Mammalia; order Primates; family Cercopithecidae; genus Mandrillus; species Mandrillus leucophaeus. The sequence goes on from NW_012098765.1 coordinate 2,941,340, forward strand.
GTCCTGTCTCCTCTCCACCAAGCTGCCCTCACCCTATGGATTGAGGCAGGAGGAACATTTGGGGGCAAACCTGCCTGCCTCCCAGCCCCGTGCCTTACTAGGGCTTCCTTCCAGCTGGCCTTACCTCCTGCTGGACCCCAGGCCTGGCCTAACCCCATTGGGGGCTGTGGGCTGGGCTCACCCCCTTCTCAGCGGGGGTGGAGGGGCACCAGCCTCGGCTGTTACAATCTTACACCGGACAGTATTGGGCCGCATGGACTTGGTCAGGGAGGGGTGGGGGTGGGCATCTCCGGTAGCTATTGGGGTGGGGGGCCTCTGAGAAGGGAGACTCCTAGGCCCCCTCATCCCTCCCTCTCCCCAGGGCCCCATGTTCTGCAGCCTTAAGGTTGAACGTGAACGCACGTCCATGTCAGTGCTGTGGGACTCCTGTGCGTGCCTCGGACTGCGTGTGTCAGCGGGATGCAGGCACACGTGGGTGTGTGTGCATGTGTGTTGTGTGTGAGGGCAGCGTGTCCTCCAGTGTGCGTGGTGTGTGGGCTTGGGCCCCATCCCTGGCCCGAGCATTTCATCCTGTGGGGGAGGGGTGCTGACCTAGTGGGAGGAGCCCCGCCTTGATCCATGAGCTGCCCTGCCCACGCCTCCCCTCCCTGCAGCAACACCTCTGGGTGTTTGGAGTTCAGCTTTTGTGGGTTTGCTCTCCCTACCCCATCTCCTGTACGATGCAGTTCATGGCAGGGTGGGGAGGGTGGGGTTGGTTCGGGTGGGTGAGGGTCTTTTTCCTCTGTGTGCGATGTCGTTATCTGACAGTTCTCCGTCCCTACTGGCCTTTCTCCTCGTCTTCATATTTGTACGGTACAAGCAATAAAGACACTCATTTCAGACCAGGGCCCAGCCTGCACTCACGCCGGCCCAGCCACTCTGGGCCTTGCCTTGGTGATGGAGTCGGACCCCTGGGCCCCAGCTCCTCCTGTAGTAGTCGCTCCCTTCAGCAAGCAGGGCGCTGAGCAGGGGCGTGGAGGTGAGAAGGAGCTCAGGGCCAGGGCAGCTGGGGTGTGTGCAGGAGCTCAGGCTGGAGAGGGTGGGTGCAGCTGGCGCTGTGGGGCTGAGGGGTGTGGGGAGGCTCCACGCTTGTGGGGCTGTGGTGGACAGAGACCTCTCCAGGCCCTCAGTGCTGCTGAAGCTAAGAGAGGTGGGGTGGAGGGACAGGGCTGGAAGATCTGGGTAGTCCAGAATGAGGAGGTGCCTGTGCTGTCACGGAGTGAGGGAGTGGTTCATTCCGCAGGGCTGCCGAGCCTTAGAGGGGGGCATTCCTGTCCTGCCCCACCTCCCCATTTATGCTGCCACCCGGAAGCCTCGAGGCCCCCAAATTCCAGTACAGACCCAGTGGTGTGTTCATGGTGGCGTGGCTGCTGTCTCCTGGGAGCTCCTGAGCGTTTGGTTGGAACCCCGTTCAGCTTGGGGTCAGCTCTCCGCTAGGCGCTGCCCTTTAGCCTGGCTGTGTCTGGGCCCCTGCACTTCCCATGCTTGAGTCACGTGGCCACATGGCCGGGCACTGGCCGGACAGCACGCCCCCCCCAGCCAGGGACCAGGGACCAGAGCTTTGGCCTGCCCTGCTGAGCCCTGCTGTGCAGAGGGCCTGGCACAGATGAATTTGAGATTTTGCCACAAGGTGTTAGCACTTCACACCCGTTGAGTCTTTGAGATTTTAAGTGAATATAAGCAGAAAAAGATCCAATTTACAGAAATCAGAGTTAGCTACAGCTAACACTCGTGTTCGGTTGGGGTTTTTTAGTTTGTCTTTCTAAAGTCCTGTGTACCTTAATTTAATTACAAAAGTCTACCCTGGTGGTCATAAGCAGGCAGGCCTATAAAGAGAGGCCTTTTACTCTTCCTTCTCGTCCCAGCCCCGAGTTGACCCACGTTGCTGCTGCTCACACCACGGTGACGCAAGTCTGGTGTGGGCACAGGCCTGGCTACCTCATCTTGTTAGTGGCTCTCTCCTCTTCCACAGGATGGGGGCCCACAGCTGCAGCAACCGGCCCCATAGTTGAGCACATGTGGTTATCCTATAGAGCTTTTCCCAAGGAGGGTGTTTGAACTTAGAGTCTTAATAAAATCTTACCAAATAAATTTTGAGTAGAATAATCGTCTTTTGCAATGTACATTTTAAAAATTTCACAAGTTCTTTTTTGTATATAAAGAACAGTAGACTGGGCACAATGGTTCACGCCTGTAATCCCAGCACTTTCAGAGGCCGAGGCGGACGGCTCTCTTGAGCCCAGGGGTTTGAGACCAGCCTGGGCAACATGGGGAGACCCTCATCTCTACAAAAAATACAAAAATTAGCTGGGCATGGTGGTGCATGCCTGTCATCCCAGCTGACTTGGAAGGCTGAGGTGGGAAGATCACTTGAGCCCAGGAGTTTGAGGCTGCAGTGAGCTGTGATTGCGACACTGCACTGCAGCCTGGGACAGTGAGACCGTGTCTCTAGAAAAAAAAAAAAAAACATGATACATGCCATTAAAAAAGACAGCAAAGCAGGAGTATAAGAAAGTAAATTCACCCAAGGTCTCAGGACCTTGAGTACTCACTTTGGTGCTGATTACCTCTGTGCAAATGGACACAGCATAATAAATTGGTAGTTTCCTGCTCTTTTTGCATCATCTTTTCCAGTTAATGTGAAGCCTCTGGGGGCTGCCCTGTGTGCATTGATAACTGTGTTGAGTCAGGGGTAGCAGTGAGATTCCCTTTTAGCTGCTGCATTTGGGGAACTCAGACTTTCCAGCTGCTTCCTCAGGGTAGACTCCTCAACCGGTTCAGCCGCCCTGTTAAAAGGAATTGACTTGGTTTCATTTGGTGCTACCAGCAGTCCTGTAATAAACTTTAGCTATCTGTCTGTACTGTGCTTGTGCTTTTGTTTGTCGTCTACATCCCACGATTTTAACGTCCAATACCTTCCCAAAAAAGTGTAGCCATTCACATAAATAAATTTTGAAATAATTGGAGACTTGCAGAAAACTTTGAAAAATAATACTGTACTAAGATTATTCCAGGCCTGGGGCAGGAAATGTACAAGATGAGCCTGGGGCGTCCTGCAGTGCCTGAAAGTAAGCACAGATGTGCTTAAGTCACAGGGACACAGGAGCCAGCAGAAAGCTCCCAGTGGTCAAAGCTGAAAAGAATTTGAACAACAAAATAAATAGCATAATACTGGGTTTTCACCCAAAATGTGAAATAAGTCTACTGCTAAGTGACAAAATGGTGTGAATACACAAATCTACACAAAATCATAAGTAATTTCTGTAGACAGCCTTCAAGGAGGGCTATGTAACCCCCACTTCTTAGGTGTGGGCTGCAGTAGCTCCTCCAAAGAGTGCAGTGTGGAGAGGGAGGAAAAAGTAACTTCTCAGTGAAGATCTGACAAACATCATCCAGCCGATCGAGGTCAACATTGCTGATGAATCCCCTTCACGGTGTCCCTTTAATGTGGTGTAATAGAAGGGCACTTTCCCTCTGATCCTCCTCCCGCAGACACACACCACCTCCCTGAGAGGAAGCAGACATCAGATCTCAGTTGAGGGATTTGTCTGTCAAGATGGTTAATCAGAAAAGTCTGAGAAAGTGACACATCCAAGATAAACCGAAGGAGTCATGGTGACTAAATGTGTCCTGAAATAGAACGTAGGGAAAAAGGAAGGCTGAATAAAGCATGGACTTAGTAGATGAATATTGGTCTAACAGATTGTGACAAATGGGGCACACTAATACGAGATGTTCATCGGGGAAATTGGGTGTGGGGTAGGTGGGAACTGTCTATTCAAAAATAAAAGTTATGTAAAAGGGTTACAAAATATACCCTTCACCAGGTTCTTCATAGCATTTTACTTAAAACGGACAAAAATGGGATCGGAATTTTCCATTTAGCCCTCCACCTCCTGCTCCACGTCTGTATACCTTTTCCAGAGAACATTCTGCTACATAACTGCTCTCCAGTTGTCAAGGTCAGGAAGCTAACGTTGAAACCGCTGTTCTTGACAGATTTTATAATGTCCGCTAGTGGTCACACTTGATGTCCTTGTATGTTAAAAATTCCTAGCTAATGACCAGGCTCACACGTTGCATCCAGTTGGCAGGTGTGAAACCCACAGGACAGTTATTTTGCAGTTATTTTCCCTCAACCAGGGTTGGTTGCCTCACTTTTTTTTTTTTTTTTTTTTTTTTTGAGACAAGAGTTTCGCTCTGTCACCCAGGCTGGAGTGCCATGGTGTGATCTCAGCTCTCTGCAACCTCGGCCTCCAGAGTTCAAGTGATTCTCCTACCTCAGCCTCCTGAGTAGCTGAGGTGACAGGCACCCACCACCACACCCAGCTAATTTTTGTATGTTTAGTAGAGACAGGGTTTCACCATGTTGGCCAGGCTGGTTTCGAACTGACCTCCAGTGATCCACCCACCTCAGCTTCCCAAAGTGCTGGGATTACAGGCTGAGCCACTGCGCCTGGCCTAAAGGTTTATTGTTTGTTAAGCTACTTACCTCTCACCATTTGCCCACAAGGAAATTCCTTGTGGACAAGACAGAGTTCAAAGTCATCCCTGTGCTTCCGTGAGACAAACCCATATTTGATGGCTTCCTCTGCCCTATTGTTTGAGCAAGACTAGGCATGGATGACTGTACCTGTAAATCGTGCATTCAGTAAATGGCTAATCAAACTCAAAGCAGCCGTTCGTCTCTTGTCTATGACCTGGAAGCCCCCTCCCCTGCTTCAAGTTGTCTCGCCTTTCCGGACCGAACCAGTGTACAGCTTACACATATTAATGACGTCTCATGTCTCCATAAAAATGATAAAACCAAGCGGTGCCCCGAACACCTCCTGAGGCTATGTCACGGGCACGTCCTTAACTTTGGCAAAATAAACTTTCTAAATTGATTGAGACCTATCTCAGACACCTTTTGGTTTACATAGTTAATAAGCATCTTGTGTAGAGGCATTTTGTAGATACCCTGATTCCTATCAGATGTTCACCCACTAGTTTGAACATCTATTGATGTTTCTTGCATGAAACGATGCTGTGGTGGTTGCCAAATAGAATTTTCCATCCTTCTATATTTATTAGTTCGGCCAGGCATGGCTCACATCTGTAATCCTAGCACTTTGGGAAGCCAAGGCGGGAGGATCACTTGAGCCCAGGAGTTCAAAACCAGCCTAGGCAACAAAGTGATACCCCAGTCTCTACAAAAAATTTTAAAATTAGGCAAGCATGGTGGCACACGCCTGTAGTCCCAGCTACTTGAGAGGCTGAGATGGGAGGCTCACTTGAGCCTAGGAGGTTTAGGCTGCAGTGAGTCATGTTCACACCACTGCACTCCAGCCTGTGTGACAGAGTGAGACCCTGTCTGAAAACAAAACACATCTATTAGTTCACATTCTAAGGATTAGAAGAGCTTTTCTTTCCCACTGTCTGAGTTATATCAGAATAAACATGTATTTTAATTTTATTCAGTAGTTTGTGATCTGTGACTATCATCTTGATGCTCATATTTTCTAGATTTAGCTAGTGACTTCTGCATCTATGTGACTTGCCCTGCCATTGGGACACTTTCTGCCACACAAAAGTATTCCAGATCTTGTACCTTCTCTTGTATGACCCTGGGATCAGCCATTTCTCCAAGTAGACCTGGTTCCTTTTAGTGGAGAATGGGATGCGGCGGCCAGGGCCTGGATGGTACCGGTGCTTCTTACTATTGGGGTGTCATTGCTCTTAAACCCTCCCAGTGGACTAAGCTAGGAAATACATGTTTGCATACCCAACACTTATTTCTATATATGTGTTCACACAATTTTATCTCCAATTCCATTGTGACACCGACACCACAAGGGTCATTCTAACCTCTGATCTATGTTTGTACATCCATCCTCTGACGGTACAAACCCTGATTCTACATTTTGAAATCATCCCGACTTTATGGTCGAGGAAAGTGAGGTTCAGAGGGGCTGCTTCTGGGCAGCAGGATGAGGCTCTGTCTCCAGCTGCCCGACCTCAGAGGGCTTCGAGAGGACAGAGCCAGCCTGCGGGGCACTCGCCTTTGTGCACCTGCCTAGGCGAGGCGGGCTCAGTGCGCACGCGCCCAGGCGCATTTAAAGCACCCGCCGCGCCTCTCTTCCCCTAGCTGCAAGGGTCGGTGCTTGGCCTCGCCCGCAACACCCTCCTGGAGGATGCTGGTGAGAGGCAGGGACCAGGGGCCCGGCTCCCGGCTCAGGCCTCTCTTTAGGCGCTGAGTCCCCAGGCCCTCTCCTTTGCAGAGTCCCGCTGCCTCCCTCGATGCAGAGCCTTCAAGCGACCCAGTCCCCGACGGCTTCCCCTCGGGCCCCAGTGTCTCCCCAAGACGCCTGGAGAGGCCGCCGGGGCTGGAGGAGGCGCTGAGCGCGCTGGGGCTGCAGGGAGAACGCGAGTACGCCGGGGACATCTTCGCCGAAGCCATGGTGAGCCGCCCCGCCGCTTGCCCTGGTGAGGCCGACGCCAGCCCCCCACCCAGCACCCACTCAACACCACCTCTGAACTCCCACCGCTCCAGCCCCTCTCCTCCCCATCACTGGCGGCCGGCGTTCCTTCTCTGCAACGTCCAGGCTGTTGTTTTGTTTTCACAGAGCACCGTTTCTACCGCTGGGAATGCCCTTTCCCACCGTCCCCGGGCTCTTTACAGCCCCTCCTGGGGTGTTTGTGGTCCCCGTACTTATCCTCCACATTTATTCAACAAATATTTAATGGTTTAGTAGCAAATGTTTTAAGCGCTGGAGATGCTGCAGTGCTGGCCTCGTTCTGGGGAGATGAGCAAACACATAGGACAGTTAGGGAAAGGCCATCCACACCAAAGCGTTGCCCTTGCCAGCCTTCAGACATCCCTATGAGAGGGGTGCTGCGGCAGGAAGACTGAAGGGAGGAGTTTATTTAACGTCTTGCCAGCGACTCTCCTGGGCCAGGATCTCTGTTAGGGCCTGAGAGACACCTGTGTTCTGGGCAGAAGTCCCTGCCCTCATGGGACTGGCAGCCTAGCGGCCAAATAGACAAAGCATACAGGGAGACATCTTCAGAGTGAAAATGCTGAGACAAAGAGATAGTGATTGGGTGGGAGGAGTATAAATAAAGTCATGGAGATGTTAGTTGAATGACGGAAAGGCCGTGCAAGGCGTTGGGGAAGGACCCTCTCTGTAGAAGAAACAGGAAGTGCAAAGGAGCTGGGGTAGGAATGGGCTTGGTATAGTCTAGGAGCCAAGAAGGTGGCTGTGGCTGATGTGTGGGTTGTCGGGGAAGAGAGGGAAGAGGTGATGTTGAAGCAGAGCCTGAAAGAAATTAGAGTTTTCTCCAAGGGTACTGGGAGCTATGGAAGGGTTTTATAAGCTGGGGAGTTCCTTGGTCAGATCTTTCTTTGGGAAGACCCTTTTGGGTGCTCTGAGGCAGAGAGGTTGAGGATTGGTGGTCAAGAGTTGAAGTCTGAGGCTGGGCGCAGTGGCTCATACCGGTAATCCCAGCACTTTGGGAGGCCAAGGTGGGCAGATCACCTGAGGTCAGGAGTTCAAGACCAGTTTGGTCAACATGGTGAAACCCCGTCTCTACAAAAATACAAAAATTAGCCGGGCGTGGTGCTGCATGCCTGTAATGCCAGCTACTCCGGAGGCTGAGGCGAGAGAATCACTTGAACCCAGGAGGCAGATGTTGCAGTGAGCCGAGATCGTGCCATTGCACTCCAGCCTGGGCAACAGAGTGAGACTCCGTCAAAAAAAAAAAAAAAGGTGAAGTTCTGGGAACCTAGGGGGAGACACCCAGGAGACTATGTGGCTCTGGGGGCTACAGACTGGAGAGGTGGGTATGGAGGCATCTGAAACAAAGCCCAGAGTTCTAGGTGAGGACATGTAAGAGGAGCTCATTTGGAGGCCAGTTTGGGTGTGGCACACCTGAGATGTCCAACTGACTGGAGGAGGCTGCTACACCCAGGGCTGGAGCTCAGGAGAAAGGCAGAGGCACAGGTGTGGAGAGTGAGGCATCCCTGCCCTAATCCCAGGTGTGCCGCATGCTGCCCCGGAGAGCCCTGCCCCGCGCTGTGACCCCGGAGATGCGCGCCCTGGTGGTAGACTGGCTGGTCCAGGTGCACGTAGGTATCTGGAAGGGTGTGGGGGGCTGAGTTTGCGTCGCCGCCTGGGACCCCGTGGTCACCTGTGCCCCTCCTCAGGAGTACCTGGGTTTGGCTGGTGACACACTTTACCTGGCGGTGCACCTGCTTGATTCCTACCTGAGTGCTGGCCGCGTGCGCCTACATCGCCTGCAGCTGCTGGGCGTGGCCTGCCTGTTTGTGGCGTGCAAAATGGAAGAGTGCGTGCTTCCCGAGGTACTTCCGGGGTGGGGTTTGGGAGGGTGGATGGAGTCCTTTGGGGAGTCACTGATTCAGTGCCTACTGTGTGCCAAGCACCGTGCTGTGTCTGGGATTCACATGTATGAGGGAGGGGCTGTCAATGTGTCCCTTAAACAGAAGAGGAGACCGAGGCCCAGAGAGAGGAAGACACTTGCCCCACATCAAACAGTTGGAACTTCGACTCTGTCTAGAATAGTCTGTCTTAAGGCTGGGGGTGATGGCTCACGCCTGTAATCTCAGCACTTTGGGAGGTTGAGACGGGCAGATCACTTGAGGTCAGGAGTTTGAGACCAGCCTGACCAACATGGTGAAACCCTGTCTCTACTATAAATACAAAAATTAGCCCGGCGTGGTGGTGCACGCCTGTAGTCCCAGCTACTCAGGAGGCTGAGGTAGGACAATTGCTTAAATCCAGGAGGCGGAGGTTGCAGTGAGGTGAGATCACGCCACTGCACTCCAAAACAAAACAAAACAAAAAAACTCAAAAGGTATATCACTTTGGGAAACCAAGATGACCTCGTCTCTAATTTAGAAAAGTAAATAAAAATAATATAAACTAGGCCATCTTGAATAGTTACCGTCAGCATGCATGAATTTAGTGCCTTATCAGAACTGCCTGGTGAAGCAGGGAGTAGTATCTATTTTATGGCGGGCGGGGGGGGTGGTGGGAATGAGGCAGAGAGCTGAAGTGAATGTCCTGTGTGTCACAGTGAGCAGATGGTGGGGTTTGAACTCGAACCCAGGTCTTGAACCCAGGACTCTCAAGCCTGTGCTCTCTACGACTTCCAAACACAAGTCAATGGCCCCATTTTACACACCAGGAAACTGAGGTCCGGAACCTGGGGCCTTTTCAGGGCAGGGAGTAAAGAGCCGGGATCCAAGACTCCTTCACCTCCCCGCGCATTCCCCATCTGCAGCCCGCCTTCCTCTGCCTCCTGAGCGCCGACTCCTTCTCGCAGGCGGAGCTGCTGCGAGCCGAGCGCCGCATCCTGAGCCGCCTGGATTTCCGGCTGCACCACCCGGGTCCGCTGCTGTGCCTCGGGCTGCTGGCCGCGCTGGCAGGGAGCAGCCCCCAGGTGAATCCTGGTGGATACGGGGGTGGGGGCGTGGCCGACGCGAGGTGGGGCGTGGCCTGACAGTCGCCCCGCCTCACTTGCAGGTGATGCTACTTGCCACCTACTTCCTGGAGCTGTCTTTGCTGGAGGCCGAGGCGGCGGGATGGGAGCCAGGTCGTCGCGCGGCTGCGGCTCTGAGCCTGGCGCACCGCTTGCTAGACGGCGCGGGCTCCAGGCTCCAGCTGGAACTTTACAGGTGTAGTCTTGGCGTATGGGATCACAGCAGCTTCAGGGACTTCCCTTCCTGGTGATTTTTACCGTCTCAGAGAACGAGAGACCATTATTGGGGAGGAGGTGGCACCTAGACTTGATTTTTCTGTGTAGGGGAGAGAATGGAGTGGGAGGACCCCATTAGTCCAGATCTGGGGGCTCTTAACCTTGCTCCAGGGTGGAAGATAGTCTCCCAGGCCCAGAAGATGCTCCTGTTGCCTTCCAGGGCTGAGAACGAAGGGTCTCTCAGGCCTCGAGTCCTCCATCTCTGTATCTGGTGATGGATGGGGGTCCCTTTAGCTGCTAGGGCCGCTAACCATGCTACCAGGTGGCAGGGCGAACCACGGTTTCCCCCAGGATAGGATGGCTGCCCATCCTCAGCTCCCCTCTTTGCTTCCTTGCGTGTTCCGACTCCGCACTAGCCGCGCCCTGTAGGAAGAATTGGGTGTCCACCTCTCCCCGGTGCTCACCTAGTCACTCCAGTTGAGGATGGGACGCGTGCCGGATCTCAAGAGAGCCCCTGACCCGTCCTTGGGGACCCACATCGACGCTGCTTCTCACGAGTCCCCAGTTTCAAGGATGGGTCATCTCCAACCCCTTGTCCTACCTTAGTTTCTCCATCTCCCTGCTGCAGCCCCGAGGAACTGGGCCCCCTCGAGCCGTGCATGGCCCGCGCTGCGCTCCGAGGTCCCGCGCCGGGCCGCGCCGCAGTCTTCCTCAAGTACGCGCGGCCCCAGCGCCAGGGCACCAGCCTCACCGCCGCCTGCCTGCTCCGCTGCCTCCAGCCTGAGCCCCCCTGAGCGCTGAGACTCAGTCACAAAAACAACAACAAAAAAACCCCAAAACCCTCCCAGTGTGTGTCCATCTCTCATCTCAATAAAAGAATGTATTTTATTTTGAGCGCTCTCTGCCCTCATTGGGCGAATTCCAGTCCCTTCTAGCTTTTGATTGGTCGCTTTCCAGGCCTCGCATCCCTCTGATTGGATGTTCTCACCACTTCCTTTAATGGTTGCTGGGATATAAAATGCGAATTCTGAGCTCCACCACCAGGGGGCAATGGCGGGCTTCCCCAAGGGCCATTCAGCAGGATAAAACTGGGATCCCTTAAGGACTGGCAAGAAATCACGAAGGATGGGGACTGCGAGGAACTGAGAATGCCCGCCCCGGTCAGAAGAAATGCTATCTCGATGTTGCCAGCTTTTCAGATCTTATTCAAGTAAATCTGAAATTCTGCAATTCTAAATCTGCTTTTAGATGTCAACTAATTCAGTATTTCCTTTTTTTTTTTGAGACGGAGTTTCGTTCTTGTTGTCCAGGCTGCTGGAGTGCAATGGCGCGGTCTCAGCTCACTGCAAACTCTGCCTCCCGAGTTTAAATGATTCTCCTGCCTCAGCCTCCCAAATAGCTGGGATTACAGGCGCCTGCCACCATGCTCAGCTAATTTTTCTATTTGTAATAGAGATGAGTGTCACCATGTTGGTCAGGCTGGTCTCGAACTTCTAACCTTAGGTGATCCTCCCGCCTCGGCCTCCCAAAGTGCTGGGATTACAGAAGTGAGCCACCGCACCCGGCCTAATTCAATATTTCTTAGTGGTAGTACAAGCCCAATGCATCACATATACTGGGCTATGAAGATAGGGTCTCCCAGGCCTGGAAGATGCTCTGTGAAGGTCATCAGTTTGTAGTAGTAAGTCCTGGATAGTGAGAGTTTGATCAATGGGGTCTGATATGCTTAACCTGGGAAATGCCCAGGTGTCAACGGGGATAATTATGGTACCAACCTCCCGACACTGTGGTGAGGATGTGAGTTAAAATATACGTAAAGCGGCCAGGTGCGGTGGCTCAAGCCTGTAATTCCAGCACTTTAGGAGGCCGAGGCTGGTGGATCACGAGGTCAGGAGTTCGAGACCGGCCTGGTCAACATAGTGAAACCCTGTCTCTACTAAAAATACAATAAATTAGTCGGCGTTGTGGGAGGCACCTGTAATCTGAGCTACTCAGGAGGTTGAGGCAAGAGAATTGCTTGAACTCGGGAGGTGGAGGTTGCCGTGAGCAAAAAAACCCCAAAACCCTCCCAGTGTGTGTCCTGTCTCTTATACACATCTAGATGTGTATAAAAGTACAGCTTTATGACGATGTCTGACACCTAGGAGGTGTTGTAAAAGTGTTAACATTGTATCCCAGCAGGACTGTGATTTTAGGTACGGTTGTCCTCTGCTACTGTGCCCAGGTACCTAGGCATTTACTTGGTCAGAAAACATGGTTATGAATCAACGGATTTTTTTTTTTTAAAGACAGGGTCTCACTCTTTCATCATTCAGGTTGGAATGCTGTAGTGTGATCTCAGCTCACCGAAACTTCCACCTCTTGGGTTCAAGCAATCCTCCCACCTCAGCCTTCCAAGTAGCTGGGACCACTGGCGCATGCCACCATACCTGGCTAATTTTTGTATTTTTGGTAGAGACACGGTTTTGCCATGTTGCCCAGGCTGATCTCGAACTCCTTAGTTCAGGTGATCCACCTGCCCCAGCCTCCCAAAGTCCTGGGATTACTGGTGTGAGCCACTGCGCCCAGCCAGATCTCCGTGTTTTTAATTACAAAACAGACACACCCGAGGTGGGGAAGGGTGTGTGCACTGCTCAAGAACTCAAACTCAGGAGTTTTATACTCCTAACTGAGCCTGGGTTTGGAGATGCAGAGAGGAAAATGTTTGCACCCCTGAGGTGTTCAAGGCTGGACCCCAGGGATAAGGGAGAAACTCAGCAAAAGCGTTTTACAGCAAAGTACAATAAGAGATAGAGGCAGATGCTGTGGTTGAGATGGAAGGTGCTGAGTTCCGGTTTCTGTCTGTCACATGTGACTTGCCATGGGACCTCCAGCTGGAGGATGTGCTGTGGGGGTGGAGGTGGGGAGAGTGGAGACTCTTGGGGCTGAGACCCAAGCTAGAGTCTCAGGGGAGGGGGAAGGAGTAGTAATGCATAATGCCTTTCACTCACACACTCATTCATTCAACAACTATATATGGATGCTGACTCAGAGCCAGGCCCTCATGATCACATGACTCAGAGTCTAATGGATGATAAGAACACCAGTTGTTAATTGCCCATTAATGTATGAAGCCCTGTGCTAAATGCCTTACCTGAATAAGATAATTCCGTTCCTGCAACCGCTCTGAGGTTAACTTGCCTTTTATCCTCATGTCACACAGAGGAAGTCCAAGGAGGACGATAGAGGAACTTGGCCCAGGTCCCACAACTAAGGAGTCAGCTAAGGAGGACTGAAGGGCAATTCACCCTCGGTTTTTTTCTTGAAAGCTTCCTGCATGCTTCCTTTCCTGGGGACTTGTTCGCCTTCTCACTAGTTTTCCCCCATAGACAGGTGAGCTGGGTGAGGGCAAGAAGGAGATGTCTCTTGTTTATAGAGTTACTCCCTCCTCCAGGAGGACTTTATCACCACTTCAGCCCAGGGCAGGTACCTCCCACATCCCAGTTCCGACCCCCTGCCTGTGCCTCTTCCACCTCGGCCCTGACCCCTCTGCCTGTGCTTCCCAGGCTAGCCTGCTCAGGGCTGTCACTGTCTGGTCACTGGTCTGTCTTCCCACTGAACTGGGGGCCCAGTGAGGGTAGGGTCTGAAGCTCACGCAGTCTCTGCTATGTCCCACCATCATCCAGCACAGAGCTGGGCACAGAAAGGACGTCAGTGAATATTTGTTTCATAAATTAACAGATGAATCCCAAAGGTGGTATTATTTTTAATGTATCTCTTTTCTTTTCTTTTTCCTTTCCTTTCCTTTCCTTTCCTTTCCTTTCCTTTCCTTTCCTTTCCTTTCCTTTCCTTTCCTTTTTTGAGACAGCATCTCCCTCTGTCACCCAGGCTGGAGTGCAGTGGCACAATCTCGGCTCACTGCAATCTCTGCCTCCCACGTTCAAGTGATTCTCCTGCCTCAGTCTCCCGAGTAGCTGGGACTACAGGTGCACGCCACCACACCAGGCTAATTTTTGTGTATATATACAAAAATTTTGTATATATTGTATATTAGTAGAGACAGGGTTTTGCCATATTGGCCAGGCTGGTCTCAAACTCCTGACCTCAAGCGATCCGCCCGCCTGGGCCTCCTAAAGTGCTGGGATTACAGGCGTGAGCCACCTCGCCTGACCCTAAAGGTGATATTATTGTCCCATGTTACTGATGAGGATACAGAGTTCCAGGTAGTTTAAGCGAGCTGTCTAAGTCATACCACTAGTGAGAAAATAAGCTGGGATTTGAATTTGGGAAGCTTGGGTCCAAATCCTGTGTTCTCATTGGATATGCCAAATGGCCAGTGGGCTGAAAGCCAGCTTTCTGTGAGGCTGATGTCTTCCTGCTCTTCCTCCTAGGCTCTTCCTTTCCTTCTAGAAATCTTCGGGAGCTTTGGGCACCAGGGAGAAGAGCAGGCAGGAGGGTGGGGAGGGTAAGGGGAATGGGAACAATTTGGGGGGCGGGCTGGAGAACTAGGACTTGGCTAATCTGAGAGTGAGCATGGGGGAAGTCTCGAGGGGTTTCCCTAGACCCATAGGGGGCAGCCGGAGTCGGCTGCCGGAGGTGAGGGGGCGGAGAAAGGGTGGGGACCAGC
>NW_012098765.1:2956095-2959907 GCF_000951045.1 Mandrillus leucophaeus
CGAGGAGCAGCGGCGCCTGGTGGAGAGCACGGAGGTGGAGTGTTACGACTCCCTCACGGGTACGCCGTCGGAGGGTGGGGGATGGGGCACAAGGGGAGGGGGCAATGGGGAGAGCTTGGCGACTTGTGGCGGCAGGGACCCTGGGGCTGAAGAGTCCAGGGCTGTGGGCTTCTGGGGGAGACTTCAGAGCTTGATCAAGGAAAGGGATTAGGGGTAGGGGATAACAGGGTTCTGTGGCTAGAGGGAGCTGGGATGCAGGAAATGGTCTTTGGGTCGGGTCTTCAGGGCCCCGCTTCCCCTGAGTCATTCTTTCTACCCCCTGGCTCACGTGGACCTAAGGTGAGGAAGTCTTCCCTGAGCCAGCTGCTCGAGGTCCCGGCCCTCGCCCCGGTGCGGGCCCTTAGTGCTCTTGCCCACCGACAGCTCCGGGTGGATCGCCTAGCGGCGCCAGTCCGTGTTTTGGCGCCACCTAGCGGCGGCGCAGTTGCGTCTGTTTTGATAGGCGAGCGGATTGGCGCCCCCGGTTGTCGGAGCAATCCCTTAGGCCGGGTTCTCTGCAGCCTGGAGCCCCGGCTCCTCGAGGTCAGGTGGGTTTTGGGGGTGCCAGCAGGCTCTGAGAGTGCCGGCCCCGCCGCCCCCGCAGCTTGCCTGCTGCAGTCGGAGCTGGTAAACTACGAGCGCGTGCGCGAGTACTGTCTCAAGGTGCTGGAGAAGCAGCAGGGCAACTTTAAGGCCACCTACCGCGCCGGCATTGCCTTCTACCACCTGGGCGACTACGCACGCGCGCTGCGCTACCTGCAGGAGGCCCGCAGCCGGGAGCCCACAGGTGAGTGGCGGGGTCGGGTAGAGGTGAGGGCTGGGCCCAGGGCGGGGAAAGGGGCTGGAGCGGAGGGAACGGGCAGGAAGATCAGGGCAGAACAGCAGAGCCCTCCTCCCGCGGAGCTGCCTCTAGGGAGAGCTGTGCCACCCACCTACTACCTACACGCCCACTCATCCATTCATCCACCCCGCCCTTCACCTGCCATTCAAACATCCATCCACCTATCGCTCCTCTGACATCTCCCCAGTCATTTCTCATCTACCGTCATTGCCACACCTGATATCTCCTATTCACCTGCTCAGCCACTTCCCTATCCACCCATTGTCATCTCAATTACCCCCTCCTACGGCCGCCTACCGCCCACACTCATTCCTCCACTCACCATTCACACACACCTATTCATTCACTGCCTCCACTATCCACTCATCCACTCGGGTGGGCGATGCCAGGAAATTGGTGTGTGTGTGTGTGCGTGCATGTGTGCACTTACACACATGAGTGCAGGAGGGCAGACACAACACTCGGTTTTGTATTAAGAGCCAACGAGGAAGGAAGAGAGATTACAACAGGTGCAGAGTTGTGGGAGCAGAGACGAGATTAGTTTTCCCGTTAAGTGGCTGGGAGAGAACAGACTTCTTGCAGATGTCACTGGAGGATGAGAAGTGTGACAGGAGCCTCTGAGAAGAGGCATTCCTGGCAGAGGGTGCTGCAAATACAGGCACATAAAAGTGTGCGATGCCTCTGCTTTGCTGGCTGTGGCTGTGGCTTTGAGGAAGGGCTCTGGCTCTACTGGCTGTGTGAGCGAGCTGCTGGAGACTTCGGAGAATGGGGTGTGAGCCAGGGTGGTGTGGAAGTCACCTGCTGCCCCAGGACACCCAGATGATGCCCTGCCCACCTCCCCTGCAGATACCAATGTGCTCCGTTACATCCAGCTGACTCAGCTGAAGATGAACCGTTGCAGCCTCCAGCGGGAAGACAGTGGGGCTGGGGCCCAGACTCGGGATGTAATTGGCTGAGGCCAACCCAGGGGGACCTCTCTACCCCTCACCCTCCCACCTCACCATGTAACTTCCCCGACTCATGTGTTCGTTGGTAAAACACTTGTCACTGGTGATCACAACTTCTTTGTGTGGTGTTCTTGGGGGGACCAGGAAGGGCCTCATCCCTTGGACCTTAGAAACCCAGAGAAGCCCAGGAGGGTGTGTGGGGTTGGGTAGTGGGGGGGAATGTTCCGCTAGGATGACCCAGCATCAGGGCCTGGGCCAGGGAAAGAAACACAGTCTAGGCCAGGCGCAGTGGCTCATGCCTGTAATCCCAGCACTTCGGGAGGCTGAGGATCACTTGGGGTCAGGAGTTTGGGAGCAGTCTGGTCAACATGGTGAAACCCTGTCTCTACCAAAAATACAAAAATTAGCCAGGCGTGGTGGCGGGAGACTGTAGTCGCAGCTACTCATGAGGCTGAGGCAGAAGAATCACTTGAACCCAGGAGGCGGAGGTTGCAGTGAGCTGAGATGGTGCCACTACACTCCAGCCTGGGTGACAGAGCAAGACTCTGTATCCAAAAAAAAAAAAAAAAAGGAAAAAGGAACACAGTCAAGTACGGTAGGGGGCAGGGGTTACCTTTAATGCTCCATTTTGTGCCAAATCCCCCATGATGCCCTGTCCCTGAGTATCCCTGCCCACCCTCTCCCCAGTGCAGGGCGGGCACAGGGCTCCACCCCCTGGGGTACAAAGGAATAAGTTAAGTGTTCCCCCCTCCCTCCTTCCCCAATAAATAGAGTGAACATCCTGCCCAGGGCCTCCCCCGCCTTGTGGCATGGCGGGCTGGGGCGGGGCCTGGGGCGCTACATTCATGGCTGCCCAGGCGGGCGGTGGTGGGCAGGCCTTAGTGGGAGCCGTGGGCCCCACACAGGGGCACTGTGCTGTCCTGGTTCTGCCCCTCCATGTCCATGTCCAGCAGCGTAGGCTGCATGCTGGGGGGCCCAGGGCTCTCCGGAGTGTCTGGCCTGCTGGGAGGCGAGATGGTGAGTGTCCGGCCGAAGGAGACCAGTTTCCAGGGGTCCAAGCGGGGGCGACTGGCAGCCGGCCGAGGTCTCGGGGCAAAGGTCAGGGTGGTGGGGCGGCCTGGGAAATCGGGGGGCCGGCGGCGGGCTGGAAACAGGGCCTGGGGGTCGGGCAGGCGGGGGAAGTCCAGAAGGTCACGAGGGCCTGGTAAAAGAGGTTCAGAGGAGGTGAGTGGGGTGGGGC
Source organism: Mandrillus leucophaeus (assembly GCF_000951045.1). Taxonomy (NCBI): domain Eukaryota; kingdom Metazoa; phylum Chordata; class Mammalia; order Primates; family Cercopithecidae; genus Mandrillus; species Mandrillus leucophaeus. Next base: position 2,959,163 of record NW_012098765.1, read on the forward strand.
AGAGGGTGGCATTAAGAAAAGCCCAGAGCTTTTATATGAAAAGCATGAGTTCTGGTTTCTCTCGAGAAACCCATGGATCTTGCTGCATCCAATTTCCATCTGCACTGTGGCAGTCCTGGGACCTTGACCTAGGCTGGGACCACTCCCAGCTGCTTGCTCCTCTGGGTGGACCCTGGCATGTTCCTCAACCTTCTGGAGCTGCTGCTTAGCAGCAGCCACTGGGGCCAAAGCCCTGGTCTTCCTGACTCTCCTGCATTGGGCTAAGCTCACGCACAGACCTCAGGCATGGCTTATCTCTGAAGGGGGATAAAAATGGAGCCTCACTGCACGGGTGAGGAGCAAATAAAATGATAACTTACAACAAGCAGCACAGTGCCTGACGTGGGTACTTAATAACACTGCCATGGCCGCATCTCCCACCCAGTTAACAGATGGAGGAGAACAGTGTCTAGGCTGTGTAAGAATTGGCAATAGCCATGCTGGTCACCACTGCTAAAGGCACCTGTCTGGCCTTGTAGGCATCAGTTTGCCACCTGTGTCTCAGTCCCCTGGAGATCCCCAATGCCTCCAGGAGTGAGGGTAAAGGGACACAGACCCTCCTTAAGCAGGAGGATTGGCTGCCTGAGGGGTCATGGCTGGGCTGCACTTGCGACCCTGGCAGAGGAGGAAAGAAGGAGTTTTCTGCGGCCTGGGTGCGGGGCACCTCACTCACCAGGGCCATGGCCCGCGGGCTCGGGAGGCCCCC
>NW_012098765.1:2960552-2963000 GCF_000951045.1 Mandrillus leucophaeus
CAGTGGCACCGAGAGGTAGGACGGGGTCGAGTAGGGGGAAGGGGGCACGCTGCTGCCTCCGTCCTCCGCCTCCGCGAACTCCTCTGCAACCGGAGAGGGCCATCACTGGGCTGCAGGGCTGCCCAGGGCCCCACGGGGACTTGTGGCAAGGGACGACCCCCGATGACCCCTCCAACAGCAAGACCAAGGCCCACGAGCATGTTCTTGAACCTGTCTCCCTGAGAAGCCTCAGAGAAGGGTGGTCCCTGCCCCTGGGAAATGACCCCGCACGCCCCAGGGGCTACCATCTCCCTTTCCAGGGAGGCCTCCCACCCACTGGCCCAGTGAAATCTGGTTTCCTCCCTCAGCCCCAGGAGGCTCACCCCTTTGGCCAGGGAACCCCCACCCCCTTACAAGCACCCAGGCTCTTACCCATCTCATTGAGGCTGGCGAAGCCAGGGGCGATGGGTGTGTGTTTGGGGGACTTGCCCAGGTTGGGGGCACTCGATGACCACTGTTTGCTTCCTTCCCCCAGCCCCTTCAGCCTGTGGGGCCCAGGGAGAGTCGGAGACCTCAGTCCTGTGGCCTGGAGCCTGGAAGCTGGGGCTTGGGCACAGGGTGGGCACCGCCACGCCACACCTCACCTCTCCTCTCCTCCCACCCGCTCCTTCTGCAGGGTGGAGCTGGGCCCCCACGTTCGGCCCTTCTTCTTGCCCCCGACCAGTTCTTCCTTCTTTGGGGGCCCACCGCGGCTCCATGTCCCACTTCCTCCACTGCTGCTGCCACTGCTGCTGCCACCACAGTCCACAGGAGTCACTAGGTCCAGAGAAGCCACTTGGTTACTGGGTGGAGGGTCTGTCCCCACTGGACTCCCAGCCTCCAGTGCCCCCGGCTCAGCCCCACCCTCCGCCTGGGAGTCCAAGGGCTCTTTTGAACTCCAGTCGTGACCCTCCCTGCTATAAATTCCTCCGTAGCTCCCTACTGCTGTCAGGACAAAGTTCCAGCTCCTCTGCCTGGCACTGAAGGCCATGAGCGGTTCCCTGCCAACTCCTCCAGCCTTCCCTGCTCTTCACAGCCTAACCCTTCACCATTCATTCCGGCCGGCTGCCTGCACTTCCGGTCTCTAGCTCTGGGTAGTTAGTTCCCTGGGGGTCAGCTGCCTTCATCTCTGTCCCTGCGATGCTCTGGACCTATCTGGTGCCAGTTTGCTGCCATGGTATGGGTATTTGTCTCTGTGTCCCCTGCAGGACTGACCTCCTGGGCCTGGTACAAAGCAGGTGCCCAGAGGGCAGGGGGTCTGTGGGTGGGGACAGTGCTGGGGTGAATGAGGGGCTGGAACTCGGGAGTTAGCCTTTCACCCTTCAGCCCATCAGGAAACTCCGATGACCGTGTCTCTGCCATATAGCCCCGACTGTGGACATCTGTCCCTTCCAAGTCCCCCACCCTGGCCTGGCCTCCATCATCTCACTGCTCTCTCCATCTTTATTTCTTACAGCAGCCAGAGGGAAAAAGGTCAACTTGATTCCCTCAGTGCCTTCCTCACATGGCTCTGGGGGCTGTCCCAGGGCAGTTAAAAGAAAATCCATACCAGGCTAGGTGTGGTGGCTCTCGCCTGGAATCCCAGCACTTTGGGAGGCCAAGGCAGAAGAATCACTTGAGGTCAGGAGTTGGAGACCACCCTGGCCAACATGGTGAAAACCCCATCTCTACTAAAAATACAAAAATTAGCCGGGCATGGTGGTGTAGGCCTGTAGTCCCAGCTACTTGGGAGGCTGAGGCGGGAGAATCGTTTGAACCCAGAGGCGGAGGTTGCATTGAGTTGAGATCGCGCCATCGCACTCCAGCCTCGGAGAGAGAGAGCGAGAGCCTGTCTCACCATGGAATACTATGCAGCCATAAAAAGGAACGAGATCATGTCCTTTGCAGGGACATGGATGGAGCTGGAAGCCATTACCCTCGGCAAACCAACGCAGGAAGAGAAAGTCAAACACTGCATGTTCTCACTTATAAGTGAGGGCTGAACAAATAGATCACAGGGACACAGGGACAGGAACAACAGACACTGGGGCCTGTCGGGGGGTGGGGTGGGAGGAGGGACAATATTAGGAAAAATAGCTAATGCATGGGCTTACTACCTAGGTGATGGGTTGACAGGTGCAGCAAATCACCGCGGCACACGTTTACCTGTGTAACAAACCTGCACATCCTGCACATGTACCCCAGAACTATAAACAAAAATTAAAAACAAAAAAATCCATACCAAAGGCGTCAAATGAAAATTGAAAGAAAAGGAAAGAAAAGAAAATCCAGACTCTTATCCTGCCCTCAGGGCGCTGCCTGATCTGAGCCCTGAGAACTCCCTGACCACAAAACCTATGTCCTCCTCCCATTCACTCTGCTCCAGCCAAGCGGGCTAACAAGCAGCCCACGCTGCTCCCACCTCCAGCTTTTGCCTTTGCTGCTCCCTCC
>NW_012098765.1:2967054-2967694 GCF_000951045.1 Mandrillus leucophaeus
TCAAGCGATTCTCCTTCCTCAGCCTCCTGAGTAGCTGGGATTACAGGCGTGTGCCACCACGCCTGGCTAGGTTTGTAGTTTTAGTAGAGACGGGATTTCTCCATGTTGGTCAGGCTGGTCTCGAACTCCTGACCTCAGGTGATCTGCCTGCCTCAGCCTCCCAAAGTGCTGGGATTACAGGCATGAGCCACCACACCTGGCCTAATAACAAATATTAAAATTGACATCTCTTATTTATTTTTGCTTTTATGTGTAGCTTACTAGAAAATTTAAAATTATACGCATGGCTTGCATTATATTTCCACTGGCCACTGCTGCTTAAGGCACTGCTTTCTGGCTTGTAACATCACAGAGAGAGACAACCAGACACTACGTGCCTCCCTCCTGAATGCATTACCTGGGAAGCAGTATGGGGGAAAATAAAATCAAACCTGAATCTGAATCTGATTAAGTCTTGAGATCCAGTTATTAGGTTGATCCATGTAAACTTCTGTTTTTGTAGGTCAAAAATGGTCAAATATCAGCATATATATGTATATCTTAATTACATATTTTGTGACAGCGTCTCGCTCTGTCGCCCAGGCTGGAGTGCAGTGACACAATCTCAGCTCACTGCAACCTCTGCTTTCCAGGTTCAAGC
>NW_012098765.1:2972460-2974545 GCF_000951045.1 Mandrillus leucophaeus
TTTAGTAGAGACGGGGTTTTACCGTTTTCGCCAGGATGGTCTCGATCTCCTGACCTCGTGATCCGCCCGCCTCGGCCTCCCAAAGTGCTGGGATTACAGGCGTGAGCCACCGCGCCCGGCCCTCTTTCTATATTTCTAAACATATGCTGTTGATTCTGTTTCTCTGAAGAACTGTGACTAATACGTCTCCTCTGAGCTCCTTTAAATAATTTATCACTACTAGAAATTGTCCTGCGCCCGGGCGCGGCGGCTCATGCCTGTAATCCCAGCACTTTGCGAGGCTGAGGTGAGTGGATCACTTGAGGTTAAGAGTTCGATACTGGCCTGGCCAACATGCTCAAACCCCCATCTCTATTAAAAATACAAAAAATTAGGCAGGTGTGGTCGTGTGCGACTGTAACCATAGCTACTCGGGAGGCTGTGGCAGGAGAATCGCTGGAACCCAGGAGGCAGAGGTTGCAGTGAGCCGAGATTACACCACTGCACTCCAGCCTGGGAGACAGAGCAAGACTCTGTCTCAAAAAAAAAAAAAAATAAAGAAAAAAAAAATTATCCTGCTTACAGACTTATTTGTTTACTGTCTGTTTCCCATGATAAGAATGAGGAAAAGGGCCTTGGCTTGTCTTCTTTCTTGCTGTAACTCTGGCTTGGTGCCAGGTATAAACATCGTGTGCAAAAATGTTTGTTCACTGACTGACTGACTGGTCAGGGCCTTGGGAGATACTCACGGCGAATGGCCCTCAGCCGGGGGATGATGCTGGGGCTTGCAGGGGGGCTGGCCCCATCCGATCCTTTCCGCTTATCCAGGGTTGGAGAGGCCTGGACTGTGATCTTATGCTCAAAGCCTGCAGAAAGAAAGAGAAGCTTTGCTAAGCAAATGGTTCCAGGGATTACCAAAGGGAAGTTTCCTCTGTAGAAGCAGAGAAGGAATTCTAGAATGGGAACACTGCCATGTTTCATTCCTTAATGCAGTGGTTCTCACAGTGTGGACCCCAAAACAGCAGCATCACTGTCAGCTGAAAATTTCTTGGCAATGCAAATTCTTGGGCCCTCCCTGAATCAGCAAGTTGCGGTGAGGCTCAGCAATGGAACTGTGGTTTAATAAGCACAAGCACAAGAGCTCTAGTGGACCAAGGACCTAGGCCTCAGTGTCCAATATGGCGGCCAGCAGCTACGTGCAGCAACTGAGCACTTGGAATGTGGCTTGTGCAATGGAGGAATTGGAGTTTAACCTTTATTTATCTAATTTTTAAACTGTATATCCATATAAAAGATGAATTCTCACTGTGATGCCCAAGCTGGTCTTGAACTCTTGGCCTCAAAAAATCCTCCAGCATCCGCCTCCCAAAGTGCTGGGATTACAGGTGTGAGCCACCATGCTCAGTCAACTCTTTATTTTATTGTAATTACAGTAATTTAAGTTTAAATTTTAAAAATGGGTACTCCATTTGATTATTGGAAACTCATCTTTGGAACAACTTGGGTATGTGTATGTACTTTTTCAACTCTAACTTTTATGAAATCTAAATACAGATCAAATATTTTTGATAGGTCAGGTACAGTAGCTCACGCCTGTAATCCCAGCACTTTGGGAGGGCTGCATAAGCCCGGGAGTTCAAGACCACCCTGGGTAGTATAGCAAGACTCCATCTCAGAAAAAAAAAATTTTTTAATGAAAATTTTCTGTCCAAATTTAGATGTGCTATAAATATAAAATACATCTGGATTTCAAAAATGTAGTGTGGAAAAAAAAGGTAAAATATCTCAAAATTATTTTGTATTGATTGCATGGATATATTGGGCTAAATAAAAAATACATATATTTTTTGAGATGGAGTTTCACTCTTGTTGCCCAGACTGGAGTGCAATGGCACGATCTCGGCTCACTGCAACCTCTGTCTCCCAGGTTCAAGCGATTCTCCTTCCTCAGCCTCCTGAGTAGCTGGGATTACAGGCGTGTGCCACCACGCCTGGCTAGGTTTGTAGTTTTAGTAGAGACGGGATTTCTCCATGTTGGTCAGGCTGGTCTCGAACTCCTGACCTCAGGTGATCTGCCTGCCTCAGCCTCCCAAAGTGCTGGGATTA
>NW_012098765.1:2975565-2979448 GCF_000951045.1 Mandrillus leucophaeus
TTTTTTTTTTTTTTTTGGTAAATATGGGGTCTATGTTGCCCAGGCTGGTCTCAAACTCCTGGCCTCAAGTGATCCTCCCACCTTGGCCTCCCCAGTAGGCTGGGACTGCCGGTGCTCGCCACTGCACTGGGCTGATCACTGACTATGTGTGAGATATTTAGCAATAAAAACAAGTTGAAAAAGAAAAGGAAGCCATAAATCCTAGGTCAGGGCTGCTCCCAGCAGCCTCTGGGGGGCGCTCTGGGGACACGGGTGGGTACCGGAGGGCAGGCTGATGTGGCTGCCGCCTTCCCGCAGCTTGAGCAGGCGGCTGCGCTTGAAGTTGCCCTTGCGCTTGCGGACCCGGGGCTTCTCCTGGCTCAGTTGGCACATGAGCAGGTGCAGCTCCCTTTCCACGATGTCCATCTCGCGTTCTGCCAGCTCCTGCTCCCGCCGCCGCAGCTGCTCCTCCTGGAAGCGCTGCTCCTGCGCCGCCCGCAGCAGCTCCTCCTCACGGCTCCGAAGCTCCTGGGGAGGAGAGGAGGTGGCTGGGGGGAGGGGCTTAGCTGTTCCGCTTCCTGGGGAGGGACCCAGGGCTGCTGGGTCTGGTTGGTGCCTCACACAAGAGTACCTTGCTGTGGGGCATATTAGGTTCACCATCCGACTCATGCTTTGCTATCCAAGCTGGGTGCCAGGGCAGGGAACTGTGTTAGCCCAAAGAAAGGGGTGCTTTTCTTTCTTAACTCTTCAATTTAGGAAACTTCAGATATCCACAAAAGCAGAGAACAGTGCACCCCCCTGTACCCATCACCCAACTTCAACAATTACCTATGCTTTGCGAATCTCGTATCCCCGTCCTTCTCTCCTCTGGCCCTCTCTTCGTTTCTGCTGTAGTATTTTAAAGCCAACCCCAGACATCATGCAGTGTCACCTGTAAGTACTTCAGTACAGGGTGCCTTTTTCTTATTAATCCACCAACAGGAGGCTGTCTTTTCTTAATATGCAAAAAAGGCCCCCTTAACCCTGCATGGACCCAAAGGCTGGGGTTCAGGGGAGGGGTCTCTGAGCAGCCCAAGGCATCAGAACTCAGGGGTCTTGCTCCATCTTTCCCACCTTGCCCCCTGCCTTCACCTTCTCCTTGGTCCGAAGGTCATCAAACATGTGCTGAATCTCCAACTTCCAGTCTTCCTGCAGCGAGTGGAAGGACTCCAGTGGCATCTGGAACAGGGCTGACTGTTCGATGACTTCAAGCCGCTTCAAGATGCTGCCGAAATCTGGCCGCCCATGGGGGTCTGGGTCCCAGCATTCTGGGGTGGGAGGAGGAAGGACAGTGGTCGGGGGTGGAGGTGTCAGTGGTCACGTTCTGGGAACTCAGCCTGCTCAGAGGAAGGCAGAATTTCTGGGGACAGCAGACAAACAGCTGCTATGGAGCTGAGAGGAAGGGATTCAAAGCCAAGCTCCTGGCCAATTCCACTCAGTGAAATGCTGGGAGAGAAACCCCGGGGCCTGCACCCCGAGGAGAAGCTGGTGGTGCAGTCAGGATCACAGCGGAATCCCAGGGCCAAGGAGTCCTAACAGGTGGTCCTGGAGAGCTCTGGGCCTGGCCTGAACAAGGGTTGGGGCATGGGGAATGGAGCCAACCATGGGGAGACTGTTTAGAGTCCAGTGAGTTCTAGTCCCTTCTCCCTCACTCCCAGGCCCACTGGTATGGATGGGTGTGAAGGGGCGAGGTCTGGGCCCACAGGTCCCTGCCACTTCAAGCTGAGCCTACCCTCGCCACAGGGCCCCTGGCTCACCCTCCAGGAGGCGGGCAAAGGGCTCGGGGCACGTGGAGGGAATGGGCAGCGTCAGCTTATTCATAGCCACGCCATACGCCACGGCCAAGGCGTCGATCTCACGGTAGGGAACCTCCCCAGTCAGCAGCTCCCACAGCAGCACCCCGAAGCTGCAGGCAGGGGAGAGGGAGGAGTGATGTCACAGCCCACCCCAATCCTCACCTATACCCAGCCCTGCCCTTGGTCCCATGCAGGGCCGCCCTCACCCCAACACCCACTCCCGGCCAATGAGGTCACAAGAACTTGCTTTGACCTCTGTGGCCTTGTTCTGCAATAGATGGGGTGCGCTTGGCTCTCTGATGTCTATCCTTTGCTCGGCCTCTCTTCCCTCTTCCTTACCTGAAAATCTTCAGGTCCCGTGTTCCTACTGGGCAAATCCGTCCTTCTCATTTTTATTTTTGTAGAGATGGAGGTCTCACTATGTTGCCCAGGCTGGTCTCAAACTCCTGGGCTCAAGTGATCCTCCTGCCTCGGCTTCCCAAAGTGCTGGGATTACAGGCATGAGCCACTGCACCCTGCCCAAATCCATCCTGCTCGGCCCTGGCCTTTGATGACCCCTGCGGCCTCACCTCCAAACACTCTCAGCCCATCCTAACCCCAACTTCATCTTGCAGCCACACTAAATACTGAACAGGCCCTGTTCTTTCTAACCTCTGGCCTTCACACATACTGTTCCCTTTGTGGAGAACACTCTTCCCTTGTGTAACTATTTGTCCCTCGAGTCTCAACTCAGGTTGCCCCCTACCCCGCCAAGAAGCCTTCCTTGATTCCATAGCCTCCAAAGCTAGGCCCCTCCTCTATGTTTCCCCAAAACACTCAGCACTTACCTCTAAAAACCAGCTAACATTATTTAACATTTATAAAGTGCTTACTGCAGGCCAGCCACTGTGCTAGGCACTCGGTAATCCTCACAACAGCCCTGTAAGGCAGAAGGATTTGGTATGACCCCTGCTTTATCTGATGAGCAGGTACAGGCTCAGAGAGGTAAGGGGCTTGCCCGAGGTCACACAGCTAGTGAGTGGTGGAGCCACACCTGGACTCAGGTCTGCCTGCTGCCCTGACAGTGCCCTCAGTGGCTCCATGGTACCAGGGCGTGCGTCACTGTGCTGTGGTCCCTACGAGGCTATCTTCCCCTGCAAACTCGACATCCTCCCAGATCCTGATGGCCATTCTGTGTGGTGTTTATTCTGGAGTAGATCCCTGGTCTCCCCAACTATCCACTCATGCATTCATTCAACACATATATATACTTTTTCAGACAAAGTCTCTATGGCCCAGGCTGGAGTGCAGTGGCATGATCTTGGCTCCCTGCAACCGCCGCCTCTCAGGTTCAAGTGATTCTTGTGCTTCAGTCTCCCAAGTAGCTGGGATTACAGGTGCGCACCACCACCCCAGCTAATTTTTGTATTTTTAGTAGAGATGGGGTTTCGCCATGTTGGCCAGGCTGGTCTCCAACTCCTGACCTCAGGTGATCCACCCGCCTCAGCCTCCCAAAGTGCTGGGATTACAGGCATGAGCCACTGCACCCGGCCCATTCAACGTATACTTATTAAGTGCCTACTGTGTGCCAAGCACCATTCTAGACACTGGGAAGAGATAGACACAATCACTGCCCCCATGCAGCTGGCAGCCTCCCATTCTTCAGTGACAGTGCTGGTGAACTGAGCTGGCCACATGCTGCCTGCATGCATTTTCCATTCTTTTTTTGCAGCTAAGCATGTCCACATGACCACAGTTCTGGTGCATGGGATGTAGGAGGGGGTGTAGTAGGCAACTAGCTTCCAGGAAGTGTCCTTAAAAAGAAGGGGTGCCTGGCCGGGCGCGGTGGCTCATGCCTGTAATCCCAGCACTTTGGGAGGCCAAGGCAGGTGGATCACAAGGTCAGGAGATCGAGACCATCCTGGCTAACATGGTAAAACCCCATCTCTACTAAAAATACAAAAATTAGCTGGGTGTGGTTGCTCATGCCTGTAGTCCCAGCTACTCAGGAAGCTGAGGCAGGAGAATTGCTTGAACCCCAGGGGGCGGAGCTTGCAGTGAGCTGAGATCACGCCACTGCACTCCAGCCT
>NW_012098765.1:2984201-2987609 GCF_000951045.1 Mandrillus leucophaeus
GATGGTCTCGATCTCCTGACCTCGTGATCCACCCGCCTCGGCCTCCCAAAGTGCTGGGATTACAGGCTTGAGCCACCGCGCCCGGCCTATTTTGATTGTTATAATGACTGGGAGTGTTACTGAAGTTTGTGGCTGAGAGGTGTGGATATCCTGCATCCTGGTAAGTACAGGACAGGACCACGCCAGAAAGATTTAGCCTGACCAGCCAGGCATGGTAGCTCATGCCTGTAATCCCAGTACTCTGGGAGGCCAAGGCGAGCAGATCACCTGAGGTCAGGAGTTCAAGACCAGCCTAGCCAACATGGTGAAACCCTGTCTCCACTAAAAATATAAAAAATCGGCCAATGCATGCCTATAATCTCAGCTACTTGGGAGGCTGAGGCACGAGAATCACTTGAATCTGGGAGGAGGAGGAGGTTGCAGTGAGCCGAGATTGTGCCATTGCACTCCAGCCTGGGTGGCAGAGGGAGACTCTGTCCCCCCCAAAAAAAAAAAAAAGAAAAGAGAGGAAAAAAAAGGTAACACAAATGAATGCCTGACGTACAGCCAGTTGGAAATTCTCCCAAAGGGCTGCTCTGCTCTAGGCTGAGCTGGAGACTTCCTGTCTCTGTCCCATACCCATTAAGTTGCTGCTTGGACAATCTGGAGCCTCAGCTGGGAATTGACGGGAACAGTAAATGGGGAGACCCAGGTCTGGCTCCAGCCAAGCAGAAGGTCCTGGGTTGAAAGTCTCCACAGCCACCATCAACTCTCACTGGTGACAGCAACAGTCCCATCATTGGCCGTCTCTACCTAACAGTCAAAGGAGCTTTTAGTTTTTAATTTTTTTTTTTTTTAGATGGAGTCGTGCTCTGTCGCCCAGGCTGGAGTGCAGTGGCGCCATCTCAACCTCTGCCTCCTGCAGTCAAGCAATTTCCCTGCCTCAGCCTGCCAAGTAGCTGGGACTACAGGCACCTGCCACCACGCCTGGCTAATTTTTGTATTTTTAGTAGAGATGGGGTTTCACCATGTTGGCCAGGCTAGTCCTGAACTCCTGGCCTCAAGTGAACCGCCCACCTCAGCCTCCCAAAGTGCCAGGATTACAGACATGAGACACCGTGCCCGGCAGAATTTTTGTATTTTTAGTAGAGATGAGATTTCACCACGTTGGCCAGGCTGGCCTCAAACTCCTGGCGTCAAGTGATCCACCCACCTCGGCCTCCCAAAGTACTGGGATTACCAGCGTGAGCCACCATGCCCAACCTCCAAAGCAGCTTTTATTTACTTCCTTTTACAAAAATTAATTTAAAAATTTCTTTTCCATACAGATGGGGTCTCACTATGTTGACCAGGCTGGTCTCAAATTCCTGGCCTCAAGCGATCCTCCCACCTTGGCCTCCCAAAATACTGGGATTATAGGTGTGAGCTACCACGCCATTCAGACGTGGCTCCTCATGGCCTCCTACTTCATTAGAATAAAACCTGAAGGCCACTCGCTCACCCACAGGGCCTTCCAGCTCCCTCCCCTACATCATTTCCTACCTCTCTCTGCCTTGCCTGCACAGTGGCAGCCACATGGGCCTTGTTGCTGTTTCCAGAACACACCACGCTCACCTCAGCACCTCCTTTCGGGTACCTGCTCCCCCTGACTGGGCAGCTTCTTCCCCCAAACTTCTCGTGGCTGGTTCCTTTTTGCCACTCGGAACTCAGATGAAGTATCATTTCTCAGATTGCTCAGAGAAGCGTTCCCAAAAGTAGTCTTCCAGCCCTCAAAGCGCCTTCCTCTCAGCCTCCTCGTGCTTCGTACTAACACTTTTTTCTGGTGTACTTAATTATCTTTAAAAATGATAATTTTCTTAAAAACAGCTTTATAAAAAAGAGTTTCTTGTATCTTTATTTACTTACTATTCCTGAGGGCAGGGATTGCGTCTATTTTTCTTCGCTGCTATATCCCTAGAACCCGGTGCAGGTGGATCAATGAATGAATGAGTGAATTCATCATTTTCCCGTCTAACAGATGGGACGGTGCATGGGCTCGCGTCTGAGGGGCTTTCAGTGCTGGCATCTACATGCTGTCTCTATGCCTCTTTACATTTTTTCTGTTTTTGGAGACACAATCTCGATCTGTCACGCAGGCTGGAGTGCAATGGCACGATCTCAGCTCACTGCAACCTCTGCATCCTGGGTTCAAGTGATTCTCCTGCCTCAGCCTCCCGAGTAGTTGGGACTACAGGCACCCGCCACCATGCCCAGGTAATTTTAGTATTTTTAGTAAAGACGGGGTTTCAGCATGTTGGCCAGGCTGGTCTCAAACTCCTGACCTCAAGTGATCCACCCACCTCGGCCTCCCAAAGTGCTGGGATGACAGGTGTGAGCCACCGCACCTGGCCTTGTCTCTAGATCTTATGAATTTTTAATTCTAATCCAATGTGCCCCTGGTTGCCATTTGTGCTAGCTGAACAGGTAACCGGCGCTTGTCTGGTGGCCTGACCTTGCCAGCAGGCCCCTTTGTCAGACTGAGATCCTGGCTTCAGCAGGAGACCCTCCCTCCCACTCTGCCCTCACCCCTTCCTCCCTCCCTCACTCCGCAGAGGTCATCCCGGCCGCGCCTTTCAGCACCTCCAGACATCACTGCTTTTGGAGAAGAGGGAGAGACGGATAACCTCCGGAGCCATCCAGGCATAGGTCCCCGCGGCGCTCATCTTGGTGGTCTTGTGCCACTCGCGGGCGAGGCCAAAGTCTGTGATCTTGAGCACCGTGTCTGCGAGGTTGTGGTTCTCGATGGCCTCCAGGATCAGGACTGTGGGGTGGGAAGAAAGGTGGGTCAGCCCAGACTTGCCATGTTGCAGACCCAAGTGTTCCGGCCCGCTGCCTCAGTCAAAAACACGCCTCTCCTCTCACCGCCTCAGGCTGCCCCACTCTGTGGCAGCTCCTTTCCTGGCCTGGAACATCCATGAGCCCCTCCACCCAGGTCTAATCCCTGTCCCAGGCTCCCATGAGGGAGTAGGGAGCCCCTCCTGTGTCCTCTGCCCTCCTGACTCTGTCCTGGGCTTTGGGGAGCTCCATGAATGGTCGAGAACCAACAGCCAAGGCTGAAGCAGGTCACTTGAGCCCAGGAGTTCGAGACCAGCCTGTGCAACATAGCAAGACCCCATCTCTACAAAAAATTTAAAAAAATACTTGGTTGTGGTGGTGCGTGTCTATAGTCCCAGCTACTTGGGAGGTTGAGTTGGGAGGATCACTTGAGCCTGGGAGGTTGAGGCTGCAGTGAGCCATGGTCTTGCCATTGCACTCCAGCCTGGGCAACAGAGTGAGACCTTGTCTCAAAAAAAAGAAACAACAGCCAAGGTCTTGGTCATCCAGGCCTTGAGTTCCCAGTTATCCTGGAAGCAGGAACTGCAAACCGTGGGCAGAAGGGAGGAACGTGGC
>NW_012098765.1:2988584-2991079 GCF_000951045.1 Mandrillus leucophaeus
GGTTTACCCTCCAGCTGGTCCGCAAATGCACCAGCAGTAATAAACAATGGTTGTTTTAAGATGCCGAGTTTTGGGGGTAGCTTATTACACAGCATTATTGTGACAAAATCTGACTGATGTATTCCCTAAACGTACTGGATGGTTCCAGCTTACTTTCTACCAGGGTTGTCACTAACAGTGATGAGGATCATGGCTAGTGTCTGTACTGTGCTAAACTCTCTATATGAATTGACTCACAAACGACCCCCCGCTTTTTTTTTTTTTTTTTAAAGAGACAGGGTTGGCCAGGAGCAGCGGCTCACACCTGTAATCCCAGCACTTTGGGAGGCCAAGGCAGGTGGATCACTTGAGGTCAGGAGTCCGAGACCAGCCTGGCCAACATGGTGAAACCCTGACTGTACTAAAAATACAAAAAGTAGTTGGGTATGGTGGCAGGTGCCTATAGTCCCAGCTACTTGGGAGGCTTTGGTGAGAGGATCACTTGAACCTGGGAAGTGGAGGTTGCAGTGAGCCAAGATCGCGCCACTGCACTCCAGCGTGGATGACAGAGCGAGACTCCATCTCAGTGAAAAAAAATAAAGAGACAGGGTCTTTTTCTGTCACTCAGACTGGAGTGCAGTGGTACGATTATGGCTTGCTGTAGCCTCAAACTTCTGGGCTTAAGCAATCCTCCAGCCATGGCCTCCCAAAGTGCTGGGATTACAGGAGTAAACCACTGCACCCAGCCACAACCCATTTTTCTTGACTAGCCAACAGAGGCTCAGAAGTCACTTGGCCAAGAGATCACATGGTTAGAAGATGGCAGGACAAAGGCTTGAATTACTTTTGTCATCAGAGCCCAATTTAACTGCTGGGATATTTTGCTACCTTCCATCACACAGAGGCCCCAACGTATACAGTGTGCTGCCTGGGTTTGAATCTCAGCTCTGCTTCTTCCTAGCTGCATACCCTTGTACAGTTTACTTTAATCTTTACAACGAGACTTCTCCTCTGTTAAATGGGGCTGGTAACAGAATTTACTTTCTACTGTTACAGTAAAAATTTATTGCCTGAAACAATAGGGCCTTTAAAAGTGTTAGCTGTTATTATTAGTGTGTGATGTTGCCATAATTGCTGTTAATTTCTCCACCTTTCTCTTTTGCCAATCCTGGCTACTTACCAGTCATAGTAATTAAGGTAGTTCTACTATCATGCCCATTTGGCAGATGAAGGAACTGAAGGTGGCAGAGATCGGCAAATCACCCAGGGTCACACAATTGATAATCCTGCCCATCCTTTAAAGCCGAGCTGCAGACTGGGCACGGTGGCTCATGCCTGTAATCCCAGCACTTTGGGAGGCCAAGGCAGGTGGATCATCTGAGGTCAGGAGTTCGAGACCAGCCTGGCCAACATGGCGAGACCCCTGTCTCTATAAAAAATACAAAAATTAGCCAGGTGTGGTGGCGCACGCCTGTAGCCCTGGCTACTTGGAAAGCTGAGGTGGAAGAATCACTTGAACCCGGGAGGTGGAAGGTGCAGTGAGCTGCAATCATGCTACTGCACTCCAGCCTGGATCATAGACTGAGATGACTCTGTCTCAAAAAAAAAAAAAAAGTCCAGCTTCAATGCCACCCCCTCCTGGAAGCACGCCCCCACCCTGTAAATTCCTAGCCTGTGACTCCACCTCTGCAGAAGCTTTCCCTTCTTAAGTCCCCACCTCTCCTGTTTGTGTCGAAACCCTGTGAGAGAGGGAACATCTCATGGTTTTATGCTTTATTTCTGTATTTCCCAGGATGGGCCTAAGTCAGTCCCCCTTCAAAATCTGTATGTGATCATGTCACTCCCTGCTTCAAATCCTCTAATGGCTTCCACTACATCAAATAAAATACCCCAAGTCCTCGCCATGGCCCCCACGGTCCTATGTGATCTGGCTCCTGCCTGCCTTTCTGATCTTACTTCCTCCCATCTCTGCCTCAATGCGTGCTGTTCTGGTCTTGCTATTCTCCAATGAGCCACACTCATTCCCACTTCAGGATATACGCCCCACTGTTCCCCTTCCCCAGATCTTTGGAAGGCTGGGTCCCCTTTATTCAGGTCTCTGCTCAAATGTTGCCTTCCCTGACCGTCCAATGTAAAGAAACCCTCTGCTCCAGCCTTTGCCTTAGTCCATCGAGAGCCCCTGATACTCTCTGAAATTTTGGTATCCATCTATTCATCATTTTTTCCTGTTCACCGGAATATAAATTCCATAATGGGGGGAGGGGGAAATCTTGCCTTGTTCACTTCTGTAATCCCAGAGCTGAGGACAGTGCCTAGTACAGACTAGGCGCTTAATAATTACTGGTGGAATGAACCAATGAATGAATGACGGCAGGTGAGGAGCTCCTTAGGGTAGGATGAGTGGGGAGGCAGTGCTGTGGAGGCACTGTGTCCTCTGTGTCTGGCGCAGAGCAGAACCATCACCCAGGAGGAAGCCCTGGCCATAAGAGGCCCGCTGACTCTTTGGCCAGATAACA
>NW_012098765.1:2991704-2993807 GCF_000951045.1 Mandrillus leucophaeus
TTCACCATATTGGTCAGGCTGGTCTCAAACTCCTGACCTCAGATGATGCACCCACCTCGGCATCCCAAGGTGCTGGGATTACAGGCGTGAGCCACTGCGCCCAGCCAAGCTCTCTGTTGATACACAAATGTCAGGCTTGGGAGGCAAGGAAGATGCAGTCCCTCCATTCTAGGGGCTTACAATTGCTATATGTGAGGGAATAGCAATATATTCATAAAAATAGTGGGATGGATTAAAGTAAATTTCAAGATGACAGAAATCAGGAGTAGATGAGATGTGGGTGTTGAGAGCAAAGGGGGCACCCTCACATTTCAGGGCTTAAGTGTGAGTGATGTGAGGGCCGGGGACACGCTGGCTTCCTCCACTGCTGATGCCTCTGCTTAGCACATGATCTGGCCTGGTAAATACCAAATGGAAGAATTAACAAATAAATGAAGAAATGAAAGGGAGTGAGATGGGGCAGAGCAAGAATGGGAGAGCCAGGAATGTAAGATTTTTTTCTTGCTGTATCCCTGGGACAGGATCTGGCACACAGCACTTTGGAAATATCTGTGGAATGAATGAATGAAATTGCTAACCTGTGAGTACCTTCAGGGCAGAAACCATGACTATCTTAGTCTCAGTTGGGCTCCTACTTAATAGGTGCTCAGTTAATACTTGCTGACGCCACATGAAGCTCCTTGATCTAGAAATGAGTCCGGTAGAACGTTCCCTTCTACCTGGCTCCATTATTTATTCAACCAACCAATCAACTTTGGAGAACCTGTCAGGCCGCCTGGAAGCTTTTATATAAGCCACATCCATTTAATTCCTCCCTCGTCTTTTCCAGTTTGCCTTGGCCAGCTGGGCCTACGAAGACTCCAGGAAATGGTTCTCAACTGGGGGGTGATTCTGCCCCCCAGGGGACATTTGCAATGCCTGGAGACATTTTTGGTTGTCATAGCTGGGGATAGGGGGCAGGGAATGCTAATGGCATCTAGCTGGAAGAGGCTGAAGATGCCGCTAAGCAACTCACAATTCACAGGACAGCCTCTACAACAATGATCCGGCCTCTAGTGCCAATAGTGCTGGGGTTGAGAGACACTGACTCCAGATGGGGTAGCCTCTTTTTGTCTCTGCCTGGTGGACTCTGGCAGCATGGCTGGATGGCGAGCACCTTGAAGGCAGGCACTGCATCTGTCCTGTTCACGCAGGAACACAGGTGTTCATGGATACATGTTTATTGAGCGATTGTGACTCTGCAGCCTGGGAGGCAGTTAAGTCCTTCAACCTTTCTGAGCCTCCTTTTTCTCCCTTAAGGCCGGCAAGGCCTACCTCACCTTCATCCTGAAGGTACCATACTGCTGCCCCTTTTCGCTCCAGGCACAGTGTCATCTGGTGTCCCTCACCCTGTTTCCCACCACCTAGGCCTGGCCTCCAGAGGTTCTGTGGGAGGAATTTTGGGGAGAGGACACCACTTACTGTTGATGGACTTGAGGTCCCGGTGGATGATGGGCACAGGGGCACCATTGTGTAGGTAGTTCATGCCCCGGGCCACCTGCACAGCCCAGTTGACCAGCACGTGAGGTGGCACCCGGCGACCTGCCAGCACCCTGCTCAGTGCGCCACCCCGGGCATACTCCATCACTAGGCAGAGGTGTGGGGGGTTGAGGCAGGCGCCCCTAAGGGCAATGATGTTGGGGTGCTGCAGGGCTCCAAAGAGCCGGGCTTCCTGGCACACCTGCTCCGCTGTCACTGCCGGGTCCTTCTCAGGGTCCAGCCGGGCGGCCTTGACGGCCACCTCCTCGCCACGCCACACAGCCCGATAGACCTTGCCAAAGCCCCCCACACCGATGATCTCCTCTAGCTGCAGCTCGTGGAAGGGGATCTCCTGGGGCAGCTGGAGGCCCGCGGGTGCAGCACGAGCGCCAGGAGCCACGTAGTTGCTGGGGAAGACGCCCACGCGGCCGCTGGGGAGCTGCCCGGTCCACCAGCCCTCATCGCCGGACACCGCACAGTCTTGGGAAAGCACCTGGACGCGATCGCCCCTCCGCAGGGTCAGCTCCTCGTCGCCCGCCGCCTCGTAGTCGAACACCGCGGTCCAGACGGGCCCCGCGGGGGTCG
>NW_012098765.1:2995247-2996307 GCF_000951045.1 Mandrillus leucophaeus
GAGCTTAATGTGCATGTTGTGTTCAGTGCTTTGTACACGTGGTATCGTTAAGTCTTCACAAAGAGCCCCATTTTACAGATGACTCATAGAGAAGTGAAGTCATTTGCGCAAGGCTACAGAGCTATAAATGGCAAAGCAAGAATGAAAGGCAGTTTTAAAAATTAACAACCAGGCCGGGCGCGGTGGCTCACGCCTGTAGTCTCAGCACTTTGGGAGGCCGAGGCGGGCGGATCACGAGGCCAGGAGTTCGTGACCAACCTGGCCAGCATGGTGAAACCCCGTCTCTAATATTTAAAAAAAAAAAAAAAAATTAGCCGGGCGTGGTGGGGGGCGCCTGTAATCCCAGCTACTCCGGAGGCTGAGGCAGGAGAATCGCTTGAACCCGGAAGGCAGAGGTTGCAGTGAGCCAAGATCGCGCTACAGCAGTCCAGCCTGGACTACAGGGCGAGACTCCGTCTCAAAAAAAAAAAGAAAAAATTAACAACCATCGCCATGATTAACAATAACAACAAAAACACTGCCTTTCCAGTTGAAGAATGAGGAAAATGGGTCCCGCAGAGGTTCCGTGACTTCCTCAAGACCTCTAAGCTTTTAAGAGGCAAAATTCTGGGTCTTTTTACTTGGCTTCCCCTGAGTGGTATGGGGTCTAGAGGGAGGAGAGAAGAAGAGGAAATAAGAGGGGCTCTAGTGCCCAAACTCCAGAGAACTGCCCCTCAGGCTCCTTGGGAAATCGTTCCACGCTCAGAGGGAAGTGGGTTACCTGGTCTCCTGGCTACCTAGCAGGGACACTTGGAACATATCAAAAATGCTTGTTGGAAGAGAGAGCCCCAGCTTCATTCTGAGTATAAGTGTTTCTGCTATAACCTGCTATATGCATTCTTAAAAAACCTTCAGTTCTTCAAAACGGTGCACTAAAATTAACAAGACTTCATGGAAAAAATAGTTAGAGACAGATTGCTCAAAATATATGCAACTGGCTGGGGATGGTGGCTCATGCCTGTAATCCCAGCACTTTCGGAGGCCGAGGAGGAAGAATCACTGGAGTCCAGGAGTTTCAGAC
>NW_012098765.1:2996697-3003433 GCF_000951045.1 Mandrillus leucophaeus
TTTTTATTTTTGAGATGGAATCCCGCTCTGTTGCCAGACTAGAGTGATTCTCCTGCCTCTGCCTCCCGAGTAGCTGGAATTACAGGTGCGCACCACCGTGCCCAGCTAATTTTTGTATTTTTAGTAGAGACAGAGTTTCACAGTGTTCGCCAGGATAGTCTCCATCTCCTGACCTTGTGATCCTCCTGCTTCAGCCTCCCAAAGTGCTGGGATTACAAGTATGAGGCACCGTGCCTGGCCTCTTGGATACAACTTTATATTCAGAGTGCTACAAAACCAATAATGATGTTAATAGGAACAGTAGAATAGGTAAATTTCCATGAGCATTTGCTTTCAGCAGCACTTTGCAGCCTTGAAGGCTGGGGCTTGTGCTTCCTCCTTGGGGATGCTGGTCTGGAGATATTAACTATTGATGGGGATTGTTTTCATCAAAATTCAAAATGTGATCCAAGGTGTGATCTTTTTCATTAATCTGTTATTTTAATATGGGAGAAATATATTTGCAATTTCTTCATCTGCATTCATGGCTTTGCCCTATGCGTAACATTGTGACAAACATGGTGGTCTTTGAAGTCACTAAACCAGCCGCCGTGGATCTAAAGGAAGACACTTCTGTACATTTGCAGCTTTTTCCTCTGAAGATCTTTTGGTACTAAGGTTTCTCCTTTAACTGTGAGAAAGCTTGGCCCTGATTGCTTCAAAATGTTAACTTCCTGGAGAAAATTGCATGTTAACCAACATGCTTGTGTTATGCTGACATCATTACTCCGTTTACCAATCATTTATGGGGTGATTCATCTCAAAGAAGCAAATAGAGGCTGAGGGCAGTGGCTCACACAACTGTAAATCACAGCACTTTGGGAGGCTGAGGCAGGCAAATCATCTGAGGTCAGGAGTTTGAGACCAGCCTGGACAACATGGTGAAACCTCATCTCTACTAAATATACAAAAATTAGCTGGGGGTGGTGGTGGGCACCTGTAATCTCAGCTACTCAGGAGGCTGAGGCAGGAGAATCGCTTGAATCTGGGAGGCGGAGGTTGCAGTGAGCCGAGATCAAGTCACTGTACTCTAGCCCGGACAACAGAGGGAGACTCTGGAAGAAGCAAATGGGCTGCAGAACAGATTGTCTCTGGGCTGGGCGCGGTGGCTGACACCTGTAATCCCAGTACTTTGGGAGGCCGAGGTGGGCGGATCATGAAGTCAGGAGATTGAGACCATCTTGGCTAACGCAGTGAAACTCCATCTCTACTAAAAATACAAAAAATTAGCTGGGCGTGGTGGCGGGAGCTTGTAGTCCTAGCTATGTGGGAGGCTGAGGCAGGAGAATGCGTGAGCCAAGATGGCGCCACTGCACTCCACCCTGGGCGACAGAGTGAGACTCTGTCTCCGAACAAACAAACAAAACCAAACAAAAAACCTTGGATGGCCGGGCATGGAGGCTCACGCCTGTAATCCCAGCATTTTGGGAGGCTAAAGTGGGAGAATCACTTGAGCCCAGGAGTTTAAGATCAGCCTGGGCAACACAGTGAGACCCCGTCTCTATAAATAAATAAATAAATAAAAAGAAGATAGCCATGTGAGGACACACACACACACACACACACACACACACACACACACACAAACGGGGAATGCCATGTGACAAGAGAGGCAGAGATTAGAGTTATGCAACTATAAGCCAAGCGACTCCAAAGACTGCTAATAAATCATCAGAAGCTAAGACCAGGTGAGGAAGGATTCCCCTGCAGGGTTCAGAGCGGACGTGGCCTTGCTGACACCTTGAGTTTGGACTACTGGCTTCCAGGAATGGGGAGAAAATAGATTTCTGTTGGGGTAAGCCATCGAGTTTGTGGTACTTTACGGCAGCCCTAGGAAATTAACACACAGTCCTAGCCTTCTGGTTTTACCTTTCTTATTTAGGTTTCTAGCCCATTTATTTGACCTTTGTATTATGGGGACAGGTAGGGAACTAACTTTACTTTTCTCCTTACAAGTGCTAGGTTCCCTAATACTATCTTCTAACAATCTCTCTCTTTTCTTCTTTTTTCTTTCTTCTTTTTTTTTTTTTTTCCTTTGAGACAAGGTCTCACTCTGTTGCCCAGGCTGGAGTGCAGTGGTGTGATCTTGGCTCACTGCAACCTCTGCCTCCTAGGCTCAAGTGATCCTCCCACCTCAGCCTCTCCAGTAGCTAAGACCACAGGTACACGCCACCACACCTGGCTTATTTTAAAAATTTTTAGTAGAGATGAGGTCTTGCTATGTTGCCCAGGCTGGCCTCAAACTCCTGGGTTCAAGTCATCCTCCTGCCTGAGGCTCCCAAAGTGCTGGAATTACAGGTGTGAACCACTGTGCCTGGCCACACCCTGTATAATTTCTTCCAATATGTGCCTAGTTTCTTTTCTTTTTCTTTCTTTTTTTTTTTTTTGAGACGGAGTCTCGCTCTGTCACCCAGGCTGGAGTGCGGTGGCGAGATCTCCTCTCACTGCAAGCTCCGCCTCCTGGGTTCACACCATTCTCCTGCCTCAGCCTCCCGGGTAGCTGGGACTATAGGCACCCGCCACCACGCCCGGCTAATTTTTCTTTTTTTTCGTATTTTTTTTTAGTAGAGACAGGGTTTCACTGTGTTAGCCAGGATGGTCTCAATCTCCTGACCTCGTGATTCGCCCGCCTCGGCCTCCCAAAGTGCTGGGATTACAGGCGTGAGCCACCGCACCTGGTCAGTTTCTTTTCTTTTTAGCTGTGCTGTAATCAATTTCATTTGTTCACTGGGTTTTAAAATTTTCATTTATATAATTTTTAGTTTTTCCTCTTCAAATCTTCCTTGACAATTTAATAATCTGCTTTTCCTTCAGTATTTTTAAAGATTCACCATTCATTTTTTTAAAGATTTAATATATTTATTTTATATTCCATACAGCATAATTCCAGTGGCTGTGCCATTTGTGAGTCTGATTCTGAGGCTTATTGCTTCTGCTTATGTAGTTTATTTCCTGTTAGTAATTTTAAAAAATATCAACTTATGTTCCTTGGGATTTTATATGAGGATTTTTTTTTTTTGAGATGGAGTCTCACTGTATTGCCCAGGCTAGAGTGCAGTGGCACAATCTGAGCTCACTGCAACCTCTCCCTCCCGGGGTCAAGCGATTCTCCAGCCTTAGCCTCCCAGGTAGCTGGGATTACAGGCATCTGCCACCACGCCTAGCTAATTTTTGTATTTTCAGTAGAGACAAGGTTTCACCATGTTGGCCAGGCTGGTCTGGAACTCCTGATCTTCCCACTTAGGCCTCCCAAAGTGTTGGGATTATAGGTGTGAGTCACTGCGGCCCGCCCTAAGGAAATTCTTTAAAGCCCAGGTTTAAATGCATTTTCCTGGCTAGGTGCAGTGGCCCATGCCTGTAATCCCAGCACCTTGGGAAGCTGAGGTGAGAGGATTGCTTGAACCCAAAAGGTCAAGGTTGCAGTGAGCTATGACTGAGCCACTGCACTCCAGCCTGGGCAACAGATCGAGATCCCATCTCTACAGCAACAACAACAAAAGACTTTTTTTTTTTGGTCTCTTTTCAGTCTTTTATTTACCATACTCTCTTTTTTTTCCTCCTTCCCTTGCTTCCATGAATACATTGATTATTTTCTACTTCTGATTGGAAAATTATGCATTAAAAAATTTTTTTTCTGGTAGTTATTCCTAACATGTTCAGACTAATTTGTGTTTATTCTACCCCATAAATTCTCCCCTCTGCCTCCTTTTGCCCTGAAACTGCCATATTGATATTTTTTAGACTTCTGATTTTGGCTTTGTATAAAGAATGCCTTTTGGGGGCATTATTTATTTATCATAGAAATGCAGTCACTGTTATTTCCTGTGTCTCAAAAGTTGTTTCTCTTCTTGCTGTAATACTTCCTCCAGGATTATTTTTGAAGGTTTTTGTGGGGTAAACTTTTTTTTTTTTTTTGAGACAAAGTCTCACTCTTGCCCAGGCTGGAGTGCAGTGGTGTGATCTCGGCTCACTGCAACCTCTGCCCCCCGGGGTTCAAGTGATTCTCCTGCCTCAGCCTCCCAAGTAGCTGGGATTATAGGCATCTGCCACCATGCCCGGCTAATTTTTGTATTTTTCGAAGAAACGAGGTTTCGCCATGTTGGCCAGGCTGGTCTGAACTCCTGACTTCAGGTGATCCACCCGCCTCCGCCTCCCAAAGTGCTGGGATTACAGGCATGAGCCACCTGTATTTTGGTGGCTCAGTACAAAAACAAATCCCGGCCTATATTTTTTTGTTGAGATGACATCTCGCTATGTTGCCCAAGTTGGTCTCCAAATATCGGCCTCAAGCAATTCTCCCACCTCAGCCTCCCAAGGAGCTGGGACTACAGGTGTGTGTCAACACTCCTGGCTAATTTTTGTATTTTTTTTATAGAGATGAGGTCTGCACTGTAACCACTGCACTGTAACCTGGGTCACAGAGTGAGACTTGTCTCAAAAAAACAAACAAACAAACAAAAAAAACAGAAGGAACCAACCCTGCTGATGCTTTGATCTTGAACCTGTACCTCTGCAACTATAAGGCTATACATTTGGATTGTTTAAGCCACTCAGTTCGTGGCCCAGTGTCACAGCAGCCCTGGCAAACATATACAAGCCCTTTTATTTGGACTCTTACATATTTCATTTGATCTTTGTAAAATGCAGTCATTATTTTTTCCAAATATTTCTTCCCTTCTGTCTTTCCTATGAGTCTGTTGTTTTACAGCTGTTACCATATCTACTTTTATCCATCATAAGATGTTAATTTTTTTAAATTCTAAAATGTTAATATTTTCCACTTTTTTATCTCTTACTGTTACCTTCTGAAATGGATACATTCTCTCACTTAAGTTCTTCGCAGCTTGTATTGTTTTACTGCCTAGTCCCTCCAGTGAGTTCTTTATTTAGATTTTATAATTTCTTTTTTTGGTTGTTTTTTTGAGACATGGTCTTGCTCTGTTGCCCAGGCTGGAGTACAGTGGTGTGATCATGGCTCACTGCAGCTTCGACCTCCTGGGCTCAAAGTGAGATTCTCACTTCAGCCCTCTGAGTAGCTGGGACCACAGGGGTGTACCACCATGCCCAGCTGACTTTTAATTTTTTTTTGAGAGATGGGGGTGGGTCTCACTATGTTGCCCAGGATGGTCTTGAACTCCTGGGCTCAAGGGATCTCCCACCTCGGCCTCCCAAAGTGCTGGGATTACAAGTGTAAGCCACTATATACCTGGCTGTTTTTTCTTTGGACTGCTTGTGTTTGCTTCAGGTTTTCAGTATTCTCCTTTATATCCTTGAGGGTTCTTTATTAATTTCATTCCCTCTGCTATAGTTTGTTCTCATATAGAGCTTTGGTTCCTCACCCTTTTCCCCTCTGGAACTCATATTCCCTTGGAAGTCTGTGTTGCTTGGTGGAGGAGTGAAAGCCCAGACCCTGCATCACGCCACTCCTGGTAAATTTCAGGAGTGGGAAGAGGAAGGCATAGCTCAGAGAAGAAAGCCTTTGTGTGCAATACAATCGCGACTCCTCCCATGTGTCCCCCTAACCCCTTACTCTAAGGCCATCTTTCAGCACCTCCATACAAGTTCCATTATTCCAAGTATGGCCTCCTTTTTTTTTTTTTTTTTTTTTTATCGCTCTGTTGCCCAGGCTGGAGTGCAATGGCTCGATCTTGGCTCACTACAACCTCCCGGGTTCAAGTGATTCTTCTGCCTCAGCCTCCAAGTAGATGGGACTACAGGTATCCACCACCACATCTGGCTAATTTTTGTATTTTTAGTAGAGGCGGGGTTTCACCACATTAGCCAGGCTGGTCTTGAACTCCTGACCTCAAGTGATCTGTTCGCCTCAGCTTCCCAAAGTTCTGGGATTATAGGCATGAGCCACTCCACCCAGCCTGTTTTTCATAATTCTTTATGTCATTTCGATTTGTGGCCTGCAAACATCCCTTCTTCAATTAAGCCTCCTCCTGGGCTTTGGCAGGACTGGAGGTAGATTACTGACAATTCTGGTTAGAAGATAGCGTTGCCATTTGCTCTGCTATGTCATCTTCATCTGGCTTAATGTCACTCACGGAGCTGCTTAGCTCTGGGCTGGGGACCAACAGGAAGGTATTCTCTTTAAATTTTTTTTTTTTTTTTCCCAGACAGAGTCTGTCTGTCACCCAGGCTGGAGTGCAATGGCATGATCTCAGCTCATTGCAACCTCTGACTCCTGGGTTCAAGCAATTCTCCTGCCTCAGCCTCCCAAGAAACTGGGACTACAGGCACCCGCCACCACGCCTGGCTAATTGTATTTTTAGTTGAGATGGAGTTTTGTCTTGTTGGCCAGGCTGGTCGCGAACTCCTGA
The DNA here is from genome assembly GCF_000951045.1 of Mandrillus leucophaeus. Classification (NCBI taxonomy): domain Eukaryota; kingdom Metazoa; phylum Chordata; class Mammalia; order Primates; family Cercopithecidae; genus Mandrillus; species Mandrillus leucophaeus. The sequence goes on from NW_012098765.1 coordinate 3,003,063, forward strand.
CCTCAGGTGATCCATCCACCTGGGCCTCCCAAAGCGTTGGGATTACAGGCGTGAGCTACTGCGCCCGGCTGCTATTCTCTTTAAATTTTAACTCTGCCTTTTGGAAACCTTTAAGATTTTATTTTATTTATTTATTTTTGAGACGGAGTCTTGCTCTGTCACCCAAGCTGGAGTGCAGTGCAGTGCAGTGGTGTGATCTTGGCTCACTGCAACCTCCACCTCCCGGGTTCAAGTGATTCTGCTGTCTCAGCCTCCCGAGTAGCTGGGATTACAGGCATGTGCTAGCATGCCTGGTTAATTTTTGTATTTTTAGTAGAGACAAGGTTTCACCATGTGGCCAGGCTGGTCTCAAACTCCTGACCCCAGGTGAT
>NW_012098765.1:3006823-3009811 GCF_000951045.1 Mandrillus leucophaeus
CTCATGATACCCTCCTCCCTTTGGAATTCCGGCACAGCCGAGTAACATTGACATTAAAGCTTAAGACTGACGTAATAGACTCTTAAGTCTGATAAGAAATTTTACTATCTGTTCTCTCTAAAGCCTGCTACCTGGAGGCTTCATCTGCATAAGAAGAACCTTGGTCTTGGCTGGGTGCAGTGGCTTATACCTGTAATCCCAGCACTTTGGGAGGCTGAGGCAGGCAGATCACCTAAGGTCAGGAGTTTGAGACCAGCCTGGTCAACATGGTGAAAACCTGTCTCTACTAAAAATACAAAAATTAACTGGGTGTAGCGGCATACGCCTGTAATCCCAGCTACAGGGAAGCTGAGGCATGAGAATAGCTTGAACCTGGCAAGTGGAGGTTGCAGTGAGCCAAGACTGCGCCACTGCACTCCAGCCTGGGCAACAGAGACCCTGTCTCAAAAAAAAAAAAAAAAAAAAAGATAAAAGAACCTTGGCCTTCATAACTCCTTATCCTAACTCGGATTCTCCCTTCTATTGATTCCAGGTCTTTAGTTAAACTATTTCAACCAATTGCCAATCAGAAAATCTTTGAATCCATCTATGACCCAGAATCCCCACCTCCCTTCCCTTCCACCCCTCTACCTAGCTTTGAGTTGTTCCACCTTTCCAGACCAAACCAGTATATATCTTACGCGTGTTGATTGATGTCTCATATTTCCCTAAAATGTGTAAAGGCAAGCTGTGTCCCAACGACCTTGGGCATATGTTCCCAGGATCTCCTGGGGTTGTGACATGGGTCATGGTCACTCATATTTGGCTCAGAATAAATCTCTTCAAATATTTTACAGAGTTTGACTCTTTTGGTTGACCACCCAGCTATAAATCAGGGGGTTTCCATGCCTCCCTCATAATGTTCGATAATTTTCTAGAACGGCTCACAGAACTCAGGAAGACACTTCACTTACGTTTACCAGTTTAATATAAAGGGTACAAGGGAACAGATGAAGAGGTGCATAGGATGAGGTCTGGAAGCGTTCTAAGTACAGGAGTTTCTATCTGCATAGAGTTGGAGTGCACCACCATCCCCATCTGGGGATATATTTAACAATCAGGAAGCTCTTCATAATCTCAAAGTTTGTGTGTTTGTTTGTTTGTTTGTTTGTTTTGAGGCAGGGTCTTACTCTGTTACCCAGGCTAGAGCGCAGTTGCACAATCATGGCTCATTGCAGCCCCAACTTCCCGGGCTCAAGTGATCCTCCCATCTCAGCTTCCCAAATAGCTGGGACCACAGCTGCACGCCATCATGCCTGGCTGTTTCTTTGTTGTGGAGATGGGTCTCACTCTGTTGCTCAGGCTCATCTTGCACTCAGCCTCAAGCGATTCTCTCACCGCAGCCTCCCAAAGTGCTGGAATTACAAGCATGAGCCACTGCACCTGGCCTCAAAATTTTTCTTAGTCAGTTCTTGCTTTTGAAAAGCAAAGAAGAGGAGAGAAATTTGTCACTCAGGGACAATAAATGTGAGGTGGAAGAGGTAGGGTGATTGTATGGTAGGACAGAGGGTGTTGGTCATGCAAGAGTCAAGATGGACATGACGATCAAGAAGAGACTAGATCCTTTTTCTTGAAAACAGACAGGAATCTGAAGCAGAAGATGAGAATAAGGACTAGGGGCGAGGGGGAGGGAGGTGAGACAATAAAGATGGAGAGAGAAAAGAATTGTCCAAGGAAAGGTGCAAGAGGCCGTTAGAAGCCAGAGGGTGGGGCAAGAAAGAAGCTGGTATGGGAATATTTCCTGGGAAGCTTTTCATTTTGTGCATACCAATATTGCTTTCTTTTGAGTACCTGTGACTCTCACCTTCAGGTATACACTTTTTTGCTGGAACATTCTCATTGTGTTCCATCAACTCCCCTGAAGAGTGGGCCGGAACAGAAGTGGCTTGTGAGACCCAGCTGTCCTAATGCCCCAAAGGCCGCTCCTGGACCAGTGGATTGAAATGGATGTATCATTATATGATAAGTTGCCTTTGAACGTGCCTGGAGATCTGACTGTCAGCAAAGATCATGTCAGGGCACTGAAGTACTTCTTTGACTTCTTTAAAACACAGTAAGCCAGCGATGGTGTCTCATGCCTGTAACTCTGGCACTCTGGGAAGCCAAGACAGGAGGACTGCTTGAGTCCAGAAGTTTGAGACCAGCCTGGGCAATATCGTGAGACACCATCTCTGCAAAAACATTTTTAAAAATCAGCTGGGCATAGTGATGGATGCCCTGGGGTCCCAGCTACTCGGGAGGCTGAGGTGGGAGAATTGCTTGAGCCTAGGAGGTTGAGGTTACTAGTGAGCCATGATCACACCACTGCACTCTGACCTGGGTGACAGAACAAGACCCTGTCTCAAAACAAAAGAAAATAAAACAAAAACACAGTAAACTTTGAGGATAAGGAGTGTGTTGATGGATCTGTTTGTAATTCCTTCACTCTCTTTCCTTCCCCCAAACCTATTTTGGTTTGTACAACCTAGAAGATCCCCAGAGTCTTCCTTGGCTCTATTTATTTCTTGTCTCAATTTTTTTTTGTTTGTCATTTCTCCTTTACATGACTCACAGTTGACACTGCCGTGGGTCTGAAGAGCTCAGTCATGTCCCAGGGCAATTCCTACTGGGGTGGGTGTAGGTTGCACTTCAGACAAGTTGCGGGGCGTGCTTCTGGACAAAAGTCGTCAAGGATGGCTGATAATGGGGATAATGACCAGGTCATTATCTCATCGGGATAATGGCCTGCTACAAAGAATGATCTCATACCTGAGCAGGAAACCCAGTCTTGCCGTAATCACCCGACTGGTTCTTCTCGCCTGCTGCCCAGGAAAGCCAAGATACTGAGAACAGCAGGAGTTACAGCAGAGAAAGTGTAATAATCACAGGGCCAGTCAAGTGAGAATGGGGGATATTTCTCAAATCCACATCCCCAAGAATTTGGAGGCTAGGGTTTTTCTTTTTTTTTTT
>NW_012098765.1:3011396-3012329 GCF_000951045.1 Mandrillus leucophaeus
CCTAAATCTTAGATTAACTGGATGTTGCAGTGGGCACTTCCTAGAAGGATTCTTCTCTGTGAAAGGATCTCCTGCTAATCCCTGTTCACTCTTGGGACACTGCAGTGAGCATTTGCTGACTCCATACCTAAGGGACAGTGCAGGTAGGTCCATCGGTGTCCATAGGGACATTTCCAATTGTGTCTGTTTGGTTCCATCTTGTTTTACCTGGAAGTTCTTTCATGCTTTATCCACACAAGGTGTCCAGTTCACCCAGCCTCCATTCGGGGAGCCTGTAAGCGTTCAACTCTATTGAAAGGTGGTTTGTCCATAGGTGATGAGCATGTGAGGGGGTAAACCCTAGAACAGCTCATCTTTGAATCCTTTTTACTCTATCTCTGGTTCTCATGCTCTTCTTGGTTTTCTGTTCTCCTACTTCGAGGACTCCTGGGATGTTTTCCAACACCAACAGCCAGTTCTCTGATCCTCTGGCCACCAACTGGATATTCAACAATTCAGTTCAATTCTGATACTACTTGGAGTTAGGGCAGTCTCCACAGCTTAAGGGCTCAAAACTGCCCCACCCCCCAACTTCAGATGCCAGTTGCAAGTCCCAGGTCTCCTGTACTTCTGACCAATGTAAACCAAAAATAAAATTCTTTTTTTTTTTTTTTTTGAGACAGGCTCACTGTGCCCAGGCTGGAGGGCAGTGGCGTGATTTCGGCTCACTGCAACCTGCACCTCCCAGGTTCAAGCAAATCTCATGCCTCAGCCTCCTGAGTAGCTGGGACTACAGGCAGTCACCCCACTCCCAGCTGCTAATTTTTATATTTTTAGTAGAGACAGGGTTTCACCATGCTGGCCAGGCTGGTCTCAGGTGATCCTCCTGCTTCAGTCTCCGAAAGTGCTGGGATTACAGGTGTAAGCAACTACAACCAGGTGAAAATAAAAGTC
>NW_012098765.1:3016500-3019131 GCF_000951045.1 Mandrillus leucophaeus
AACCAGGATGGTCTTGATCTCCTGACCTCGTGATCCGCCCGTCTCGGCCTCCCAAAGTGCTGGGATTACAGGCTTGAGCCACCGCGCCCGGCCGGCTAGGGTTTTTCAAGGATAGTTTGGCAAGCAGGGACTAGGGAATGAGGACTGCCGAGTGGTTGGGTCAGGAATGAAATCATAGGGGATAGAAACTGTCTTCTGTGCTGAGTCAGTTTCTGGGTGTCGGTTGCTGGTCCAGGTGGCACCAGTTGGTCCATACAGAATGCAAGGTCTGGATACTATCTCAAATACCAGTCTTTGATTTTACAATGCTGATGTTGTCCGTGGGGGAATTGGGGAAGTTATAAATGTTGTGACCACTGGCTATATGATTTCTGAGTAATAAGCAGCTACAAAAAAAGGCAAGTTATAAAACAATGACTGGTTAGAGTTTAACTATATCCACATCTTAGAAGAAACAACGACTTGTTAAAGTATGCATTCATCTTAGCAGAATTCAGGCCCCTACCACAATTTTAACCTTGAGGTCTTTCATTAGTTATACAAAGGCAGTGTCAGTCAGTCCCTGAGCAAGAAGGGGGTTAGTTTCAGGAAGGGACTGTTATCAGCTTTATTTTATTCTTTTTCTTTTTTCTTTTTATTTTTTTTGAGATGGAGTCTTGCTCTGTTGCCCAGGCTGGAGTGCAGTGGCATGATCTTGGCTCACTACAACCTCTGCCTCCTAGGTTCAAGTGATCCTCTTGCCTCAGCCTCCAAAGTAGCCGGGATTACGGGCGTGTGCCACCACACCTGGCTAATGTTTGTATTTGTTTAGTAGAGATGGGGTTTTGCCATGCTGGCCAGGCTGGTCTCGAACTCCTGACCTCAGGTGATCCACCTACCTCGGCCTCCCAAAGTGCTGGGATTACAGGCATGAGCCACCACGCCTGGCTTGCTTTGTTTTAAAGTTAAACAATAACCTAAATTCCTCCTATAGTTGGTTTGGCCTATGCGCAGGAATGATCAAAGACAGCTGTGAGCTTAGAAGCAAGATGGAGTCAGTTACGTTAGATTTCTTTCATTGTCATAATTTTTGCAAAGGCAATTTCACAGCCAGCCAGCTGGAATGGGGGCAGTTGATGGAAGTGGCTTTGCCAGGAGCTGAGTATGAGCCCAGTAATATATCTTTCATTTCCTGAGAATGCAATTAGAGGCCATCAAGAATACTCACTTCTGGCCAGGCGCAGTGGCTCACACCTGTAATCCTAGCACCTTGGGAAGCCTAGGCAGGTGATCGCTTGAGTTCAGGAGTTCAAGACCAGCCTGGGCAGATCAGACACGGCAAAAACCCATCTCTACAAAAAATACAAAAATTAGCCGGGTGTGATGGTGACATGTGCCTGTAGTCCCAGCTACTCAGGAGGCTGAGGTGAGAGGATGGCTTGAGTCTGGGAGGTGGAGGTCACAATGAGCCAAGATTGTGCCACTGCACTCCAGCCTGGGTGATAGGGCCAGACTCTGTCTCGAAAAAAAAAAAAAGTTCACTTCTTTTTTCCTCTGTAACACCTTGTCAAATGCAAAGGGCTGTTTATTAATGAGAGTCTTCAGCCTTTATAATTCTTGTAGCTCTATTCTAAGACAGAAATACTTAGCATGGACATGGTCACAAGGGAGAAGCAGCTTGGCAGCGAGGAATTCTGTACTTCATCCATCATGGTCTGTGGCCAGCTGGGTCAGAAGGGCTGGAGGGAGAAGAAAACTGAGGACAGAAGTCTTTGGTAGAAAAATAAAAAGCAGGCCGGGCACGGTGGCTCACGGCTATAATCCCAGCACTTTGGGAGGCCGAGACAGGTGGATCACGAGGTCAGGAGTTCAAGACCAGTCTGGCCAAGATGGTAAAACCCCGTCTCTGCTAAAAATACAAAAAATGAGCCAGGCATGGTGGTGGGCACCTGTAATCCTGGCTACTTGGGAGGCTGAGGCAGAGAATTGCTTTAACCTGGGAGGTGGAGGTTTTGTTGCAGTGAGCCGAGATCGCTCCATGCACTCCAGCCCGAGAGACAGACCAAGACTCTGTCTCAAAAAATAAAATAAAATACGAATAAAAAGCAAATAACAAGCAAATTGTCTTGATCATGGACAAGGAGAAGTAGGCCATGCACACCTGGGACCAGCTAGCTCATAAATCTATGATAAAAGTGTCAGATCTGAACTTGATAGTCAATTGTATTTGAGATGATTGCCCCTCACTAGGGTCAGGCAGGTGAGTGTCAAATGAGGTTCTGATGTCCTGTTTTGAACTCTGGGTATTGCTTTGAGTCTGAAAATATTAGAAATTCATGGCATTACCAGAGACCTGAGGGGGTTTCTTCAGTGATGGCATTCATCACACAAGCAAGAATGTTAATATGACTGGGCATGGTGGCTTATGCCTGTAAACCCAGCACTTTGGGAGGCTGAGGTGGGAGGATCGCTTGAGCCTAGGAGTTTGAGACCAGTCTGGGCAACCTAGAGAGACCCTGTCTCAACAACAAAAAATTAAAAAAATTAGCCCAGCATGGTGGTGCATGCCTGTAGTCCAATTACTTGGGTGGCTGAGGTGAGAGGATAACTTGAGCCTGGAAGGTCAAGGCTGCAGTGAGCTGTGATGGTGTC
>NW_012098765.1:3019928-3021549 GCF_000951045.1 Mandrillus leucophaeus
GTAATATCCTAAAACCAAGGACTCTCTCTGTTATGGGCAACTTGTTTTCCCCCTCCCCCAAATTAGTATTTGGAAGCCCTAAACCCCGGCACCGCAGAATGTGACTGTATTTAGAAATAGGGCTGTTAAAGACGTGATAAAGTTAAAATAGGGTCATGAGGCTAGATCCAATTCCAAACTGACTGATGTCCTTAATTAATTAATTAAATAATTTTGAGTCAGAGTCTTGCTCTGTCACCCAGGCTGGAGTGCAGCGGCGTAATCTTGGCTCACTGTGACCTCCGTCTCCTGTGTTCAAGCCATTATTGTGCCTCAGCCTCCTGAGTAGCTGGGACTGCAGGCATGTGCCACCACACCTGGCTAATTTTTGTATTTTTAGTCTAGACAGGGTCTCACTATGTTGCCCAGGCCGGTCTTGAACTGCTGGCCTCAAGTGGTCTTCCTTCTTCTGCCTCCCAAAATGCTGGGATTACAGGCCTGAGCCACCATGCCTGGCTAAGAAGAGGAAATTTCGACACAGAGAGACAGCAGGGATGTGTATGTATAAAGGACAGACCACGTGAGGACACAGTGCACAGTGAGAAGGCGGCCGACTGCAAGCCAGGGAGAGAGGCCTCAGAAGAAAGCAAACCTGTCAACACCTTGGTCTTAGACTTCCAAGCCTCCAGCATTGTGAGAAAATAAATTTCTGTTGTTTAAGCCACCCAGTCTGTGGCACTTTGCTATGGCAGCCTGCGCAGACAAACACAGCCTCCAGTGCTATAATTTCAGACAATCCCCTTTTTAGCCCAGAGGGAGGAACTATGATTTGACACGGGGGAGGGGGCTTTGCAAAGCGGTCCACATTGCACCCAAAGCACAGCCTGGTTTGGCAGACAGACTTAACAAGCCCAGGCCTGGGATGTATCTCTCGGGTGCAGCATTCTGTTTCTTGTTTTCAGGGTGTCATTTCTGAGGGTTTCAAATCCTTCTATTCAGAAATGAGCTCGGGGACAGACAACATCCTGGTGAGGCTCCAGACTTCTGTGGAGGACTCCGCTGAGAGAGCGGTGGGAGTCTCGGAGGAGGGGGTAAATGGGGAGGACTCGGGAATACACCCAGAAGGAGGATTGTGGGAGAGGCGAGACAAAGGAGTTAGGGAGGGCAGAGGAAGGGGACATACTCTCTCAAGCATGAAACTGGCTTTCTTTCAATAGGCATAGCAAGGAAGGGCATTTCATGAGGTCTAGAGGTACAGAAGGGGCCAGGTGCAGTGGCTCATGCCTGTAATCCCAGCACTTAGAGGGGCCAAGGCGGGAGGATCACTTGAGCCCAGGAGTTCAAGACCAGCCTGGGCCATATAGCGAGACTCTTTTTTTTTTTTAAAAAAAGAAAACATAATAATAATAATAACAAAAAGAAACATAGAAGGAAACACTGAAAGGGAATGATGTCAGGTGAATCGAGAAGTAATGGTGATTCAGGGGTGGCGTGGGTATCTGGGCTTCCAGCTCTGTTCTGCTTCTCTTTATAAGCCAGGGCTATGGCCTGAATGTTTGTGACCCTCCAAAATTCCCCTGTTGAAACCAGATAACCAAGGTGATGGCATTAGAAGGTGATGGGGCCATGAGGGTTCTGCCCC
>NW_012098765.1:3024064-3025078 GCF_000951045.1 Mandrillus leucophaeus
GTGCAGGGACCTGATCATAGCTCACTGCAGCCTTGAACTGAGACTACAGATACGTGCTACCACATCCAACTAATTTTCTTCTTCTTTTTTTGGAGGGGGGGAAGGGGGACAGGGTCTTGCTATGTTGTCTAGGGTGTTCTTGAACCCCTGTGTCAGGGTTTTTGTTTGTTTGTTTGTTTTGTTTTGTTTTCAGTAGTGACTCCATTCTTTTTTGAGACAGGGCGTTGCTCTGTCTCCCAGGCTGGAGTATAGCGCTATGATCTCAGCTCACTGCAGCCTCAACCTCCCAGGCTCATGTGATTCTCCCACCTCAGCCTCCTGAGTAACTGAGCTTACAGGCGCACACCACCACACTAGGCTAATTGTTTGTATTTTCAGTAGAGACAGGGTTTTACTATGTTGCCCAGACTGGTCTTGAACTCCTGAACTCAATATGCCCTCCTCAGCCTCTCAGAGCGTAGGGATTTCAGGCATGAGCCACTGCGCCAGGACTGGTGACTCCATTTTGACTCTTGACAACTTTCACAACCTTTACCATTTCTTTTCTCCAGCCTTCTTGTATGACAAACTCATTCTTCAATTGAAAAAAAAATATTTACTGAGAGGAGACAGCCCCTTCTTTGCAGTGCTGCCTGTTGCACTCTTGCAATATATTTTCATGCCTTCTCTAATAAATGCCTTTCTTTTCTTTTTTCTTTTTTTGAGACAGAATCTCCCTCTGTTGCCTAGGCTGGAGTGCAATGGCGCGATCTCAGCTCACTGCAGCCTCTGCCTCCCGGGCTCATGCGATTCTCCCTCTTCAGCCTCCAGAGAAGCTAGGATTACAGTCATGCACCACCACCTGTAGCTAATTTTTGTATTTTTAGTGGAGATGGGGTTTCACCATGTTGGCCAGGCTGGGCTTGAACTCCTGACCTCAAGTGATCTACTGGCCTTGGCGTCCCAAAGTGCTGGGATTACAGGTATGTGCCACCATGCCCAGACCTAATAAATGCCTTTCTTTACCAAAAAAAA
>NW_012098765.1:3031548-3031939 GCF_000951045.1 Mandrillus leucophaeus
GGACTGAGAAGTGACAGGCTTAGAACTTCCAGGACATTCCAAGAGGTCTGCTATGGGAGTAAGGAAGAGGGAGGAGTGATTTCTTTCTTTCTTTTCTTTTTTTTTTTTGAGACAGAATCTTGCTCTGTCGCCCAGGCTGGAGTACAGTGGCGTGATTTCAGCTCACTACAACCTCCACCTCCTGGGTTCAAGCAATTCTCCTGCCTCAGCCTCCCAAGCAGCTGGGACTACAGACGCCCACCACCATGCCCGGCAAATTTTTGTATTTTTAGTAGAGACGGGGTTTCACCATGTTAGCCAGACTGGTCTCAAACTCCTGACCTCAGGTGATCTGCCCGCCTTGGGATCCCAGAGAGATGGGATTACAGGCATGAGCTACTGCACACAGCCG
>NW_012098765.1:3034659-3043099 GCF_000951045.1 Mandrillus leucophaeus
CACCCCCCAAAGGTATCATTCTATAAATTGTTCTATAAATTGTCCAGAGAGGCAAATCCATGGAGATAGAAAGTAGATTAGTGGTTGCCAGGGGCTGGGGGAAAGGGGAAGCGGGAAGTGGCTGCTGGTGGGTACAGAGTTTCTCCTCAGGGTGGTGAAAATGTGCTTGTGTTAGTGGTGATGGTCACACAACGTTGTGAATACATGAAAACTCACTGAGTTGCAGACTTCAAAAGGATGAATTTCGGCCAGGCACGGTGGCTCACGCCTGTAATCCTAGCACTTTGGGAGACCGAGGCAGGGAGACCACTTGAGGTCAGGAGCTCAAGACCAGCCTGACCAACATGGAGAAACCCCGTCTCTACTAAAAATCCAAAAATTAGCCAGCCCTGATGGTGCACACCTGTAATCCCAGCTACTCAGGAGGCTGAGGCAGGGGAATTGCCTGAACCTGGGAGGCAGAGGTTGCAGTGAGCCGAGATCCCAACATTGCGCTTCAGCTGAGTGACAGAGCCAGACTTTATCTCAAAAAAAACAAAACAAAACAAAACAAAACAAAAAAACCCAACCAAACAAAAAATAAACAAAACGGCGAGTTTTATAGCATGTGAATTATATCTCAATTTAAAAAGTGATACAGTGAGACCCTGCTTCTAAAAAATTTAAAAAATAAAAGAATTCAAGTATAAATATCTTTAACAGGAAAGAAAACCTAGCAAGTTTCATTAGCACTGGGAGCGTTATCTTTCTTCTCCTTGGGTGTCAGAAGCGTGAAAACAGTAAATACTGTGTAATTCAAAAATACATGTGCCTCAGTTTTCTTTGGCCTTCAAATCCCGCTAACATTGAGCTGATCAGAAGTTAACTTCCATTCTTAAAGTGGAAGCATATCTTTTGATCTGACATTTTCTTCTAAAAAAGGGGTTTGGCTGGGCAGACAGTGGCTCCCGCCTGTAATCCCAGCACTTTGGGAGGCCGAGGTGGATGGATCCCCTGAGGCCAGGAGTTCAAGACCAGCCTGGGAAACAGGATAAGACCCTGTCATTACAAAAAAAAAAAAAAAAAAAAAAGTGGTGGTGTGGGCCTGTAGCCCCAGCTACATGGGAGACTGAGGAGGGAGGATAGCTTGAGTCCAGGAAGCCAGGAAGTTGAGCCTTCAGCAAGCTGTGATCACGCCACTGCACTCCAGCATGGGTGACAGACCAAAACTCTGTCTCTAAAAAGGGGGGCTTAATATGCTTTTTTTTTTTTTTTTGGTTTGAGACAGAGTCCCCCTCTGTCACCCAGGCTGGAGTGCAACGGTGCGATCTCGACTCACTGCAACCTCTGTCTCCCGGGTTCAAGCCTCAGCCTCCCATGTAGCTGGGATTACAGGTGCACACCACCATGTCTGGCTAATTTTTGTATTTTTAGTAGAGAGAGAGTTTTACCATGTCGGCCAGGCTGATCTCTAACTCCTGACCTCAGGTAATCTGCCCACCTTGGCCTCCCAAAGTGCTGGGATTACAGGTGTGAGCTACTGCCCCTGGCCTAATCTTCTTTTTATCCAGATGAGGGACTAGTATATTAAAAAGCATAGAAAATGGAGAATATGATTTATTTTTAAAAATTCAAAGATTTATATATTTCTGGAAAGTCAAGTTCAGGAGAGGAGATAAAACCGGGCTATAACTGAGGATAACTTTGTGGAACATTTTATGCCTCATTAAAAAGTTGAAATTTCACCCTGATTGGCTGGTAAGTAATTATGGAAAATTTTTGGCAAGAGTCTGAAATGATCAATTTTATCTATTTATAAAGCTCCTCTCAATGGCAGCCCAGAGGATGGACTGGAGAGGACCAGGAAGATCATAAAGAGTTAGTATCAGGCTGGGCCAGGTGGCTCATGCCTGTAACCCCAGCACTTTGGGGGACTGAGGGAGGTGGATCACCTGAGATCAGGAGTTTGAGACCAGCCTGGCCAACATGGTGAAACCCCGTTTCTACTAAAAATACAAAATTAGGCATGGTGGTGCTTGCCTGTGGCCCCAGTTACTCGGGAGGCTGGGAGAATCGCCTGAACCCGGGAGGCAGAGGTTGCGGTAAGCCAAGATCACACCACTGCACTCCAGCCTGGGCAACAGAGTGAGACTCTGTCAAAAAAAAAAAAGTCAGTATCAATTACAGAGTTACTGTCTCTCAGCTCCAAACGCACCATCTTGTGCTCTGCTTTGTGATGCTGGGACAAGCAAACCACATTTCTGCTTTGCCAGATGGTTCTATGTTGGGCTCTGGCAAGAGAGTTTGCTAGGAGACTGCAGAAGTAGGGTAATCAACTCATCCCACTTTCCCCAGATTTTTCCCATTTTTAGCACTGAAAGTTCTGCATCCCGGAACCCCTTCCAGGGGGGCTGGTCACCTCCAGGAGAAGAGACTTTTGCTTCCTGTCTGCCTGCTGTTCTTGTGAGTGTTACCGCAGCAACACTTCACTCCAGTAGCAGCATCAGCAATTCCTTCCTGTGGCAACCACGGTAAAAATTCTTGCCCAGTTTCCTCCTCTGTCTCTTCTGCTAACTGACTCAGGGGCTCCCCCGTGTGGTCCCCCATGGAATCATGTGCCCCTTCCTCTTGGGAACTGTGAGTAACAAACTATCTTTTCCACAGCAATCATCTCATCTGTTACTTCAAAATGTTTTTTCTTTTCTTTTTTATTTTTTTGAGACTGAGTTTTGCTCTTGTTGCCCAGGCTGGAGTGCAATGGAGTGATCTTGGCTCACTACAACCTCTGCCTCCCAGGTTCAAGCAATTCTCCTGCCTCAGCTTCCCGAGTAGCTGGGATTATAGGCACCCACCACCACATCTGGCTAATTTTTTGTATTTTTAGTAGAGATGGGGTTTCACCATGTTGACCAGGCTGGTCTCGAATTCCTGACCTCAGGTTATTCACTTGCCTTGGCCTCCCAAAGTGCTGGAATTACAGGCATGAGCCGCTGTGCCTGGCCTCTCTTTTTTCCTTTAGAGACAGTGTCTAGCTCTGTCACCCAGGCTGAAGTGCAGTGGTACAATCTCAGCTCACTGTGGTCTCCACTGCCTGGGCTCAAGCGATCCTTCCACCATAGCCTCCTGAGCAGCTGGGACTGCAGGCATGCACCAACATGCCTGGCTAATTTTTATATGTTTTGTAGAGATGGGAATTCACTGTGTTGCCCAGACTGGTCTTGAACTCCTGGGCTCAAGCAATCCTTCTGCCTCAGCCTTCCAAAGTGATGGGATTACAGACATGAACCACTATGTCTAGCCTCAAATTTTCTATTAGTATTACATCTTTTTCTTTTTGAAACTGAGCCTTGCTCTGTTGCCCAGGTTGGAGTGCAGTGGCGCCATTTCGGCTCACTGCAAGCTCCGCCCCCCGGGTTCACATCATTCTCCCACCTAAGCCTCCCGAGTAGCTGGGACTATAGGCACGTGTTGCCACACCTGGCTATTTTTGTTTTGTTTTGTATTTTTTAGTGGAGATGGGGTTTCACCATATTATCCAGGATGGTCTCAATCTCCTGACCTCGTGATCCACCCGCCTCAGCCTCCCAAAGTGCTGGGATTACAGATGTGAACCACCACACCTGGTCTACATCATATTTTAAGACAGGAGGGTGGGCACGGAAAACCATTTGGTAATTAAGTATTGATAATTTGGCTGAGAGTGGTGAAGTTATTATTTTAAAAATGGCTTTCCAGCTTCTACAGTACTCAAGGGTATGGTAGGGGGAGCTTGGGAGTAGACGCAGGGCATCCGTTCCCCATATCCACGATGGAGGGTCAGGGCCCAGTTACCACTGATTTTGCAGAAGGTTAGTCACGCTGAAGTACCAGAGGCAAGCTTGTTCAAGGGCTGTGCCTGGAGGGTTAGATGCTTGGCTGATGAAAAATTGATGCCACAAGAATGTAGGAGAATGGGGCTTAGTAGTTTAAGACAGGAGTTCCCAACCCCCAGGCTATGGACTGATATGAGTCCATGGCCTGTTAGGAACTGGGCTGCACAGTAGGAGGTGAGCAGCGGGTGAGCCAGGGCAGCTGAGCTCCGCCTCCTGTCAGATCAGCGGTGGCATTAGATTCTCATAGAAGAGTGAACCGTGTTGTGAACTGTGCATGCAAGGGACCTAGGTTGCTCGCTCCTTATGAGAAGCTATTCATAAATGTAATGTGGTTGAATCATCCCAAAACCATCCACCCATTCCCACCTCACCCACCCCACCCATGGAAAAATTGTCATCCACAAAACTGCTCCCTGGTGCCAAAAAGGTGGGGGATCGGTGCTCTAAAATGTCAGGGTTTAAATAATCAATTAATTCAGCTGGGCGCAGTGGCCCACACTTGTGATCCCAGCACTTTGGGAGGCTGAGGCAGGTGGATTATAAGGTCAGGAGTTCGAGACTAGCGTGGCCAACCTGGCAAAACCCCGTCTGTACTAAAAATACAAAGATTAGCTGGGCGTGGCGGCGGGCGCCTGTAATCCCAGCTACTCAGGAGGCTGAGGCAGGAGAATCGCTTAAACCTGGGAGGCAAAGGTTGCTGTGGGCCTGAAGAGGGTTTTCCTTCTAAATGGTAAGGCAAAGCTTTACGTGGAGAAGACTCTAGATGTTTGCCCTTCAGTTCCTGCCGGAGATGTGGATGTGAAACCCGGAGGTGCAGGAGTTATTGTGCAACCAGGAGGAAGAAAGCCAGAGGGCTGGATGATGAAACAGGAGCAGAGGAGCCTATCTTATTTTTATTTTTATTTTTTAAAAAGACAGAGTCTCACTCTGTCACCCAGGCTGGAATGCAGTAGCATGGTTATAGCTGAGTTCAGCATGGAACTCCTGGGCTCAAGTGATCCTCGCAGCTTGGCCTCCCAAAGTGCTGGGATTATAGGAGTGAGCCACTGCGCTGAGCCTGGGAGCCTATTTTATAAGCCTATATGTTGTAAAATAAAACATATATACAGAAAATGACACCAAATTGTTGGGTGTGGTGGTGTGTGCCTGTAGTTTCAGCTACTTGGGAGGCCGAGGTGGGAAGATCGCTTGAGCAGAGGAAGTTGAGGCTGCAGTGAGCTATGACAGTGCCACTGCACTCCTGCCTGTGAAACAGAGGGAGATCCTGTCTCCGGGAAAAGAAAGAAAAAAGGAAGGAAGGAAGCAAGCTACACCAAACAAAGGTCTACCTTAATGAGGTAAGCCTTTTAACTTCCACTTGCTTCAAGAACAGAACATTGCCAGGCACCCCAGGAACCCTGCCTTGTTCCCCATCCCAATCCTCTCCCTGCTCCCCTGGGTAGCCACTGTGCTGAAGTGGGAGGATCACTTGAGCCTGGGAGTTTGAGGCTGCTGTGAACTGTGACCGCACCACTGCACTCCAGCCTGGGCAACAGAGGAAAACCCTCTCAAAAACAAAACAAGACAAAAAAGGCTGGGCACGGTGGCTCATGCCTGTAAGCCCAGCACTTTGGGAGGCTGAGGCAGGTGGATCACTTGAGGTCAGGAGTTTGAGACCAGCCTGGCCAACATGGTGAAACCCTGTCTTTACTAAAAATAAAAAAATTAGTCGGGCATGGTGGTGGGTGCCTGTAGTCCTAGCTACTCGGGAGGTTGAGGCATGAGAATTGCTTCAGCCCGGGAGGAGGAGGTTGCAGTGAGCTGAGATTGCACCACTGCACTCCACCCTGGGCAGCAGAGTGAGACTCAGTCTCAAAAAGAAAAGAAAAGAAAAGAAAACCAAAAAAAGCCTGGGCACAGTGGTTCATGCCTATAATCCCAGCATTTTGGGAGACTGAGGCAGGCTTGAGGTCAGGAGTTTGAGACCAGCTTGGTCAACATGGTGAAGTCCCATCTCTACTAAAAATCAAAAATTAGCTGGGTGTGGTGGCGGGCTCCTATAATTCCAGCTGCTCTGGAGTCTGAGGCATAAGAATCACTTGAACCCAGAGGCGGAGGTTGCAGTGAGCTCAGATTGTGCCACTGTGCTCCAGCCTGGGTGACAGGAGGAGACTTCATCTCAAACAACAATAACAACAACAACAACAAAAGCAAACCAAAAAAAAAAAAAAACCAAAAAACAAAAAACATAAAAACCCCAAAAAACAAAAAAAAATAAAAAGAAAAAGTTTCTCTTGCTCCTCAAGGCTTGGCTAAGTATTAATAATAATTAAGAAAGTTTCTACATCCTAATCCCTAGAACTGTGAACGTTCCCTTATATGGCAAAATGGACTCTCAGATGTGATTAAGTTTGTTGAGACGGGGAAATGATCCTGGGTTACCTGGGTGGGTCCTGAATAGAATCACAAAGATCCTTACAAGAGGGACACAGGAGAAGTTGGTCAGAGGAATGTCAATGTGACAGTGGAAGCAGACATTAGAGGGATGCGGGTTTTTTTTTTTTTTTTTTGAAATGAAGTCTCAATCTAGGCTCTGTTGCCTAGGTTGGAGTGTGGTGATACAATCTCAGCTCTTTGCAACATCCACCTCCCGGGTTCAAGCTATTCTCCTGCCTCAACCTGCCGAGTAGCTGGGATTAGAGGCGCTCACCATTACGTCTGGCTAATTTTTATATTTTTAGTCGAGATAGGGTTTTGTCATGTTGGCCAGGCTGGTCTCGAACTCCTGACCTCAGGTGATCCACCCATCTCGGTCCTCCTACGTGCTGGGATTACAGGCGTGAGCCACTGCGCCCAGCCGAGGGATGCTTTTGCAGAAGGAGGAGGGGGCCACGAGCCGGGGGATGTGGGTGGCTAAAAAGACAAGGACATGAGGTCTTCCCTCAGTGCCTCCTGAAAGAATCAGCCCTGCCAACCACTTGGCTTTAGCCCAGGGAAGCTGGTTGTTGGCTTCTGACCTCCAGAACTATAAGAGAATAAATCCTTCCTTCCTTCTTTCTTCCCTCCCTCCCTCCCTCCCTCTCTCTCTCTCTCACTCATTCTTTCTTAAATCTCAAATTCCTGGGCTCAAGTGATCCGCCCACCTCAGCCTCCTAAAGTGCTGAGATTACAGGCGCAAGCCACCTCGCCCAGCCAATCTGTGTTGTTTTAAGCCGTGGGGTTTGTGGGAGTCTGTGACAGCAGCCACAGGAAACTGATTCAGAGGTGCTGCTCAACTTCTTCCATGCGTGGATTCTGCAGCATGTCCACTCAGCATGGAGGGCTTGGATCTGAGCTTCTCTGGTCCCTTGGCCTAGTAAAGCTCAAGGTAGCTTTGCCCTATTCTGAGTGTCTTACTTCTGTTAAGACAGTTTATTCTCACGACAACCTCTATAAGGTAGGCATTGTCATGTGTCAGTTTTATGTGTGTGGTCATAGAATCAGAGAGGTTAAGTGATTTGATTATGATCACACAGCTAGTAAGTGAGGGAGCCAGAATATAAATCTAGTCCATTTGAATCTAGATCAGAAGTTCTCCACATTTGATCTCACTATAATCTTGTAAGTGAGCCAGGTGTGAAGGCTCACCCAGTACCTGTAATCCCATCACCTTGGGAGGCCAAGACAGGAGGATCACTTGAGCCCAGGAGTTCAAGGTTGCAGTGAGCCGTGATCACACCACTGCACTCCAGCCTGGCTGACAGAATGGGACCCTGCCTAAGAAAAAAAAAGACCAGGCTGGGTGGCTCACGCCTGTAATCCCAGCACTTTGGGAGGCTGAGGCGGGTGGATCACTAGGTCAGGAGTTCGAGACCAGCCTGGCCCACATGGTGAAACCCCGTCTCTACTAAAAATACAAAAATTAGCCAGGCGTGGTGGCATGTGCCTGTAATCCCAGCTACTTGGGAGGATGACGCTGGATAATTGCTTGAACCTGAACCTGGGAGGTGGAGGTTGCAGTGAGCCTGGGTGACACAGCAAGACTCCATCTCGGAAAAAGAAAAAAAAAAAAAATCTTGCAAGTGGAGAGAGAATTACAACCTTTAGGGCACGTTTAGAAACTTCCAAAGCGTTTGTGTTTCATAGAGAATGCTTTTCTTCTTGACCTAAGTCTATGTCTCAACACATTAGAAAGAAGGAGAGTTTCCCATGGAGGAGCTTTGTGATTGTCAGGAAATGCTGCATTTCAAGTGCTTTCACAGCTAACATAAGGTTGTAAAAGCAAAAATATATTCAAAATTATTTGACATTACAGAGGCCCAAAATAGGGCTGATCAAGATGTCTGGACCAGGGTGCCCTGATTTCATCAGCCAGCACCCCTAATTTAAAATAAGGAAAACAAAGGCAAAGTTCCCAGCCTCCCAAATCCGTACGATTATTCCTTTGTTTTTGATTCTGTGATGGTGGTGACTTTTTTTTTTCCCTCTGAAGAAATGCAGATCTCCTCACTGGTGGATCTTTTTCTCTACAAGAGGCTTTGCTTCTAATTTATTAGGTATTGATTCATATAATAAAAATCTTCCTTTTGAAAAACAAAGTACTACATTTCTTTGTTCAAAAAAAAAAAAAA
>NW_012098765.1:3043749-3053277 GCF_000951045.1 Mandrillus leucophaeus
ATCTCAGCTCACTGCTACCTCCGGCTCCCGGGTTCAGGTTCAACCAATAATCCAGCCTTATCCTCCCAAGTAGCTGGGATTACAGGTGTGCACCACCACACTCAGGTAATTTTTTGTATTTTTACAAAAAATTTTAGAGATGTGGTTTCGCCATGTTGCCCAGGCTGGTCTTGAATTCCTGACCTCAGGTGATCTGCCCGCCTCGACCTCCCAAAGTGCTGGTATTACAGGCGTGAGCCACCGTGCCTGGCCAGCCTGACTTTTATAGCAATCATCTCTGTGTTTCTTTATAGTAATTAATTGCCCAAATGTGTGTCCATAGTTTAGTTTTGCCCTTTACAACTTCTAAAATGTTATTATTATATCTCTTTTTTCTTATTCAGAGAATGTTGAATTCTCAAAGAAAAAAAAAGAGAATGTTGAATTGTAGTGACATTAACATATGTTTTGAAGTATGTGCATTATATATGTGAATATATATGCATATCTGAATATGTATGTGCATATGTAAAATTTTAAAATATCAATATCAATATTATCACTAGTAATATGATGACTAAATATAGTATAAGATTTTCTTATGGTGCTTTTTTTTCCCAGTAGGCTATACCCCATTAGGGATTTATGTCAAATTCATATATCTTAAATTACTTTAAGACATCGTTTTAGGCTGGGCAACATAATGAGACCCCATCTCTATAAAAAGTAAAAAATTAGCCAGGCGTGGTCACACACGTCTGCAGCCCCAGCCGCTCTGGAGGCTGTGGCGGGTGGATTGCTTGAGCTCAGGAAGTGGAGGCTGCAGTGAGCTATGATCACACCACTGCACTCCATCCTGGGTGACAGAACAAGACCCTGTCTCAAGAAAACAAAAATCCCAAACCATTGTTTTGGGGGTGATTGAGTCCCAGTCGCAAAAAAAATGTTTCAACATTCCATTTACTTGGAAAATATAAACTAATGAACATATGTACTTTATTTTATTTTATTTATTTTTATAGAGATGAGGTGTTGCTATGTTGCCCAGGCTGGTCTCAACTCTTGGCCTCAAACAATCCTCCTGCCTCAGCCTCCCAAAGTGCTGGAATTAGAGGCATGACCCACGGGACCCAGCCTACAACCCATTTTAAATGGCAGCCTTGGGCCAGGTGCAGTGACTCACGCCTGCAATCTCAGCACTTTTGGGAGGCTGAGGCGGGTGGATCACTTGAGGTCAGGAGTTCGAGACCAGCCTGGTCAAAATGATGAAACCCCATCTCTACTAAAAATACAAAAATTAGCTGGGTGTCGTGGTACGTGCCTATAGTCCCAGCTACTAGGGAGGCTGAGGCAAGAGAATGACTTGAACCCCGGGAGGCGCAAGTTGCAGTGAGCTGAGCTCGTTCCATTGCACTCCAGCCTGGGCAACAGAACAAGACTCTATCTCAAAACAAAACAAAACAAAAAACAGTCAAAAAAACAAAACAAACAACAACAAAGAAAACATATGTGTACACGCTTGTACATACACACGCATCACACATATATGTAATCTTAATATATCTTATTCATTTTTACAGCTGTACAGTGCTCTATGTTTGTGGATATAGCATAGTTGATTTAAGCAGCACCCTCTTCATGGCCATTGCAGTAGTTTTCAGTTTTTTGCTATCATGTACAGGGCTCCAATGAAGACTCACATTCATATGAAGTTTCCTATTTCTGTCTATGTGTCTTTGGGACAAATTCCTAGAAGTAGGATTGCTGAGTCAAAGGGCAAATTCACTAGATATTGCCAAATTCTTCTCCATGGAGGTTTTAGCTTTTTATATTCCATCAGTAAAATGGAAGAGTCCCTGTTTCCCCACAGCGTTGCCAACAGAGTGCTGTCCAACATTTGGATTTTTTTTTTTTTTTTTTTTGAGATGGAGTCTCGCTCTGTCGCCCAGGCTGGAGTGCAGTGGCGCGATCTTGGCTCACTGCAAGCTCCGCCTCCCGGGTTCACGCCATTCTCCTGCCTCAGCCTTCCGAGTAGCTGGGACTACAGGCGCCCGCCACCTCGCCCAGCTAGGTTTTTGTATTTTTTAGTAGAGACGGGGTTTCACCGTGTTAGCCAGGATGGTCTCGATCTCCTGACCTCGTGATCCGCCCGTCTCGGCCTCCCAGACATTTGGATTTTTGCTAATCTGTTAGGTGAGAAATAGGATCTCAGGGCAGTTTTAATTGCGTTTCTTTTATTATGAGTGAGGTTAAGCTTTATTTCATGTTTTATTTTTTGAGACAGGGGCTCACTCTGCCAGCCAGGCTGGAGTGGCGTGGCATGATCTCGGCTGGCTCACGGCCACCTTTGCTTCCCAGGTTCAAGTGATTCTCCTGCCTCAGCCTCCTGAGTAGCTGGGATTACAGGTGCATGCCACTATGCTTGGCTAATTTTTGTATTTGTAGTAGAAACAGGGTTTCGCCATGTTGGCCAGGCTGGTCTTGAACTCCTGACCTCAGGTGATCTCCTTGCCTCAGCCTCTCAAAATGCTGGGATTATAGGTGTGATATTTTATTTTTTGAAGACAGGGTTTTACTCAGTCACACAGGCTGGAGTGCAGTGGTGCAATCATAGCTCACTGCAGCCTTGAACTCCTGGGCTCCAGCAGTCCTCCCATCCTCTCACCTCAGCATTCCGAGTAGCTGGGATCACAGGTGTGTGCCACCACACTCAGCTAATTTATTTTATTTTATTTTATTTTATTTAGAGACAAGGTCTTGTCATCTTACCCAGGCTGGTCTTAAACTCCTGGGATCAATCAATCCCCCCACCTTCCCTTCGAAAGTACTGGGATTACAGGGATGAGCCGCTGTGTCTGGCTATTTTTATAAATTTAGGTGACATTTGCATTTTTTAACGTGAACTCTCTGTTTATGCATCTTGCCCACTTCCAATAGGTTTCTTGTTTCCCCCCCCCCCTTAGACACTTTATATTTTAGGGATTTTAACTCTTTGTTTTCTGTGATATAAGTGGTAAATATTTTTCTTACTTTGTCATCTGTACTTTTTGGTTGTGTATGGCTTATTTTGTGGCCACACCAAAGGTTTGTATTTTTGTTTGCTCATTTAACAAAATTCTCTTTTATGGCTTTTGGATCTTGAGTAATCGTTTGCAAAATCTACAGCCTCCCAGGTCATGAGGGAACTCACCAGTGTTTTATTATCTGTGAGGTTGTGTTTTTTCATTTAGATCTTTGATATGCTTAGGATTTAATCTGGTGTACGGGGTGGGAAATGCATTCAAGCTTCTTTCTTTTCACGTGGTCATCCAGTTGCTCCAACACTACTAAATTAAAACCTTTTCTAAAGTCCCTTCTTATGTCATCATATAAATCTCCATAAGCAATTGCTTCTGTCTTTGGATTTTCTAACCTTATCTTGATCTGTCTGCTTATTCATGCATCAGTAACACATTTTTAAATATTGTTCTAATTTACATTGTTTTTAGCCCCAACCATGGCATGACACATATTATTTTATTTTTATTTTATTATTTTTATAGTTTTTTATTTTTTTGATACGGAGTTTTGTTCTTGTCACCCAGGCTGGAGTGCAATGGTGCGAACTCAGCTCACTGCAACCTCCGCCTCCTGGGTTCAAGGGATTCTTCTGCCTCAGCCTCTCGAGTAGCTGGGATTACAGGCGCCTACCACCATGCCCAGTTAATTTTTGTATTTTTAGTAGTGATGAGGTTTCACCATGTTGGCCAGGATGGTCTCGAACTCCTGACCTCAGGTGATCCACCCGCCTTGGCCTCCCAAAGTGCTGGAATTATAGGCATGAGCCACCCGGCCTGGCCACTTCTATTGTTTTAAGTATTTGGTAGAGCTACTGCCACGGCTGCTACTGCTTCTTTCTAGCTCTGGAGCAAAACAAAAGCAAAAACAAAACCAAAAACAACCTTGATGATATCTGTATTGGGATTGCGCTAAATTTGTAAACACACTTAGAGGCAGTTGAGTTCATGATGCTGGCAGCTGGCTTCTATCCTTGGAATTCTGGTGCCATCTAGTCGTCAGTATGTGCAACAACAATTTTCTGAATTTCAAAAAGAAAATCTGGGAGGTCAAAGCAGTAAACATTTATTGTCTCACACACCTTTTGTGGATCAGGTATTTGAGGGTGGCTTATCCACATGGTTCTGGTTTGAAGACACGGGCCTGGGGTCCAGTCATCAGAAGGGTTTAAAGGAACGGGAGAATGCCCTTCTAAGGGGCTCACACACTCCTCTGGGTCCACTTGCTCTGGGGGAAGCTAGGCCACGTCACGGGTACTGTGAGGAGGGCCAGACGGTGAGCAAGTTGACTCAGAGAGTGAGGTGGAAGCTGTAATGCTAGATAATTTTAGACTTGCAGAAATGTGCAGATAGTACAGAGAGGTCCCGCATATCTCCCATCCTGCTCCCCCTATTATTATTAGCATAGCACAATGATCAAAACTAGGAAGTTAACATTGATACCATAGTATAAACTAAACTACCAGTCTTATTGGAATGTTAGCACTTTTTCTACTGATGTCCCTCCCCTTTTTTTTTTTTTTTTTTTCTGTTCCAGGCTCCCATATTGCATTTAGTTGTTGAGGCAGGGTCTCTTTCTGTCGCCCAGGCTGCAGTACAGTGGTGTGATCATAGCTCATTGCAACCTTCAACTCCTGGACTCAAGGGATCCTCCTGCCTCAGCCTCTCGAGTAGATAGGACTACAGTCACATACCATGATGCCCGGCTAATTTTTTTTTTGTCAGGATGGAGTCTCACTATGTTGCCCATGCTGATCTTGAGTTATTGGCCTCAAGCAATCCTCCTGCCTCAACCTCTCAAAGCTTTGGGATTATAGATGTGAGCCACCATGCCCAGCTGACTTTGACACTTTAGAATGGTACTGATCAATTGGTTTACAGGATGTTCCTCAATTTGGGCTTGTCTGATGTTTTCTCATGATTGGAATAAAGTTATGCATTTTTGCCAAGAACACCACAGAAATGATGTTGTGTCTTTCTCAGTGCATGATATCAGGAGGCACCTGATGTCAGTGTATCTTATTGCTGGTGATGCTAACCTTGATCACTTAAGTTGCTGTATGCTGCACATCTCTACTGTAAAGTTACTATCTTTCCCTTCGTAATTAAAAACTATCTTGAAGGAGATCCTTTGAGACTATACAAGTCTTTTTCCTTCTCAAACTTTTGCCCACAAGTTTTAGCATCCGTCGGTGGATCTTGTCTGCAACAGTTATTGCTGTGGCATTTGCCTAATGGTAATTTTTCATGTTCCTTTCTCCTTTTACATTTATAAATTGTAAATCTACTGAAAGATAGAACCATTCCTTCTCCCCATGTATTTATTTATTTATTTCTATCCATGCAGAAGTGTGATTTATTTATTCATTTATTTATTATTTTTTAGATGGAGTCTTGCTCTGTCACCCAGGCTGGAGTGCAGTGGTGTGGTCTCTGCTCACTGCAACCTCTGCCTCCTGGGTTCAAGCGATTCTCATGCCTCAGCCTCCTGAGTAGCTGGGATTACAGGTGCATGCCACCACACCTGGCTAATTTTTTTTTTTTTTTTTAGTAGAGACAGGGTTTCACCATGTTGGCCAGGTAGGTCTCGAACTCCTGACCTCAAGTGATCCACCCACTTTGGCCTCCCAAAGTGCTGGGATTACAGGTGTGAGCCACTGCACCTGGCCGAGAAGTGTAAATGTTTATTTTATTCTATGGATTAAAACCTGATATTGAGAGGCTTACGTTTTCGACAGTCTGCTGGGCATGAAATGGTATGACATTGTGGATTTTCCCCTTCTTTTTGTGGAGAATTGTGAGAACTTAATAATTACATAAAACTTTATGGATTTAACAACTCTAAAGTGTACACTTCACTGGCATTAAATACATTCACACTGTTGTGCAACCATCACCACTATCTTATTCTCTAACTTTTTCATCCCCAACAGGAAACTGTATCCATTAAGCAGTCAGTCCCCATCCAACCTCTCCCAGCCCCTGGCAATTACTAAGCTACTGTCTGACTCTACATTAGGCATATCTGTTCCAGATAAAGTCAAACTAGTTTGTAAATCAATGTATATGTCATGACTGATTTTTGTTAACATATATGTGTATAGCTGTCTAGATGTAATACTTACAGAGATTGACTATAGGTGGTCATGTGGTTTGGATCTGTGTCCACACCCAAATCTCATGTTGCATCGTAATCCACAATGTTGGAGGTGGGGCCTGATGGGAGGTGATTGGGTCATGGGGGAGGAGTTCTCATGAATGGTTTAGCACCATCCCCTCTCTCATGATAGTGAGTGAGT
The DNA here is from genome assembly GCF_000951045.1 of Mandrillus leucophaeus. Taxonomy (NCBI): domain Eukaryota; kingdom Metazoa; phylum Chordata; class Mammalia; order Primates; family Cercopithecidae; genus Mandrillus; species Mandrillus leucophaeus. Next base: position 3,050,084 of record NW_012098765.1, read on the forward strand.
GACTTATCATGAAATCTTGTTGTTTTAAAACTGTCTAGCATCTCCCCACTCTCTGTCTCTTGCTTCTGCTCCATCATGTAATATGTCTGACTCCCTGTTCATCTTCTGCCATGACTGTAAGTTTCCTGAGGCCTCCCCAGAAGCCAGGCAGATGCCTCCATGCTTCCTGTACAGCCTGTGGAACTGTGAGCCAATTAAAACTCTTTTCTTTATAAGTTACCCAGTCTCAGGTGTTTCTTTACAGCAGTGCAAGAACGTACTAATACAGGTGGGTAGAAAAAGATATGTAGGCTGGGCATAGTGGCTCACGCCTGTGATCGCAGCACTTTGGGAGGCCGAGGTGGATGGATCACCAGAGGTCATGAGTTTGACACCAGCCTGGCCAACATGGTGAAAACCTCATCTCTACCAAAAATACAAAAATTAGCCGGGTGTAGTGGCACACACCTGTAATCCCAGCTACTTGGGAGGCTGAGGCAGGAGAATTGCTTGAACCCGGAAGGCAGAGGTTACAGTGAGCCGAGACTGTGCCATTGCACTCCAGCTCCAGTGACAGAGCAAGACTCCATCTCAGAAAAAAAAGAAAAAGAAAAAGAAAAAGAAAAAACAGACATGTAAACAAGTCCCAAATTGTAAGCAGTGGTGTTGCTAGTTAAAGTGTTTTCTCTCCAATTCCCTTGTCGAACCCTTAATCTCAATCTCATGTCGAGTTGTAATTCCCAGTGTTGGAGATGGGGCCTGGTGGGAGGTGATTGGATCATGGGGATGGAGTTCTCATGAATGGTTTGGATCATCTCCTCTCTTGTGATAGTGAGTGATTTATCATGAGATCTGGTTGTTTTAAAAGTGTGGAGCGTGTACTTTACCAATTTAACAACTCTAAAGTGTACACTTCACTGGCATTAAGTACATTCACAATGTTGTGTAACTATTGCCACTATCTTATTCTATAGCTTTTTTGTCACCCCAACAGGAAACTGTGCCCTGAAACTCTGTACCCAATATGACCATATATGGAGTTAGACCCTTTAAAGTGGTAATTAAAGTTAAATGATGTCACAGGGTTGGGGCTCTAATACAATAGGATTAACAGCCTTATAAGAAGAAAGAGAGATACCAGGGATGTGCATGCACAAAGGAAAGGCCACAGGAAGACACATCAAGAAGCCAATCATTTGCAAGCCAAGGAGAGGGCCTTGGGGGAAACCCAACCTCCTAGCACCTTGGTTTTGGACTTCCAGCCTCCAGAGTTGTGAGAAAAAAAAAAAAAAATTCTGGTGTTTAAGTCACCTCACTCCATCTATGGTATTTTTAAATGGCAGCCCCAACAGACTAACAGATTTTGGTGCCGGAAGTGGAGTTTTGTGGAACACATACTTAAAAATGTGGAAGTGGCTTTGGAACTGGGTTATAGGTGGAGAGTGGGGGGTTTTGAGGTGTATACTAGAAAAACGCTAGACTTCCTTGGAGAGATTCTTGGTAGGAATATGCATATTAAAGCTGATTCTGGTGAGGTCTCAGATGGAAATGAGGAACATGTTATTGGAAACTGGAGGAAAGGCCATCTTTGTAATATACAAAGTGGCAAAAAACTTGACTGAATTGTGTTCCAGTGTTTTGTGAAAAGTAGAAATTGCAAGTGATGGACTCAAATATTTACCTCAGGTGATTTCCTTCTTTCCTTTCCTTTTTTTTTGATATGGAGTCTCACTCTGTCATCCAGGCTGGAGTGCAGTGGAGGGATCTCAGCTCACTGCAACTTCCACCTCCTGGGTTCAAGTGATTCTTGTACCTCAGCCTCCCGAGTAGCTGGGACTACAGGCATGCACCACCATGCCTGGCTAATTTTTGTATTTTTTGGTAGAGCCAGGGTTTCACTATGTTGGCCAGGATGGTCTTGAACTCCTACCTTCAGATGATCCACCTGTCTCGGCCTCCCAAGGTGCTGGGATCACAGGGGTGAGTCCTCACGCTCGGCCAAGCTGAGGAGATTTCTGAGCCAAGTTTTGAATGCCTACCCTGATTTCTCCTTGCTGCTTACAGTAAAATGCAAGATAAGAGGGATCAATGGAAGGGACTTTTTAGAAAAATAAATCAGAACTTGAAGATTTGGAATATTCTTCGCCTATGCATATTGTAAAAAATGAAAAAGCGTGTTCTGAGAGAGTACCAGAGGTCTGCCTGGAAAATCATGTGATGAGAAGAACGCGGGTACAACCCATGGCTTTAATCAGCCATCTTAGCAGAAACCAGACATAGAGATGAGATTTTACCAGAAGACATGCTGCCAGCTTCAACTAAAGGGCCAGAGGTGGGACAAAATAAGGGTTGGTTGTCTCCTTCTGGATTTCAAGGGGTGGGGCTATATCTTCCTTGGTTTCAGTGGGCTACGCTGCCTCCACGCAGAGCCTTGGAAGTGGACCCACAGGGTCATGGGAATGGGGCCTCCATTCAAGACTGTGGGGGTGAGGCTGCTGCCCCAGTGGGCTCAGAGTTCAAAGCATCAAGACAAAGGATTATTCTTTTTTTATTTTATTTTTTTGAAATAAGAGTCTCACTCTGTAGCCCAGGCTGGAGTGCATTGGCGCGATCTCAGATCACTGCAATCTCTGCCTCCCAGTTTCAAGTGATTCTCCTGCTTCAGCCTCCCGAGTAGATGGGATTACAGGCATTACTCCTGGTTAATTTTGTTTTTTTGTATTTTTGGTGGAGGCGGGGTTTCACCATGTTGGCCAGGGTGGTCTCGAACTCCTGACTTCAAGTGATCCACCCACCTTGGCCTCCCAAAGTTTGGGATTACAGGTGTGAGTCACTGTGTCTGCCGAAAGGATTATTCTTGAGCTCTAAGATCCAGTAGGATTTACTTTGCTAGATTTTGGATGTAGTTGGGACCTATTGCTTCTTTCTTCTTTCCAATTTCTCCCTTTTGGAATTGGAATGTCTATCCTATGCCTGTTCTACTATTGTATTTTGGAAGCACGTGACTTGTCTGGTTTCCTGGGTTCACAGGTTTCAGAGGAATTTTGCCACACGTGAGTCATACCTTGAGTCTCACCCATACCTGACTTGGATGAGATTTAGATGAAACTTTGGACTTAGAATTGATGCTGGAATGGGTTGAGACTTAACCCACAATGTAATGTATTTGGAGATTGGGCCTTTAAAGATGTAATTAAGGGTCGAGCATGGGAGCT
>NW_012098765.1:3054287-3056232 GCF_000951045.1 Mandrillus leucophaeus
CTAAGTGATATTCTTCATAACAGCTCTAAAAGGTTGTGCTATTACTATTTTCAACACTCTCCAAATGTAGCTAACACATGGGGAAGTGGGTTCCAACTTCCCCTTCCAATGTCCAGAATACAATAGAAGCAAGAATCCATTCTTTTCTGTCCTGCAATCATGTCACCGTATCTCAATAAAGGATCAATAAATTCCTCAGTGATATTTCATTGCTATGCTTACCCCTTGTTATAGAGTACTAAGACTATAAATTTACTCAGTCACTCAAAAAAGAAAGCTTGGTGTCTAAAGTACTATCTGATGGAAAATGTAATAGACAAATACTACTGCACAGGGGCACATCAACTCACCTTCAGAAAGGGGATTGGGTCCATAGATAATTGTAAAGTTCCAACTTTTGGCCCTGGGGGAGCAACCTTTACATGAAAATGTTTGCAAGTTACAGTCCTATGGTGCTTTGCCTTTTCTACATTATAATGGTGCCATATTCAAGATCCAGAACCAACCACATCTGCCACGTGTATGTGAGAGTTCGTGGTGAGATCACTTCTCTTTACTTTTCTGATTAATATCCCAGCCACACAAATCTTGCCCGTCATGGTAGAGAAACATTGGACTGTTAAAGACCAGGTTAAAATGCTAAATCCTCCAAACCTCTCTGATAAAACAAAAACAAACAAACAAACAAAAACCAAACCAAACCAAACAAAAACCAATATGGGTTTTTCTGTCATTTCTTTCTTTTTCTGTAGGAATGAGACCCAGTACTGCAGTAAACATTTTCTTAAATCCAAATGGTTTCACGATCCAGATGGTATCTTTTTGGTCGCTTATCTCTTCCTTATTCTGGGTTTTATAGGTGTTTTTCCCCCTATATCAGGGATCATAATCCATTTCTTTTGACCATGGGTCTTGGGGTAATTACTTTACAGCTTGGGAATTTAATTAATCTGAGCAGAGCTCTGGGTCTTCTTTTCTTAATCTTCATAATCTTTCCTAACATGGTCCCTGACATAGAACAGCCTGTTAATTCTAAGGTAATCACCCCTCTTTAGGCAGCTTCTAAGTGCCTGCTTTAAATCCCATTTAATTGGACAAGATGTTGTAAATTCACTTACTTCCTTGTAACAGACACACAACAGAAGCTGAATCAGGCTGATTACAAAATACAGAGTTTATTTTTTAAAAAAAAGAGTTCCTTAACAAACCGTTGGGAGTCTAAACTCCCCAGAACAATGTTCAAAACATGACAATGAAAAGGTCTGATGAGGAGCCAGGTGTGGTGGCTCAAGCCTGTAATTCCAGCACTTTGGGAGGCCGAGGCAGGTGAATCACCCGAGGTCAGGAGTTCGAAACCAGCCTGGCCAACATGGTGAAACCTCGTCTCTACTAAAAATACAAAATTAGCCAGTTGTGGTGGTACGTGCCTATAGTCCTAGCTACTCAGGAGGCTGAGGCAGCAGACTCGCTTAAAGCCGGGAGGTGGAGGTTTCAGTGAGCTGAGGTCACGCCCTTGCAATCCAGCCTGGGTGACAGAGTGAGACTCTGTCTCAAAAATAAAATGAAATAAAATAAAATAAAATAAAATAGTGAATTCTCTAAACACAAAAAGGAGTCCATGTGCTAAGCAACCCCCCACCCCCTACACAAAAGAGAGACATATCTATACATTTTATTTAAGGTTGTCTCTTTTGGAAGATCTATAATTAAGATGATAAAGTCTTTCACAAGAAACATCCAGGGCACCTGCATGCATGCAATTATAATTAATGACAGAATAGCCTCTTGCATTTCTAATCAATCAATTAATTATGTATTCAGCACCCTGGCCTCAGGACTAGTTATAGAAGTGGTGACTATAGCAGCTATGTTTTATATTTGCTAATTGCTTATTTTAAAAAATTTATTTATTTATTTATTTATTTATTTATTTATTTATTTATTT
>NW_012098765.1:3061931-3063636 GCF_000951045.1 Mandrillus leucophaeus
CTAGTTTTTTATATTTTTTAGTAGAGACGGGGTTTCACCGTGTTAGCCAGGATGGTCTCGATCTCCTGACCTCATGATCCACCCGCCTCGGCCTCCCAAAGTGCTGGGATTACAGGCTTGAGCCACCGCGCCCGGCCTTTCATTCTATTTTGTAAAATAAAGTACTGCCTGATTCTAGAATCACAAAAAAAAAAAAACAAATTAAGGTCTTTAAACTAAATGTGTTATAATTTTGTTTTTTGACATCTTTGTATCTGCAGGTTAGGCTGCCCCCTAAATATTTTAGAGGTGTTAACCAGTCATAGCAGGCACTTTAGACAAATGGAAAACATTGTTTGAACACCATTTGCAGAAAGGAACAAAGAACATGCAAAGAATGAAAGGAAATTCTGTGTGCTATGCCTTGTGTTCCAACAATAGGAGAATTGAGCAGGAGCTGAGGTAATTGAGTTAGGATACCGTGACCATCTGCCACGTTTTATCAATTAGGTTAGGAATTTGTGCCATAAATCCCAACAGTAATTTTGGGTAATTTAAGGACTTTATCAAAGAGACAGGAGACGTTTAAAAAATTATCTAGTTTACCTAACAATTATGAGCATAGTTTATTGAATTGAGTAAGTGTAAACATGGGGAAAAGCATCTGTATCAGAACCATCATCCTCTCACCTAGTTTATTTCAAACATCTTCAAAAAACTGTTGATGTTTTGATCTTTTAAAGATGTCTGAAGTAAACTAGGTAACAGGGGATGATGGCTCTGACCCAGATGATGAAAATCAGCATGAAGGAGAGCATTGAACTTGCACAATAATTCCTTGGAAAAGAAGTATGCACTAAGCTTAGCAAGTGTTTCATAAAGGTCTTTTTTTCTTTTGTACTTAAAAAAAATTTTTTTAGAGATAGAGTCTCACACTGTCACACAGGCTGGAATGTAATTGTGTGAACATGGCTCACTGCAGCCTTGAACTCCTGGGCTCAAGCAATCCTCCCACTTGGCCTCCTGTGTAGCTGGGATTACAGCGGCGTACCACCACACCTGGCTAATTTTTATATTTTTTGTAGAGATGGGGTGTAGCTACGTTGCCCAGGCTAGTCTCCAACTCTTGGCCTCAAGCAATCCTCCTGCCTCAGCCTCCCAAAGTGTTGGGATTACAGGCATCAGCCACCTTGCCATCATAAAGGGTTGTTTGAGAAAGGTTAGTATGGACAATGACTCACAAGTCTCTCACGTGAGCAACTGGATTGGTCATGGTGGTGTTTATTGATATTGACAAACTGAAGAGGCTGTGGTTTGGCTGTAAAGGTAATACACAATCTATTTAGCACATGTAGTTTGCTCCGTCTTTAAGGCACCTGCATCATACATGTGACTAGTCATATATCACATACATGTATGTATGGGTAAAGCTCAGATGGAAGATTTGCTTTGAGAAGGCTGTCAACAACATATATTAGTAAGATAACTGTGAAAGTTGTCAGAATCAGAACGGAGTCACTAATGTTAAGAAAACTGACATATCGTGGGTCAGGAATAGTGGCTCACACTCATAATTCCAGCACTTTGAGAGGCTGAGGTGGGAGGATTGCTTGAGACCAGGAGTTCAAGATCAGCCTGGGCAACATAGTGAGACCCCCATCTCTATAAAACATAAAAAAATTAGCTGGGTGCGGTGGTAGGTGCCTGTGGTTTCAGCTACTTAGGA
>NW_012098765.1:3068886-3070169 GCF_000951045.1 Mandrillus leucophaeus
AAATAAATAAATATTAGAAATAAATAAATAAATAATTCTTCATTTCCCCCTTTGAAGGTGCATCTCCGTTTTGTCAAAATTCTCACCAATAGAAACACCAATATGACCCAAGTAAATGTCCATTCTTTTAAATATGAATTAATTTGAGAAGCATTTATGAGTATTTATACATAAATGTTGAATCATGTCAATAGAGATTATTTACCTTGGCATTTTCCCATTTAAACAGATTCTCTAGAAAAAAGTTAAAGCAACAATCAGAAAAGAAAAAAAAAAAAACAAGAAAAGAAACAAAAGAGAAGACTTCTCTCACAGCTCTCAATATATGATTCTTATCAAAGCACCTGGGAAGTATTAATCACTTTATTGTGTACATAAGGACTTTGTTGCTGAGAAATCATCTTTTTCAATTCCATAACGTTTCAAAATTGTTTCTGGGCTTCTTGTTGGTGGAGATCATATCATGTTCATTTTAAATAACAGTTTTATTGAGATATAAGTAACATAACATAAAATGCACACTTTTATAAAAGTGTACAATTTAGTGGTTTTTAGTATATTCATAGGGTTATGGAACCATCATCACTATCCAAATTTAGAACGTTTTAATCATCCAGGGAAAAACATTCGGTTGTCATTATTGAGTATGATTTTAGCTGTGGGTTTTCTTTTTTTCATACAGGGTCTCTCTTTGAGGCCCGGCCTAGAATGCAATGGCATAAACATGTCTCACTGCAGCCTCAACTTCTGCACTCAAGCAATCCTCCCCCCTCGGCCTCTCACCTCAGCCTCTTGAGTAGCTGAGACCACAAGTGCATGCCACCATACCTGGCTATTTTCTTTTAAAATATTTTTGTAGAGATGGAGTCTCACCATGCTGCCCAGGCCTCAATGAGGAGCTCGGGGGTAGTTTGTTTCAGGACCATGGAAAGCTCCCCTTTGTTAAACTTGACCGTTTAGACAACGGTTTAGCCATTGGTTTGGGCTGAGCCCCTGCATGAGGCTCAACAGACCAAACAAAAATGGAGTTACTCCTGCTGAAGTTCTATGCCACCAAGCTGAAACTAGGTTATTTATCTGACCTTCCAATAATGTGAGAGAAAGAGAGAGAGAGAGAGAGAGAGAGAGAGAGAGAGAGAGAGAGGATAGCGGAATCTCCAAGCAGGCCAGTATTTATTTTATTTTATTTTATTTTTGAGTCAGAGTCTCACCCTGTTGCCCAGGCTGGAGGGCAATGATATCAACTTGGCTCACTGCAACCTCTGTATCCCAAGTTCAAGCGA
>NW_012098765.1:3072074-3075015 GCF_000951045.1 Mandrillus leucophaeus
AGGCTGGAATGTAATTGTGTGAACATGGCTCACTGCAGCCTTGAACTCCTGGGCTCAAGCAATCCTCCCACTTGGCCTCCTGTGTAGCTGGGATTACAGCGGCGTACCACCACACCTGGCTAATTTTTATATTTTTTGTAGAGATGGGGTGTAGCTACGTTGCCCAGGCTAGTCTCCAACTCTTGGCCTCAAGCAATCCTCCTGCCTCAGCCTCCCAAAGTGTTGGGATTACAGGCATCAGCCACCTTGCCATCATAAAGGGTTGTTTGAGAAAGGTTAGTATGGACAATGACTCACAAGTCTCTCACGTGAGCAACTGGATTGGTCATGGTGGTGTTTATTGATATTGACAAACTGAAGAGGCTGTGGTTTGGCTGTAAAGGTAATACACAATCTATTTAGCACATGTAGTTTGCTCCGTCTTTAAGGCACCTGCATCATACATGTGACTAGTCATATATCACATACATGTATGTATGGGTAAAGCTCAGATGGAAGATTTGCTTTGAGAAGGCTGTCAACAACATATATTAGTAAGATAACTGTGAAAGTTGTCAGAATCAGAACGGAGTCACTAATGTTAAGAAAACTGACATATCGTGGGTCAGGAATAGTGGCTCACACTCATAATTCCAGCACTTTGAGAGGCTGAGGTGGGAGGATTGCTTGAGACCAGGAGTTCAAGATCAGCCTGGGCAACATAGTGAGACCCCCATCTCTATAAAACATAAAAAAATTAGCTGGGTGCGGTGGTAGGTGCCTGTGGTTTCAGCTACTTAGGAGGCTGAGGCAGGGGGATTGCTTGAACCCAGGAGTTTGAGGCTGCAGTGAGCCATGATCACACCACTGTACTCCAACTTGGGTGGCAGAGTGAGATCCTGTCCCAAAAGAAGAAAAACAAAAAAAGAAAACTCTGACAAATCAAGCGTGGGGAGAATATGAAGAGAAGGTTTTCATGCTTGTATGCCTGATCACAAAAACTGTCACAAAAGACTGCAAAAACCACAACCTTGCACAAAGTCCATCATAACCTTATACAAATAATACTTCTGCAAGGACATCTGCTCAGCAATTCCCTGTCCAGTCTCAGACTTGTTATGATCTTTGTAGCAAGAATAATTATTTCAAAGCAATTATGTAATCTTCCTCATTTTTTCATTTAAAAACCCTTGTTTTCCTTTATCTCCCTGAATTTGCACATATTTTACTATGGTATGCAGATTCCCATCGCAATGCTCTATTGCCAAACAAACATCTTTTCTTTTAGACAGCCTCTTTCTGTTTGTTACATAGGTTGACATACATGGTGTTTGAAACAGGACCTGAAAAAGTTCACTAGCAAAAGGAAATGGTGACCGGGTATGGTGTAATGCCTTGCACTTTGGGAGGCCCAGGTGGGCAGATCACCTGAGGTTGGGAGTTCCAGACCAGCCTGGCCAACATGGTGAAACCCTGTCCCTACTAAAAATACAAAAATTAGCCGGGTGTGGTGACTTGTGCCTGTGGTCCTAGCTACTCGAAAGGTCGAGGCAGGAGAATCACTTGAACCTGGGAGGCAGAGATTGCAGTGAGGCGAGATCACGTCGCTGCACTCCAGCCTGCACCACGGAGCGAGACTCGGTCTCAATAAAAAGAAACAACAACAGCAACAAACAGCAAAAACAAGAAGAAGGAAATGGTGATACTTGGAACCAGTGGGCAGTACTTACTAAGTCACTTCCCTGGCTCACCATTTCTGCCTTGGTGATGGGCAAATTACAAGTGATCCTCCCTCCTTTTGTTAGAGGCGTTTTGACTTTATTTGGGATCTTGTTTGGATAAGGTCATTTTTGTGAAAGACCATACATTCCTTCTGAAATAAGACTTTTTGTCTTTTCTGGTAAGTCCTTCCGGGTATAGAGACAAGTGGCTTTCTGCATTGAGTACTCTGGGTTTCTAAAGCATTTACATCCTGTCTGTGAGGCACATCTTCTCTGGTCTGTGCACCTTCTTTGGTTTAATATTTTGTTTGATCTGCACACCTGGGTTAAAATATTTGGAACATTCTTATCTTGGTTTCTTTTGATTTGGTTTGACTCTTTTTCCTTGCTTGTTTCTGAACATCTTGCAGGAGCCGAAGTAAACATTCTAAATGATGGACGCATGAGGGCTACTTTACAGCTATCAGGGCAGACACCACCATCTAAAACACCAGTCTAAACTCCTGAATTCGTCTGGGCGCGGTGTCTCAGGCCTATAATTCCAGCACTAGGAAGCCGAGGTGGGTGGATCACCTGAGGTCAGGAGTTCAGACTAGCCTGGGCAACATGGTGAAACCCTGTCTCTACTAAAAACACAAAAATTAGATGGTCATGGTGGCACAAGCCTGTAATCCCAACTACTTGGGAGGCTGAGGCTGGAGAATCAGTTGAACCCAGGAGGTGGAGATTGCAGTGAGCTGACATTGCGCCATTGCACTTCAGCCTGGGAAACAGAGCAAGACTACATCTCAAAAAACATAACAAAATAAAAAATAATAATAATTTTAAAAAACTTCTGAATTCCCTTACAGGACTTAGAAGATTTTCTTTGCTCCCAGGAGATGAATAAGAAACAAAATGGCATTCTCAAACATTAATAAGGCATGCCAGATTTTCTGGGACCCCAGTTGGCACATATTATGGCCTGCTCTTGTGCACATTTTTACACTGATAGGCAAATTACAACAAGGAAAATTCAGAGCTCAGAGGGTCATCATTCAAAAAACAAAACCTGAAACTATAGAGTTAACATGTAGAGTCTTCTAAGTCCTCTATCTCTCTAATTTTTTCTCTGCCTACTTGGAATCTGCTGACTTTTCTGCTGGTGTTGAGATAAAACTCACTGCTTATGGCATTCCAATCAAGATTTTAAAAAGAAGTTTTAAAGGGCTTTCGAATTAATAGCTTTAAAATTACAACTC
>NW_012098765.1:3077105-3079318 GCF_000951045.1 Mandrillus leucophaeus
GTTCCACCTTTTTTTTTCAATTCCTGTAAATTTCCCCCTCCCGGTTTTAATTCTACTGTTATGGCCCATTGCTGAAATGTTTATCTTGCAGGTCAAGAAAAGCTATATTTTCTTCCAGTATAAATTGATTCTGTACTCTTGGCTTTTCTTGATGTGTCTGAATTGCTTCGTGTAGCTAGGAAACTTCCCATGCTGTTACTAAGAGCTATGTTTTCCCCCCTGCTCAAGGTACTAGTTTTCTTATTTTTTGTGTTCTAATTCCTAAAGTTGTACAGTTGGGTTATTGATTTGACATCTTTCTTCTTTCATATAGGCATGTAGAGCTATAAATTTTTCTCTTAGTAGTAAGCATATCATAAACTTTGGTAACATGTGTTTTTATTTGTATTTATCGAAAATATTTTCTAAATTTTTGTATTTGTTCTTTAATCCTTTGGCTGTTTAAGATTGCATTGATTTGGCACAAGACAAAGATGCCTTCTCTTACCACTCCATTCAACATAGAAATTCAACTGAATTTCAGTTATCAGAACTTGCCAACATGAAGACAATGGGATTTAGTCCTATAAATTAAGCGAGAAACTGAATGAATTAAGTCATGAAATATCAGATGGCATACAGGATTTAATTTTGAAATTCTTCAATTTTACTTAGGAATTTCTTCAGCTATGGGAATAGTCTTTTGGTGATGCTCCAATTTTTAACTGGATCAATTTGCAATTTGTGTCAGAATGGAGTGCAGTTGAGAAGCCTTATGTTACTGCAGCATCTAAATTTGGCTTAACATTCAAAGGAATCATAAATAGAACCTTTATGTTTGCCTTGTAAAGATAATTCTCAAAGAAATGTACCCTTCTTAGACAAGGTGGCAAAAAAAGAGATGTACTTTGAAGGCAAGATACATTAACTGCTAGAATATTAACTGCAATCTAATTTTTCCATATTCAATATTCACAATACTTGTGAGGATATCTTCCATTTCACTGGATATATTCTGAGACTTCTGGTTACCTTAGTATATGCAGAGATATATCTCAACTTAAAAAGAATGGTGTTCAGAGAAGAGTCATTTGAAGGTAGCTATAATTTTGAGTTTACTAAACATAAAGTCCAACATTGAAGATTGCATAAAATTTTATCAAAATTTAAAAATAATAGACCACATTGAAAGAAAACACTTAAAAAGAATGGTGATATTGATTAGGAAATTGATTAAAGTATCAGAATATACTTAAATATAATTATTCTCCTTCTCTTTATTCAAATGTTTAGTCAACATAAATAGCTTAAAAATTTTTTTTGCTTACTACAAAATTGGTATTTTGCTTTAACATGTGTATGTTATTGTTTTACCCTTTAGGATATAACAGAATATTATAATTAATACAGGAATTTTTCAAACATTACATAGTTTCAATTACCTTAGTATTCATACCTTTTCAAATTTGTACTACTTTGGACAATATATACTCAGCTGTTATTGATTTCTAATTTAATTCAATTTTTGTCAACATGCTTTGTATGACTTGAATCCTCTTACATTTATTGAGACTTGTTTTATGGCCCATACTGGTTAAGTATCCCCTGTCCACATAAATGAATTTTACTGTCATTGAGGAGAGTGTTCCACAAATATAAATGAGATCAAGTAAGTTGATATGTAGCTCAAATCTGCTATACCCTGTTGCTTTTCTGTGTTTGTTCTATCAATTACCAAGATAGATATATTGAAATATCTGACTATAATTGTATATCTGTCTCCTTTTTAATCTAATGGATTTTTCTTCCCATACTTAGAAGCTTTGCTTTTAGGAGCAAAATTTATGTGTGTTTTTTCTACTCAATGAGCTGTCTGCTTTATCATTATTATGATGTACCCTTCTTTATCCCTGGTAATAGTCTTTGTCCTGGAGTCTACTTTGTTTTTAATAAAGCCACTCCAACTTTTTTGACTAGTATTAGGATGGTGTATATTTTTCCATCCTTTTATGCTTAACCTTTTATATTACCTGTAGGTAGCACACATTTAGTCTGACTTTTTATTTATTATTATTATTATCTTTTTTTATTATACTTTAAGTTCTAGGGTACACATGCACAACGTGCAGGTATGTTACATATGTATACATGTGCCATGTTGGTGTGCTGCACCCATTAACTCATCACTTACATTAGGTATATCTCCTAATGCTATCCCTCCCTGCTCCCCCCAC
>NW_012098765.1:3079543-3105414 GCF_000951045.1 Mandrillus leucophaeus
TTAAAAATCCAATCGGACAATCTTTTTAAATTAAGGTGTTTAGACCACTTACATTTAATGTGATTATTGATATGGTTGAGTTGATTATCTTGTTATTCGTTTTCTGTCACAATTCTGGAATGAAAAGACGTTTTGCTCTTTAGTATTCCATGTTTCCTCCTTATGTAGCATAGGAAACTAGAAAAATGATTTTGAAAGTTCAGTGTTGTTAGACTACAACAGTGAAATCAGGCTCTTCCTAGGAAAAGCAAGCCCTTTTTTGCATTTGTTTATACTATTTTAACAAATGTTAATTATTCATCCTTCAAGATAAAGCAAGTAATTCTCTGTGTATTTTTATCCGTTTCCATGTCGTCCTGAATCACGTTTTTCTCTCCAGGTAACAGGAACATTGTCTCGAGGAATCCAGGACATTTGATTCTGAAATCTCCAATGTGAACCATACTTCCTGTCCTAGTATACAACCAACCAATTCTTTAGTTCAAGCTTTTCAAATTTATCCTAAGTCCCCTTCAAATAGCACAGAGAAGTGGAAGTCTATTGCTGGGAGTTAAAGCACCCACATCTTGACATAATTTTACTTTAAATTCTTCTTTCTTCTTTAAAAGTTCTGCTCATTTGCATTCTCCATGGAGAGAAAAAGCAAGTTATACTGACGCTCCAGAGGGAAACGCTCCTCTCAGATGGGGATCCTCGCCCAAGGCAGAAACCTGTGCACCCCGCGGGCTGGAACTCCCACGAATCCACTAGGCTCGGCTCCCTTTTATAGCATGGTGGGATCAACCTGAGAGGCTCAGAGCTCAAGGCTTCTGAGGCTTTTTCTGTTCAGGACTGTATTTCCCAGCGGCCACCGCGCCAGTTCACTTCCGGTCTCCAGGGGTCGACGACATAGTGGGGTGAGGTCTTCACATCAGAGGACGAGATCCGTGGCTGCGGGAGGTCTCTGCTGACTGGGGCTGGAGCCTGACTGACCCGACAGTGCGGGTGGGCTAGAGGGAGGTACTCAAGAGTAGGAACCCCGGGGCGCAGACGGGATCTGTCGGATCCCCAGGCGTGCGTGTGCGCGGGCATCAGAGGAGGGGGATTGTGAGATCATGAGTGACGGAGGGGACTGTGTGAGTGTGTGCGTGAGGCCCTATACACAGGCCCGGGAAGGCGTGTGGACGCAGCGCACTTTGCTGGGGCTGTGTAAGCGTCAACATGCTGGTGCCCGCAAGCTCCTGCTGCTTCCTCCCTCTTTCGCCTTCACAGCTGCGGGGACTGCTGCAGAGCAATGGCCCCAGTAGGGAGGTCAGATATTGAGCCAAGAATGAAGCTTTACACAAGAAAGCGCAGAAGTGCCCCCGACTGTTCCCCAGGAGGGCGGCTAGCTGCATGTTGAGAACCACAGCGTCCTCAGAGCTCTGTCCCCAGAAAGCAGCTCCAAACTGGTTGTACTGGTTGAACCGATTCCGCCTTCTTTTACTTCCTTCCTATTTCGTGTGAAGTGAGGGAAATTGTGGCTTGGGAGGGTGTTTTCAAACTTAGTCTGCGCTCCAAGAAAAACCTGGAGTCTCACGCTTGCCGTACCCTTCCCCAGTCGTGTTATTATCCAAAAGAAGCACCTGGAGGAAGATGAGAGCATTATTTCTGCACATCTAAAAGTCAAGGGTGAGTTCGTGCTTTGTATTTGCTCAAGAAATGCGTTTTTGATTTTAGAATATTGAGATCCCGTAAATTTTCAGTGAATCTAGGGGGATATGCAAATTAATTCGTGCACCCTCCTTCACCTTTCCACTTAATATTCACAAAACCATTTGGCAAATCGTTCACACCTTCCTGTGCGCTCCCTTTTTCGAAGCTGGTATGGAAATACACCTCCAGTAGTTAATATTAAAACTCCATTTAGACCCATATTTGGGAAGGCGGAGATTAGTGTTTAGGTGGAATCCCACACCAGACGTCAGTTGGTCTTTACAGACCTCCTTTTCAAAACAGGGAAGAATGGAGATGGTTGGATGATTTCCATTAGTCTGTGAGGCATTCGGGAGTGGAAAACTGACCGCACAGAAATTGGTATCAACAAGAGCCAGGATTTTTCCAGGGAGTCCATGAGATGATATTTGTTATACTTGCCAGATCTCTCTGAGGTTTGGCAGCTTCCGTTGTGTTTTGGGCGTGTGTGTGTGTGTGTGTGTGTGTGTGTGTACTGTGAGAGGCAATACACTGTTGTGGTTAAGAATAGGGGAGTGGATACAGAGTATTTGGGTTGGAATGTTGGTTCTGTCATGAGAATGAATTAATATCGTAAAGCCCCTTAGAGCAGAGATAGGCATATAATAACGTTTAATATGTTTTAACTGTTGTCTTTATGTAGTCATTTTAAGTCATTCCCTTGACTCTCTATAGAACAGGAACATTGGGAATATGTGATTCATTGCGATGGCTGCTTGTATATTAAGAAAATGAGTGAGGTGCTCAAATGATCTAGGACAGAAATTCTTTTTAAATCGACAGATATAATTGTATGTATTTATCATGTGCAACATGAAGTTTTATGGTATGTATACATTGTGGAATGACTAAATCTAGCTAATTAACAATGCATTACCTCACATAGTTATCATTTTTGTGGTAAGAACACTTAATATCCACTCTCCTAGCATTTTTCAAGGCTACAGAATATTGCTATTAATTGTAGATACCATTTTGTGTAATAGATCTCTTGAACTTATTTCTCTTCCTGAAATTTTGTATCCTTTGACCAACATTTCCCCAGTCAACACTGCCCTCCTTCCTCCCTCACCCACATTATCCCAGATCTGTAAATACCATTCTACTCTCCACTTCTGTGATATCAACTTTTTTAGATTTGGCTGATGAGTGAGATCATGTGTCTTTCTGTGCTTGGCTTACTTCACTTAATATGATGTTCTCCAGGCTCATCCATGTTTTTGCAAATGACAGAATTTCCTGCTTTTTATGGCTAAATAGTATTCCCTTGTGTATATATACCTGCATATATATTACATTTTCTTTATCCATTCATTCATTGTTAGACACGTAGGTTGATGCCATATCTTGGCTATTGTGAATAGTGCTGTAATAAACATGGCTGTGCTGATATCTCTTTGACATACGAATTTCATTTCCTTTGGAGATATATTCCCAGTATTGGGATTACTGGATCATATGGTAGTTGTATTTCTAACTTTTTGAGTAACCTCCATACTGTTTTACATAATGGCTGTGCCCATTTACATTCTTGCCCACAGTGTGCAAGAGTTCCCTTTTCTCTACATTCTTGCCAATACTTGTTAACATTTGTCTTTCTAGTAGCCACCCTAACAGGTAAGAGGTAATATCTTATTGCAGGTTTAATTTTCATTTCCTTTATGATTAGTGATGTTGAGTATTTTTTCATATACTGTTGGCCATTTTTTATGTCTTCTTTTGGGATGTGCCTATTCGGGTCCTTTGCCCATCTTTTAATCAGGTTTTTTTTTTTTGCTATTGAGTTGTTTGACTTCCTCATATATTTTGGATCTTAATCTCTTATATATATGGTTGCAAATATTTTCTCTCATTCTACAAGATGTCTCTTCACTTTGTTGATTGTTTCCTTTTCTGTGCAGAAGGTTTTTAGCTTGATATCATTTCATTTGTTCTTTTTTGCTTTTGTTGCCTTTGCTTTTGAGGTCATATCCCAAAAAAAATCATTGCTCAGATCAGTTTCATAGAACTTTCCCCCATGTTTTCTTCTATTTGTTTCATAGTTTAGGATCTTACATTTAAGTATTTAATCTGTTTAGAGTTGATTTTTGTATAATGGTTTGAGATAAGGGTCTAATTGCATTTTTCTGCATATGGATACCTACTTTTCACAGTAGTATTTTTTGAAGAGTCTTTTCCCCATTGTATGTTCTTGGCACCCTCCTCAAAACTCAGTTGGTTATAAATATACGGATTTATTCTGGGCCTCTCTATTCTGTTTCTTTGGTCTATGTGTCTTTTTTTATGTCAGTACCCTGCTGTTTTGGTTACTATAGCTTTGTAGTATATATTGAAGTCAGATAGTTTGATACCTCCAACTTTGTTCCTTTTTGCTCAAGATTGCTTTAGCTATTTGGGTCTTTTGTGGTTCTATACAAATTTTTGCATTTTTTGTTTTTTCCTATTTCTGTAAGGAATATAGGACAGAAATTCTTAACCTGAGTTCTTGTGACTCCATTTATGGTCTCAGGGACCAAGAGCTCTTGAAATAAAATATTGAAGTATTATAGAAATTTATAAATGTGGGTTTTAGAGGGAGAAATAGTGTATCATTTCATAAGATTATCAAAAAATTTATGTGACCCATGAGGTTTGGATCCATTGATCTAGATAGAACATTGTTTCTCAGCTGGGGTGATGTTTAGAAACTTTTGATTGTCATGATGTCGGGGAGGGTGCTACTTAGATCTAATGGATGGAGGTCAGGAATGCTGCTAAACATTGTATTATGTACAGGATAGCTCTCCCCACTCCCCCAACTAAGAATTATCTAGCACAATATGTCATTAGTGCCTAGGGTGAGAAACCGTGGTCTAGAATCAAAAGATTGTGATATCTGGAATGACATTGTAAATGATCTTGTATAAACTAAGTGTTCTGTAATACAGAAATCATTAAGTTAATCATATTAGACTCAAGTGATAGAGTATTATGCAGGTAAATAAAATGATGTCTATAAGGAATTATGAAAAGAAGAATATTTGATATATCATTAAGCAATATTCATGCTATGAGCAATAATACTCAGGAAAATGTTAATGAGACGGGGTACGGTGGCTCACACCTGTAATCCCAGCACTTTGGGAGGCTGAGACAGGCAGATCATTTGAGGTCAGGAGTTTGAGACCAGCCTTGCCAACATGGTGAAACCTTGTCTCTACTAAAAATACAAAAACTAGCCAGGGGTGGTGGCAGGCACCTGTAATCCCAGCTACTCAGGAGGCTGAGGCAGGAGAATCGCTTGAACCTGGGAGGCAGAGGTTGCAGTGAGCTGAGATCAGGCCACAGCACTCCAGCCCGTGTGACAGAGCAAGACTTCACCCCTGCCCCCCGAAAAGAAATTGTTATATTGTATATGAATCCCATATACTAAGATAGGGTTTTTATATAAGAATTCTGTAAGAATCATATCTAAAGGCATTCTATAAGAGTTATATCTAAAATAATATTTTAATTGGTTATTTGGTGAAGAAGGAAACCACGCATGGTGGTGTATATTCCACAAATTTTCTCACATAGTTTGCATATGCCACTTATCTGTATTGTGTTCATTCGAAGAGGAATCTTGATAATGAGAATATCTAATTATATTGGTGAGATACAGCTAAAGGATATTAGAACTACCTGATGTTATTTTTTATAGTCACATTAACCTCTTGTTGAACCTCATGACAGGCTCAGGTTTTTTTCCTGATAACTCTGTTTTTATTTTTTACTTCAAAAGTAGAGATAGACTATCATTAATGCATACAAGACATTGGTTGGGGACTTGCAGAAAATTTTTTCTAGAAATTGTTCCAACATACATAGAAAAACATAGACATCTTAGTGATGGTCAAGAATTGGAAAATAAAGGAAACAAACTCATTAAGTAAAAACAACAGCTCATTAGATTATCCTGATTTTTTCCCCCCAAGTTCAAAGGGAGATATCTAAATAAAAAGTGTCTTTCATCTAATTTGGAGAAGTTTCCTCATAGGAAAGAAATGTGTATATACATTTACGTATGTCCATATATAGAGATGCATACATACACACGTGTGTGTGTATAGATATATATATATGTGAATATAATTATAAATATTCCAAGTTAATGCCTGGATGTAGTTACAATTTTTTTTTTCTCTGACATGAAGTCTCGCTCTGTTGCCAGGCTGGAGTGCAATGGTGTGATCTCAGCTCACTGCAACCTCTGCCTCCTGGGTTCAAGCGATTCTCGTGCCTCAGCCTCCCGAGTAGGTGGGATTACAGGCATGTGCCACCACACCCAGCTAATTTTTGTATTTTTAGTAGAGACGGGGTATCACCATGTTGGCCAGAATGGTCTCGATCTCCTGACCTCATGATCTGCCTGCCTTGGCCTCCCAAAGTGCTGGGATTACAGGTGTGAGCCACCGTGCCCGGCCACACCTTTTTGCTTCTTAAGCAAAAAGAAGAAAATTGGAGCTACACAGAGGAGAACTCTTAACATGCATATAATTTTCTAAATTTTTTTCTATTGATGTCTGTTAGTCTTTTTATTAATATTTCTATATACGTATATTTTACAAATGTAATCATATTATCCTGTTTTGTAATCTAATTTTTCTGTTAATCATAGAGTACCATGTATTCTATTACGTGGATGTTCTAAACTGTGTTAACCAACTGGCTTTTGCTGAGCTCAGAATGCTGAACACTGCCCTTGCAATTCTGTCTATTCCTTTCCAGTTCTCATGCCTTGCCCCACTGCACCCAATCCTGATTTCACAAAGAGGTTCTGGATTGGATGATGCGATCCCTTCTCAGCTCTGAAAGGTGGGACTAGGGGAGGGGGATCTGCTTAGGGCAGGATCAGAGGTCCAGTCCGAGGCCAAGATAGGTATCCCAAGAATGGAGGACTGGCTGGAAGCCACAACTTCAAGGCAGAAATGCCTGTGCTCAGCATTCATGCTTCTGCCGCAGGTTGCCTTGGATGTAGGCGAGAGCTTGGTTTCATCCACACTCCACCTGTTCACTGCCAGTTTATTTGTGAGAAAGTGTGTGTGGGGACAAGGGAAGTGATGGGAGGTGGTGGAAGTGTGCATGTTAGCAGGAGTAGTTGAGAAATAGGAATGGAGAATAAAATAGTTATTTGCTTCAATGCTTTGAGAACATTGAGACACAGCTTTAATTATGGCCTTTTTTTGTTGTTGTTTTCCAGGGGAGAAGCACGAGGAAGATTGACCAATTTTGTAATTCTAGAAACATGGTCCATGTAAGTTGATATTTCTTTCTTTTCCTTCAAATATGGTGACTTTCGGGTTAGGTGACTGTTATTATTTAACCTGAAGCTTCTTACCTAGGATCTATGATCTTACACCCCAGTTTGTCCCATTATAGTGAAGGTTGGTGACCAAAAAAAAAAAAAAAGTCAGTGCTCTTCCTATTTGTACCTCTGTTTCCTGCTGGCTTTGATGTTTTCTTTGAACAGGTTATTCAGTCTGTGCTCTGTGCTCAGACCTTGGTCAGAAAGAATATTGGAACAGTGGAGGAATCAGTCCCCACAGGGAAACAGGGTCTTATGGGTTTGATAAGTTACAGATGATTGACCACACTTGGGAACACTTTGAAACTTCACAGACTGGAGCCTTCCAGGTAGCTAAGGTCGAATTCCGTAGTGAGTGGCCTCAGTCTGCAAGTGTGACAAGGTGTTCTGCTTTATGAGGCTTTTAGGAAAATGATCAGTGAGGACAGTGGGCAGTAACAGGGAGAAGATAATTCAAGGCATGAATGATAGGTGATTACAGATTCTCTGGCCGGAAGTGGTGGCTCACGCGTGCAGTCCCAGCACTTTGGGAGGCTGAGGCGGGTGGTGGATCACTTGAGGTCAGGAGTTTGAGACCAGCCTGGCCAACATGGTGAAACCCCATCTCTTCTAACAACAACAACAAAAACAACAACAAAAAAATTAGCCTATTGTGGTGGTACGCACCTGTAATCCCAGCTGCACAGGAGGCTGAGGCAGGAGAATTGCTTGAACCTGGAAGGTGGAGGTTGCAGTGAGCTGCGATCGTGCCACTGCACTCTAGCCTGGGTAACAGAGTGAGACTCTGTCTCAGGAAAAAAAAAAAAAAATTATCAGAATTGGGAAAATCCTTAGAGGCCCTGGCCATCCTCAATGTATAAATAGAAAAAAATGAATAAATCTAATATGTCAGTTATATTGACTTTCATGCAGCTTATAAAAATCATTTGTCATGACAAGAAAAAATACTTTTGCTATCATCTCATACCATAATGAGCTTGAGGATTAAGAACATTCTTCAGTTGTATGCAACCCCCACCTTTTTTGTTTGTTTGTTTTTCTGAGATAGGGTCTTGCTCTGTGGCCCAGGCTGGAGTGCAGTGGCGTGATCACAGTTCACTGTAGCCTTGAACTCCTGGGCTCAAGCGATACTCCTACCTCAGTCTCCCAAGTAGCTGGGACTACAGGTATGTGATACCACACACAGTTACTTAAAGTTTAATTTTTGCAGAGACAGGATATCATTATGTTGCCCAGGCTAGTCTCAAACTCCTGGGCTCAAGCAATCCTCCCACCTCGACCTCCTGAGTAGCTGGGACTATAGGGATGAGCCACCATGCTCAGCCAGCAGCAGGATTCTTGAAGAATGTGCAGGCACTCTGTGAATTTCCATATTGCTTTTTTCTTACAGTACACTCCTTCACTTCCTCTCCTTTCATCTTGAAACAATTTTCTTCAATTTCACCATAATACATGTGTTTGTGGTTTCAGGGATCAGTGACATTCAGGGATGTGGCCATTGACTTCTCTCAGGAGGAGTGGGAGTGCCTGCAGCCTGATCAGAGGACCTTGTACAGGGACGTGATGTTGGAGAACTACAGCCACCTGATCTCACTGGGTAAGGTCATTGGTCCCAGTTATTTTTGTGTCTGTTCTCTGGAATATCAGCTTTCTTCACCGTGAATTTCAGGGCTATCTTTTAAGAGGTGGCTGAATTCCTTCTTCTTGTTCCCAAAGGAATGGATTGAGATTTGTTGGGTTGAAAACAGGCACCTCCCTGAGCCCCTGTATCTTGCCTACTCCACAGTGGCCTCCATTACACTGGTCCTTTCTGTAATTGCCTCTCTCTCTCCATGACCATGGGGCTGAATTTGAAATCTTGTACGTTCATTGAAAGATACTGTCTAAGAACCAGATTTCATGTTATGTTTGATGTCAGAATTACTGTAGATTTTCTGTTTGTTGGTTTGTTTTTGTTTTTTTGGCCCACCTGTAAGGAGAAGAGTGTCTTGAATTTTTCTATCAAAGAAACCTCTATGATCACTGGGAGGTTGAGGCTGCAGTGAGCTGTACCCATCACTGCACTCCAGCCTGGACAATAGACTGAGACCTTGTCTGAAAAACAAAAACAGACAAACAAAAATGTCTGTTATTTACATACACTGATTGGGTTGACAGAAATTCATTTAACACTGAAGTGAATGCATTTCATTTCCTTCAATAAACATTGCGTTACTTGTTTTGTAGCTGAAAGTTTCAGGCTATGGAGTTTATGTATTTTCATTGAGTGAATATACTGAGTGAGCTGTATATGTCTAAGGATGCAAAATAAATGACAATAATAAACATAATCTTGACTTTGTGCTACTGTATATCACGCAATGTTAGAAGTATTTTACTTATATTAACTTATTTAGTCTTAGTATCAATCCTATAAAATAGGTGTTATATCATCCCCATTTTAGAGCTGGGAAAACTCAAGGACAGAGTTTAAATGACTTACCTGAGGTCATACTGCTAGTGAGTAGCAGAGACAGGATTTGAACACGGCAGTCTGGCTTGAAGTTTCCTGCTCTCAGCCATTCAGTTATCCGTCTTTTTGAGGGATAAGATTCTGAGTTAGAAAAGAGTTCTCTTACTCAACCTCTCACTCTTATCTGAAGTCTCTTCTCAATATTGTTTTGACTTGTAATTTATTATAAGTTTAAGCAGGTCACAAAGATTTGGAAAAAAAAAATTTTGTATTAAAAAAATTCTACATGTGTCATTTCTTTTACGCAGGAAGTTCCATTTCTAAACCAGATGTGATTACGTTACTTGAGCAAGAGCAAGAGCCCTGGATGGTTGTAAGGAAAGAAACAAACAGATGGTATCCAGGTAAGTGAGGGTAAAGCAGGCAGGGGGAAGCCATCATTGTCCCGGACAGCCATGTGCTCAGAGAGGAGTCACACCCCTGAGATGTGGTTTGAAAAACTTTCTTCGATGACCTAAGTTGTGTTGGATAAAAATGCCCAAGACCTGGGAAGGAAGTAAAGATTATAGCAGAAGCCGTCACCAAGGAACTTCATCATTTACTAACCACCTAATTTCTGTTCTCTTATTTCCTTCCCCTTTTAGTGGAGTAAGTTCCCTCTGTTTTTCCCAGTGTAAACTTTTTTTTTTTTTTTTAAATGGAATCTTTCTCTGTCCTGCAGTGTGGAGTGCGGTGATGTGATCTTGACTCACTGCAACCTCTGCCTCTTGGGTTCAAGCAATTCTCATGCCTCAGCTTCCCAAGTAGCTGGGATAACAGGTGCCCACCACTGCACCTGGCTAATTTTTGTATTTTTAGTAGAGATGAGGTTTCACTGTGTTGGCCAGGTTGTTCCTGAACTCCTGACCTCAGGTGATCTGCCCACCTCAGCCTCCCAAATTCCTGGGATTACAGGTATGAGCTATTGTGCCCAGCCCATTTGCCAACTTTTTAATAGGATTTTTTTTTTTGGCTGTTATTTGAGTCTTGTCAGAGAAATAGTTTGCAA
Organism: Mandrillus leucophaeus; assembly: GCF_000951045.1. Lineage (NCBI taxonomy): Eukaryota > Metazoa > Chordata > Mammalia > Primates > Cercopithecidae > Mandrillus > Mandrillus leucophaeus. The sequence continues at coordinate 3,090,083 of NW_012098765.1, forward strand.
ATAACTTCTCTCATTTGATTTTGTCTATTCCCTGTGTTGATACTTTCGTTTGCTCTGCAGAAGCGTTTTAGCTTAATACAGTTCCATTGATCTGTTTTTGTTTTTGCTGCCTGTGCCTTTGCAGTGTTAACCAGAAAATTTTTGCCTAGGTCAATGTCCTGAAGCACTTCCTTTATGTTTTCTTTTAGTTGTTTTGTAGTTTTGAGTCTTACATTTAAGTCTTTAATCCATTTCCAGTTGATTTTTGTATATGGTGAGAAATAGGGGTCTGGTTTCATTCTATCGCATATGGATATCCAGTTGCTCCAGCACCATTTCTTTATTTATTTTTAATTATTATTTTCCAACTTTTATTTTAGGTCCAAGGGGTACATGTGTGGGTTTGTTATATGGGTAAATTGCACGTTGTGGTGGGTTTGGTGCACAGATTATTTCACCACCCAGATAATAAGCATAGTACCCAATAGGTAGTTTTTGGATCTTCATCCTCCCACCCTCTCCTCTCAAGTAGGCCCTGATGTCTGTTGTTCTGTTTTTTTGTGTCCATGTGTACTCGGTGTTTAGCTCCCACTTATAAGTGAGAATATGTAGTCTTTGGTTTTCTGTTCCTTCATTAATTTGCTTAGGATAATGGCATCCAGTGCCATCCACATTGCTGCACATAATCTTGTTCTTTTTTATGGTTACGTAGTATTCCTTGGGCTATATGTACCACATTTTCTTTAGCCAGGTAACCATTCATGGACATTTAAGTTAATTCCATGTCTTTGCTATTATGAATGGTGCTACAATAAACATAGGCATTCACGTGCCATTAGGTTAGAACTATTTTCTTTTTTTGTTTCTTCCTTGTCTGGTTTTTGTTTCATGGTATGCCAGCTTCATAGAATGAGTTAAAGAGAATTTCCTTCTCTGAAATTTTTTGGAATAGTTTGAGGAGAATTGGTATTATTAGTTCTTTGAGAGTTTGGTAGATAGAATTCAGCAGGGAAGTCATCAGTCCTGGAGTTTTCTTTTTTGGGTGACATTTTATTACTGATTCAATCTCATTACTCATTATTGGCCTGTTCAGCTTTTCTGTTTTGATGATCTTTTCTGTTTCTGTGGTGTCAGTGGTAATATCTCCTTTTTTATTTCTGATTTTGCTTATTCTCTTTTCTTCTTGGTTAGTCAAGCTAGTGGTTTATTAATTATATTTATGTTTTTTAAAAAACAACTTTTCATTTCATTGATCTTTTGTATTATTTAGTCTGTATTTTATTTAGTTCTGCCCTGATTTCATTGGATTGTTTATTTGAAATCTTTCTACTTTTTCAATGTTGGTGTTTATTGCCATCAACTTCACTCTTAGCAGTACTTTTGCTGTATCCCATAGGTTTTGCTATGTTGAATTCTGATTTTCATTTGTTTCAAGAAATTTTTTGATTTCCTCCTTAATTTCTTTCTTGACCCAGTGGTTATGTATGAGCAGGTTGTTTAATTTCCATGTGTTGTACAGTTTCCAAAGTTCATCTTGTTACTGATTTCTTGTTCTATTCCATGTCTGAGAAAAGACTTGGTATAATTTTGGTTTTGAAGAATTTGTTAAGAATTGCATCCTAACATATGGTCTATCCTAGAGAATGTTCTGTGTGCTAATGAGAGTATGTGTATTCTGTAGCTATTTGATGAAATGTTCAGTAAATGTCTGGTAGGCCTGTTTTGTCTAATGTGCAGTTTAAATCCAATGTTTCTTTGTTAATTTTTTATCTAGATGATCTGTCTAATTCAGAGTGGGGTGTTGAAGTCCCCAGTGATTATTGCCCTGGAGTATATCTCTCTCCCTTTTGATCTAATAATATTCACCTTATATATCTGGGTGTTCAGGTGTTGGGATTATAGTATGTTTAGAATTATTATATCCTCTTGCTGAATTGATCCCTTTATCATTATACCATGACCTTCTTTGTCTCTTTTTGCTGCTTTTGACTTAAAATCTTTTTTGTCTGATATAAATATAGCTATTCCTGCTCACTTTGGTTTCCATTTGCATAGAATATCTTTTACTATTCCTTTACTTTCAATCCATATTACCAGTGAGATGAGTCTCTTGTTGGCAGCATATAACTGGGTCACTTTTTTTTTTAATCCATTCAGCCAGTCTATATCTTTTAGATGAAAAGTTTAATCAATTTACATTCAATGTGATTACTGATATGTGAGGGCTTATTCTTGTCATTTTATTAATTGATTTCTAGTTGATTTGTATATCCTTTGTTCCTTTCTTTCTCTTTTATTTTTTATCATTGTGGTTTGGTTGTTTTCTATAGGGATAACATTTGAGTTCTTTCTCCTTATTTGTGTATTTGCTGTGTCAGTGGATTTTATAATTTTGTATGTTTTCACAATGGTAGATATTCTTTCACTTCTAAGTGTAGGACTCTTAAGCATATCTTGTAGAGCTGGTCTACCCTCAGCTTTTGTCTGGGAAAGATTATTTCTTCTTCATTTATGTTGGATAATTTGCTAAGGATAGTATCCTTGATTGGCAAGTTTTTTCTTTCAACACTTTGAATATATCATTTCATTCTCTCTCATTTCTTTCTGTTGAGAAATCTGCTATTTGGCTGATGAGAGTTCCCTTGTAAGTAACTAGATGCTTTTCTCTTGCTGTTTTTAGTATTCTCTCTTTGTCTTTGACTTTTGTATTTTGACCATAATGTGCCATGGAGAAGCCTTTTTTGTGTTGTTATCTATTTGGGTATCTCTGAGCTTCCTATATCTGGATGTCTACATCTCTTGCTAGAGCTGGAAAGTTTCCAGCTATTATTTCATTAAATAGATTTTCTTTCCTTTATTTTTTCTCTTCATCTCTGGGACCTCAAAATTTCAAATATTTGGTTGTTTTATGATGTCCCTTATAGGGTCTTTGTTTCTTCTTCTTTTTTTCTTTTTCTGTTTTTGTCTGACTGGGTTATTTCAAAAGAATTGGCTTTATGTTCTGAGATTCTTCTACTTGATCTAGTCTGTTGTTGAAGATTTTGAATGTATTTTATATTTTATTCAATGAATTATTCAGTTTCAGAATTTCTGTTTGGTTCTTTTTTATAATGAAATTGGTAAATTTCTTCTTCTTATCCTGAGGGTTTTTTTTGTTTTTTGTTTTTTTTTCTGATTTCTTTGTATTGTTCTTCCAAATTCTGTTGTATCTCGCTTAGCTTCTTTAATATAATTATTTTTGAATTATTTTGCTAGGATATAACATTTTCCCCCCATTGGAATGTTTCTGGAGAATTATTATGTTCCTGTGGAGATGTCATGTTTCCTTCTTTTTTTTTTGTTACTTCCTGTGTTTATTCTCATTTTTTTGAATTTGCTTTTGTAGGGGAGGCTTTTTTCCTAAAGATGTATCTATGGTTAATAGGGTTGGATAGGGCATTTTCGCTTTGATTCTGGGTGTGTGCAGTAGTGTTGTTATGTAGTGTTATGATTTTTTTTTGACTGTAAACAGTGTCATTGGTGTGTGTGATTTCTTCATTGGTTTTGGTTGTGATGGTTAGTGGAGGGTATGGTGAAGTTTTATTGGGGATGAGAAGTGATACAGTTTAGGCATTTTCCCCTCTAAATCTCAAGTTGAAATGTAATCCCCAGTGTTGGAGATGGGGCCTGGTGGGAAGTAATTGGATCATGGGAGTTGATTTCTCATGAATGGCTTAGCACCACCCCCTTGGTGCTGTCCTCACAATAGTAAGTGAGTTCTTGCAGGACCTGGTTGTTAAAAGTATATGGCACTTCTCCTTGTTCTCTCTCTTGCTCCTTCTCTTGCTGTGCGACATTCTTTGTCCTGTGTTGCCTTCTTTGATGAGTAAAAGCCCGCTAAGGCCTCCCCAGAAGCTGAGCAGATGCCAGCGCCATGCTTGTACAACCTGCAGAACCATGAGCCAGTTAATACTCATTTTTTCGTAAATTACCCAGTCTCAGGTATTCCTTTAATGCAAGAATGGCCTAGCACTAGGACACTAGGTAGGCAAGTCCTTGGACTCTGGTGGTGGCAGTAGCAGTCCAGACATGCCTGTTTTGGGGCCCCAGGGTAGTCTGTGCTGGCACTAGTATTGGTGTGTCTAGGCACATTGATTCTTTGGCCTCCTTGTGGTTTGGATGATAATGGTATGCTGGGTGGGTGGATGGGTTCTTGGACTCTTGGGCAGCAAGTGTGGCATGGGTGGTGGCAGTAGTAGTGAACAGGACAAACTTCTGGCTCCCAAGCAGTAAGTGCTTGGTGTTGGAGGTGACTGTGATGGGCTGGGTGAGCCAGTCCACAGAACATCCAGTTGTGAGTACAGGTGGGTGCCAGTTGTGGAGGTAGCAGCAGGTTATATGGGTCTGACCTCAGGCCTCTGTGACGAGTGCTTAGGTAGCAAAGGTGGTAGATGGATCAGGGTGATCCCCAGGTTCCCAGATGGTATGCTTGGGGACTTGGGCACAGAGCTGGGTCTGGTGGACCTGACCTTAGGCCCCCCAGTTTTACGTGCTGGTTCTTATGGTAAATAGGGGTGGAGTGATCCCCAGGCACCTGGCAGAATGCTGCTGTTGATTTTCTTTTCTAATGTGAGTTGAAATTTTCTTGTATATGCCAGTATATTTGGATTGTATCCTGGACATTCTAATTACTGACTATGAAGCTATGGGTCTCATGGTCTTAAGTCCTATAGAACATATCAATATGTTTCAACAGATAGTCGACCTAGTTAGGATCAACATTCGGTGGTTCATTTTCCTATTTTTACATGTACATAACCAGGCTGGCTCAGATGTGCATTTGCTTCCACTGGAAACAGAAGTGATACGAGAAAGGTTCTATCTACCAACTTTGTTGGTTTTAGCTAATAAAACCAATAAAGGTTTTATTGGTTTGAATTGATGGTTTCAGTTGATGAAAGGACTTTGCATGTATATTATAGGAAAATAAAATAGGTTTGCTTTCTTCATTTCTTTCAGATTTGGAGTCAAAATATGGACCTGAGAAAGTATCTCCAGAAAATGACATCTCTGAAGTAAATTTACCCGAACAGGTTATAAAGCACATAAGTACAACTCTTGGCCTTGAGGCCTTTTATTTTAGAAACTACTCAGAATATGGAAGATTTGAGGGACTACAGGGGTATCAAGAAGGACATATCAATCAAAAGATGATCAGCTGTGAAAAACTGCCTACTTATACTTCTCATGCTTCTCTTATTTGCAATACACATAAACCGTATGAATGTAAGGTATGTGGGAAATACTTTAGTCGTAGTGCAAATCTTCTTCAGCATCAGAGTATTCATACTGGAGAGAAACCCTTTGAATGTAAGGAGTGTGGGAAAGCCTTTCGACTTCACATACAATTTACTCGACATCAGAAATTTCATACTGGTGAGAAACCTTTTGAATGTAACGAATGTGGAAAGGCCTTTAGTCTTCTTACCCTGCTTAATCGCCATAAGAACATTCACACAGGTGAGAAACTGTTTGAATGTAAGGAATGTGGGAAGTCCTTTAATCGTAGTTCAAACCTTGTTCAACATCAGAGTATTCATGCTGGTGTGAAACCATATGAATGTAAGGAGTGTGGGAAAGGCTTCAATCGTGGTGCACACCTTATTCAGCATCAGAAAATTCATTCCAATGAGAAACCCTTTGTATGTAAGGAATGTGGGATGGCCTTTCGATATCATTACCAACTTATTGAACATTGCCAAATTCATACTGGTGAGAAACCCTTTGAATGTAAAGAATGTGGAAAGGCGTTTACTCTTCTGACAAAGCTTGTTCGACATCAGAAGATTCATACTGGTGAGAAACCCTTTGAATGCAGAGAATGTGGGAAGGCCTTTAGTCTTCTCAACCAGCTTAATCGCCATAAGAACATTCACACAGGTGAAAAACCATTTGAATGTAAGGAATGTGGGAAGTCCTTTAATCGTAGCTCAAACCTTGCTCAACATCAGAGTATTCATGCTGGCGTAAAACCATATGAATGTAAGGAGTGTGGTAAAGGCTTTAATCGTGGTGCACACCTTATTCAGCATCAGAAAATTCATTCCAATGAGAAACCTTTTGTATGCAGGGAATGTGAGATGGCCTTTAGATATCATTGCCAACTTATTGAACATTCTCGAATTCATACTGGTGACAAGCCATTTGAATGTAAAGACTGTGGGAAGGCTTTCAATCGTGGCTCGAGCCTTGTTCAACATCAGAGTATTCACACTGGTGAGAAGCCCTATGAATGTAAGGAATGTGGGAAGGCTTTTAGACTTTACCTACAACTTTCTCAACATCAGAAAACTCATACAGGTGAGAAACCCTTTGAATGTAAGGAATGTGGGAAATTATTCCGTCGTGGTTCAAATCTTAATCAACATCGAAGTATTCATACTGGAAAGAAACCCTTTGAATGTAAGGAATGTGGGAAAGCCTTTCGACTTCATATGCACCTTATTCGACATCAGAAATTGCATACTAGTGAGAAACCCTTTGAATGTAAGGAGTGTGGGAAAGCCTTTCGACTTCATATGCAACTTATTCGACACCAGAAATTGCATACTGGTGAGACACCCTTTGAATGTAAGGCATGTGGAAAGGTTTTTAGTCTTCCCACCCAGCTTAATCGCCATAAGAATGTTCACACAGGTGAGAAGCCATCTTGAATGTAAGGAATGTGGAAAATCCTTTAATCGTGTCTCAAACCATGTTCAACATCAGAGTATTCATGCTGGTGTAAAACCATGTGAATGTAAGGAGTGTGGGAAAGGCTTCAATCGTGGTTCAAACCTTACTCAGCATCACAAAATTCATTCCAGTGAGGAACTCTTTGTATGTAAGGAGTGGAGGAAGACCTTTAGATATCATTACCAACTTACTGAACATTACCAAATTCACACTGGTAAAAAAAAACCCTTTGAATGTAAAGAATGTGGAAAGGCCTTTAGTTTTCTGACACAGCTTGCTGGACTTCAGATCATTTACACTGGCGAGAAGCCATTTGAATTTGAGGAATGTGGGAAGGCCTTCAATAGTGGCTCAAACCTTATTCAACATCAGAGTATTCATACGGGTGAGAAACTCTATGAATGTAAGGAGTGTGGGAAAACTTAGATTTAGTTTGGTCCTGACTGCACATCAAAGAATTCATACTGGTATGAAGCCCTGTGAATGTACAGAATGTGGGAAGACCTTTAGTTGTAGCTCAAACATTGTTCAACACGTTAAAATTCATACTGGTGAGAAACCCTAGAATGTAAGGAATGTGGGAAAGCATTTACTGTGGATTATCAGCTTTCTTAACATCAGAAAATTCATAATCGTTAGAAATTTTATGACTATAAGGAGTGTGGAGAAGCCTTCACTGTGTATGAAAAATTTACTCAACACCGGAGAGCTCATATTGATGAGAAATCTTGTGAACATAAAAGAATGTGTGAAGAACTGTCATCATGGCCTGGGATTTGCTCAACATCAGAGTATTCATACTTCCGAGAAATCTTTGGGTGTAAGGAATGTGGGGCGTTTTATAGCCACACTAAATACCTTAGTGTTTGGAGAAGATAATTCTTGTGAGAAAGTCTTTGAATGAGGAATATAGGGTAGTTGTTATGTTCACAATATACTCCCTATGAAATACTTTACCAGATACAGGCATACCTCACTGAATTGTGCATTGCAGTTATTGTGTTTTATACAAATTGAAAGTTTGTGGCAACCCTGTGGTAAGCAAGATGATCAGGTCCATTTTCCAAACATCATGTGTGCATTTCATGTCTTTATGTCACATTTTGGTAATTCTCAGAATATTTCAAACTTTTTCATTGTTATGTATCTATCATGGTGATCAATAACCAGTGATTTTTGATGTTACTATTGTAATTGCTTTGGGATACCACAAATCCTGCCCATAAAAGATGGTAAACCTAGTTGATACTTGTGGGTTTGGAAAGAATTGTCAAATATACAACCATATACCCCCACCTAGATTCAAAATTATTGACAAATTTGCACGTTTATTTTTTGTATATTTGTTGTACCATTGAGAATAAGTTTTAGACATCAGGACACTTTACCCTTTATTTAATCAACATGTGTATCACCCAAACATAAAGACAAAATCATATAGCCGTTGTACCATAATTACCCTTAAGGAAACTATTCATAATTCTGTAATATTCCATTTTCAGATTTCTTCATTGGCTTCCAAACCATCTTTTACAGCTATTCATATTCAAAGGAGAATCCATTGCAGAATCTGCATTGCATTTGATTCTCTCTCTTTAGTATATTGTAGCCTGGAAATCGTATGAATGTAGGCTCTCAAAAGCTACAGAGGCTTAAGCCTTAGCTTGTAAGTCTGGGCCTTCATGTTTTTTATTTCCCCAGGTGATTGTGATACTAACCAGAGTTAGAGAGCCACTGACCTAGAACATTTCTCCTCATTCTTTTTTTTTTTTTCGCAGTTGCAAGATTTAATAGAGTGGAAACAGAGCTCCCATACAAAGGCCGGGGGGGCACCCAAAGAGGGTAGCCATTGCCGGCTCCAATGCCTGGGTTTATATCCCGATCATTGTCCCTCCCGCTGTGCTCTCAGGCAATAGATGATTGGCTATTTCTTTACCTCCTGTTTTTGCCTAATTAGCATTTTAGTGAACTCTCTTTCCTACCTGATTGGTCAGGTGTGAGCTAAGTTGCAAGCCCCATGTTTAAAGGTGAATGCGGTCACCTTCCCAGCTAGGCTTAGGGATTCTTAGTTGGCCTAGGAAATCCAGCTAGTCCTGTCTCTCAGTCCCCTCCTCAACAGGAAAACCCAAGTGCTATTGGGGAGGTTGACTGACGACTGCTCCAACTGCTTCCTGCTGAATTGGGGCATAGTAGAGGTTGTGCAGTTGAGATTTCCTCGGGAGGGGTGCCTTCGATGTCCGGAGCATGGGCTAGCAGGCCAGTCCAGGGGTCCACGGTAGATTTTAGTCATGGACTGCATCTGAGGCTCCATTTGAAGAACAATTTGTAGCTTTACAGCTTCGATTCTGGAGGAGACAAACTTAACAAGTAGGTTAAAGATACAGGGATTGAAATGTATGGTCTGTGGTGCAGGGGATTATTTCTTTGGCACACTTCACAGACCCTGACTATCTGCTTGATAGTTTTGAAAAGGCCTGATCCATCTCCTCATTCTTAAAAAATGAGATTGAAGCCGGGCACGGTGGCTCAAGCCTGTAATCCCAGCACTTTGGGAGACTGAGACGGGCGGATCACGAGGTCAGGAGATAGAGACCATCCTGGCCTACACAGTGAAACCCTGTGTCTACTAAAAAATACAAAAAAAAAAAAAACTAGCCAGGCGAGATGGGGGGCGCCTGTAGTCCCAGCTACTCGGGAGGCTGAGGCAGGAGAATGGCATAAACCCGGGAGGCGGAGCTTGTGGTGAGCTGAGATCCGGTCACTGCGCTCCAACCTAGGACAGAGCAAGGCTCTGTCTCAAAAAAAAAAAAAAAAAAAATGAGATTGAATTTTGACTAGCCCAGGAAAGTTGTCTGTGTTTAGATTTCTTTCTTTATAATGTCATTTAGCCATGTTCTCTTTGTTGCGTATTCTGTACAAGGGAATTTGAGTCCAGGGGCACTGTTAGGTCAGATTAAACATTTTGGGGAAGAATACTTTGCAGGCTATTTGTATGTCATGTTTTACTGTCAGAAAACATTTAAGTACCGGTCCTTGCATTAGTGAAACTAAGTTTGATCATTTGGGTAAGCTGGTAACTGCCATAAGTCCATTATAAATCTCTAGTTTGTAGTGGGTTAAGTAATCTACGGAGAGACTTTGTGACCCCTGAAAATTTATAGTCATACGTATTTTAGCTCTGGATTGAATACAAAATGAAAATTGAAATAGACTATTTAAAAATGAATGCCATTAAGGTGTCAACATAAGTCAACTTGTGTCATAAGGCTAAGAGTATACTCAGTACAAAATTAGCACCCTCTAGTTTATTCAGGGAGCTAAGATTGTTTTGTCTGGAACCTTGTTTTTGTTTAGCATTTATCACCAGCACCTATACCATGGCTGGTACATGAGCTGTTGATAAACTTTGAAAAAAATTAAGTCTTTAAATCAAGCTATAAAACATGATACCATTGTGGCATCACGAATTAGAGAGATTAACTTTTTTAAAGATCAGTAATAATCCTTTGTGATTTTATTCTAGTGCATTTAAAAATCTATATAATTTATATTGATAGCTTTCTTTTTGTGAATATACCCTTATCAGATTATTATTTTGATAGACTACTTAATTCTATTTCTTAACATTTAATTGCATCTATAATCATAAGTAAAATTATAATTTTCTAAACATTTTTCAGGTTTTGTTAATGCAATGATCTTATAAATCTTACAAAACAAGGCTGTATAAAACTTGGCTTTCTAGTCTTATGTTCCTATTTTTTATTTCCAGTTTCATCTTTTTTGTATTGATTCTCTTTGACTTTATTTTTTGAACTCAACAGATTCCCTGGGTATTAACCCAGCACAACTCCTTTATGGGTCATTGCACATTCTGGTAGTCTCATTAAGAATTGTCATAAAGGCCGGGCGCGGTGGCTCACGCCTGTAATCCCAGCACTTTGGGAGGCTGAGGCAGGCAGATCACGAGGTCAGGAGATCGAGACCATCCCGACTAACATGGTGAAACCCCGTCTCTACTAAAAATACAAAAACATTAGCTGGGTGTGGTGGTGGGCACCCGTGGTCCCAGCTACTCGGGAGGCTGAGGCAGGAGAATGGCGTGAACACGGGAGGCGGAGCTTGCAGTGAGCAGAGATTGCACCACTGCACTCCAGCCTGGGCGACAGAGCAAGACTCCGTCAAAAAAAAAAAAAAAAAAAAAAAAGAATTGTCATAAAAGAAAGATCCCTGGAGGCCTTCCAGTGAAACTCTATCATCATGCAATCTTGGGATTTCTAAGTTGAAAATCAGAGTCCCTTTGCAAACATAATAAAACGCTTTAAAATATTTGCTAAAGTTACAAACCAAGTATGTAAAAATTTAAAAATCACCTACTACTTTTAAAAGCAGAGAAGGCATCCATAGAATATTTCCTTGCTTACAAGCCCAGTGAACATACTGAATTCACTTACAAAAAGAATTTTCTCAATTTTAGCTTCTTTTGAAAAAAATTCTTATTCCTTTTATTTGTAATTCTTTGACATTGTTGCTGCTTCAGGGTTTTGGTAGTTGGACAGTTTGGTCTTTATTATGCTATTAACATTTTTACCTGTCCTGAAACAAGGAAATGCAATCAAAGAAACAGAAGATTGCTGGACCTTGAACCACATTATGATATCAGATGACCCAGAGTCATGGTTACTAAGTTGTTTAAATTTTTAGTAACAAAGATGTATTAGAAAGTGATAGGTCAATTAAATAATGGTTTTTTTTTTTGGATACATTTAATTATATAATCTCCTTAAGTTGTGCTTAGTCAGCGGTATTTAATCTGTTGTCTATTATATATCTAACTGGTCAGTTATGTTTATTATATATGTATTGCTTATTAATATCTTATTGGAGTAACTCATTTTTAAAACAATATATTTCATCTTCTAGGAGAAGAGGATCGAGTATATGTTTTTGTTCTTTTTCATTAGGACATTGGGGTATTTTATTATTGTGAAATGTATTGAATATTTCATTTCTTTGGTTTGTGAGTCTGACCTTCACTCCATAGCACTGATTTTTATTTGGACCTCCTTTTACCTGATACATAGGAGTTATGAGTAGCCGTTAGTATGGATACATTTTTCCCATTTCTAGTATATTGTCTTTTCCGAAAGTGTCTGGCTTACTAAAACTTCTCTGTATTTGTTCCATCCTGCGTTTACAACTGAATACAAATAGGTAACTATATCTTCTAAACAAGCATCAAGCTGGTGGAAAAAAGGCATATAAATAGCTCTTTCTCACCTACTATCAACAGTAAATTAAACATTCTTAACTGCAGCTTCCTTTTGTAAAATTTATAACCATTTATCTTTGGAGTGTGACATGATACTAGATGTATGATAATTACATATTTTGTGTATTAGTATGAACATGATTTTTAACAGACTTCTTCCAATGAACTATTATCCAGATGATCCCCAACTTAATTGTCAGCTAACAATTTCTCAGCTTTATGATGGTGCAAAAGTGGTATGTTGCTATAGTTTGGATATTTGTCCCGTCCAAATCTTATGTTGAAGTTTGATCTCAGAGTTGGAGATGGGGCCCTAATGGGAGGTGTTTGGGTCATGGGGGAAGATCCCTCATGAATAAATTAATGTCCTCTCTGGATTGAGGGGTGAATGAGTTATCACTCTGTTAGTTCCTGTGAGAGTTGGTTGTTCGAAAGAGCTTGGCACCTCCTCCCTCACCCTCTTGCTTTCTCTTTTGCCATGTGATGTCTGCATACACTGGTCCCCGTTGATCTTCTGCCATTAGTGGAAGCAGCCTGAGACCCTTACCAGAAGCAGATGCTGCACCATGATTCTTGTACATTCTGCAGAGCAGTGAGCCACATAAACCTCTTTATTAATCACCCGGCCTCAGATATTCTTTTATAGCAACATAAAATGAACTAAGACATAGTCAGAATATGCTCCTCAGATTAAGATGGGGCTATGTCTAGATAAACCCATTGTTAAATTGAAAATATTGTAGGTCATAAATACACATTTGGCATATGATGTTTTCAATTTATGATGGGTTTATTTGGATATAACCCCATCATAAGTTGAGAAGCATCTGTAGTAATTATGATAATTTGATGCTCAAATTGACAAAATGTAGCCAGTAGGAGTCCAGTTACATTTGTTTTTTTGACTTCTTTTTTTCTTTTCACTTTTTAAACGAGTGTTGTTTTCAGGTCCTAAGAAGATGTTTTAGACTGATCCTTCTTTGTTGGTCCATGTCCCCCATGCCTCTTGACCTGAGTCATGGAATCAACTCATGATTCAGTACCCTCGTAGGGCATCCTGGTTCTATTTAGAGGAAAAGAGCCTTAGAGACCAAACAATCTGGCTGTTGTGGGTGCACATGGCAGTTACAGGTATGGAAAAAAGATGTTGCTTTCGTTAGAATTCTTTTGATGATTTCAGAGTAGAAAATGTCATCATAAGTTCAGAAGTTCACTCTGATTTTTCTCAGCTTACATTTCTGTGATCTGCTCTTGTTTTCATTTGGTATTTTATTGAATTATAAGGTTTTATGTATGGTGATAGCTGAGAAGTTTATCTCCTGCTAGGGCCTGCCTGAAATTCTTGCCCATTTTTAGAGATATTGGTTTGATTCAGATTTGTCATGGTGTTTCTGAGCAGTCTTATGAAGAACATTCAACAATGGATGATAGATAGATAGATAGATAGATTGATAGATTGATAGATTTATATTTGAGATGGAGTTCCACTCTTCTTGCCCAGGCTGGAGTGCAATGGTGCGGTCGTGGCTCACTGCAACCTCTGCCTCGCGGGTTCAAGTGATTCTCCTGCCTTTGCCTCCCAAGTAGCTGGGATTACAGGTGCCTGTCACCACGCCCAGCTAATTTTTGTATTTTTAGTAGAGATGGCTTTCACCATGTTGACCAGGCAGGTCACGAAGTCCTAACCTCAGGTGATCTGCCCCCCTCAGCCCCCAAAGTGCTGGGATTACAGGCGTGAGCCACCTTGCCCAGCTGACAACAGATAATATTTTGGATGTTTGTAGAATCCCCAGAAAAAAAAAAAGATTTCTGTCATCCTTTTACAGGGTATTATGATAATCCAGTTTGCAGTATGGGTGATGAGAGACCTGTGTGTTCTAATTTCTAGGATACCACTCCATTTCTATGAGTCTTCTGCACAAGTGTGGTCTGTAGGGTTTCAATGTGGTTATTTGTAATTGTTGAAAGTGAAACTTTCACCATGGATTCCCCAGTGGGTCAGAGTCTGTTGTTATAGATTAGAGTCCAGGATTATAGAACCAGTAATTTTTATTAACAGTTGGCTATGACTATTTAGAATATGGACTGCATTTATTTTTCCAAGGTGTTTCATGTGACATAACTTATGGCAAGTAGGATGTAAGTGAATATTTTGGCAGTTCTGGAAACCTCTCTTAAAACACAGCTGGCTTAATATATTAATATTTGAGAAATCTGGGTGAAGGATATCCAGAAATTCTTTATGATTTTTCCCAGTCGTGTGTAAGTCTGAGAGCTCATACTATTCTGATGCCAGCACTGGAAAAATTGATGATCAGTTTGGAGCAAAGCCACAATATCAGGCTTACACCCATATTATATGACAGAGAAATTAACCTTATCTTGTTTTATCCGCTTTAATTTGGGGCAGTTTTACTATTTACCACCAAATTAAATCTTAAATGATACACCTGGATTGTCATATATTAAGACTAAGAACAGTCAATGTATTCTTCTATGTTCTGTAGCTCAAAAACACAGATCTGCAGAGAGCAGAGTATCCCATGCACGTTGTCATGTACTTATCCCACACCCTATTAAAACCACAGTACCTGCAATGGACACTTTTTTTTTTCTTTAAAGAATATGTATCTCTGCCACATCTGTGGTTCTCCAAAATGAGATGACAGAAAATGCTAAAAGACAGATGACTGTATGAAGTTCCACTTCTGGATGATAGGATAGGGAGACTCTGCAGACTCATTTACCAGCAAGACAAGTAAAAGCAGAAAAAAGAAAAAAGAAAAAAAGCATTTAAAACACATTACTATTTGAGGTCTGAAAAAGTGCAAAGAGTATACAGCAAATGAAATACCTAACAACAAAGTCTACTAAAACTTGGTAAGAGCAGTGAGAATTTGTGGTATTTAAGACACAGCCCACTCTCTTCTTATCTTCACAGCTCCGTTTGATAGAAGCTTCACACTGAGTGGATGCTGCCAGGGTGATGCTGCTCCAGCTCTTTATCGAGGTTTATCATGTATCAGCAGGAAAGGCAGGCTTCCAGGGTTTCTCAACCCTACCAACTCTCAGTTGGAGAGGCTAAATTCCTAGTGAATGCAACTAAGTAGTTTGGGGCTCTTTTGCTTCCCCCAATCCCACCCATAGGTTGAAAGCTTTACCCAGGCTCAGTGAACTCCGATTTGTGTCCTGATTGCCCTTGCCTCAACTTGCTTATAAGGCAGAGGTTTCACAACAAGAAAAACAAAATGGCTACCACCCAGCCCATTGCCCAGAATAGTGGTTCAGAGATTTTGTCCAGAGGGAGAGACAGCCCATAAGAATAGAGCTCTGAAGCTCTCTCCAAAGAAATGAAATTTATTTGAAA
>NW_012098765.1:3105464-3164975 GCF_000951045.1 Mandrillus leucophaeus
TCCATTTCTATGAGTCTTCTGCACAAGTGTGGTCTGTAGGGTTTCAATGTGGTTATTTGTAATTGTTGAAAGTGAAACTTTCACCATGGATTCCCCAGTGGGTCAGAGTCTGTTGTTATAGATTAGAGTCCAGGATTATAGAACCAGTAATTTTTATTAACAGTTGGCTATGACTATTTAGAATATGGACTGCATTTATTTTTCCAAGGTGTTTCATGTGACATAACTTATGGCAAGTAGGATGTAAGTGAATATTTTGGCAGTTCTGGAAACCTCTCTTAAAACACAGCTGGCTTAATATATTAATATTTGAGAAATCTGGGTGAAGGATATCCAGAAATTCTTTATGATTTTTCCCAGTCGTGTGTAAGTCTGAGAGCTCATACTATTCTGATGCCAGCACTGGAAAAATTGATGATCAGTTTGGAGCAAAGCCACAATATCAGGCTTACACCCATATTATATGACAGAGAAATTAACCTTATCTTGTTTTATCCGCTTTAATTTGGGGCAGTTTTACTATTTACCACCAAATTAAATCTTAAATGATACACCTGGATTGTCATATATTAAGACTAAGAACAGTCAATGTATTCTTCTATGTTCTGTAGCTCAAAAACACAGATCTGCAGAGAGCAGAGTATCCCATGCACGTTGTCATGTACTTATCCCACACCCTATTAAAACCACAGTACCTGCAATGGACACTTTTTTTTTTCTTTAAAGAATATGTATCTCTGCCACATCTGTGGTTCTCCAAAATGAGATGACAGAAAATGCTAAAAGACAGATGACTGTATGAAGTTCCACTTCTGGATGATAGGATAGGGAGACTCTGCAGACTCATTTACCAGCAAGACAAGTAAAAGCAGAAAAAAGAAAAAAGAAAAAAAGCATTTAAAACACATTACTATTTGAGGTCTGAAAAAGTGCAAAGAGTATACAGCAAATGAAATACCTAACAACAAAGTCTACTAAAACTTGGTAAGAGCAGTGAGAATTTGTGGTATTTAAGACACAGCCCACTCTCTTCTTATCTTCACAGCTCCGTTTGATAGAAGCTTCACACTGAGTGGATGCTGCCAGGGTGATGCTGCTCCAGCTCTTTATCGAGGTTTATCATGTATCAGCAGGAAAGGCAGGCTTCCAGGGTTTCTCAACCCTACCAACTCTCAGTTGGAGAGGCTAAATTCCTAGTGAATGCAACTAAGTAGTTTGGGGCTCTTTTGCTTCCCCCAGTCCCACCCATAGGTTGAAAGCTTTACCCAGGCTCAGTGAACTCCGATTTGTGTCCTGATTGCCCTTGCCTCAACTTGCTTATAAGGCAGAGGTTTCACAACAAGAAAAACAAAATGGCTACCACCCAGCCCATTGCCCAGAATAGTGGTTCAGAGATTTTGTCCAGAGGGAGAGACAGCCCATAAGAATAGAGCTCTGAAGCTCTCTCCAAAGAAATGAAATTTATTTGAAACTGTGTCCAACAAATATCTCCCCTTAGTTAAAAACAAATACGCCAGCTAATTAATCAGATAATTCCATGGGAAAGACAGCTAAGGAGTCCTCCTAAGGTCAAAAGAAACCTCAAAGTCTGGCCTCAAAATCTAGTGCTGCCTAACTTAAATCATATCAGACTGCTTAATAATTAATGCTCCAAGGACTTGTTGAGAACAGTCAAGTGATCATACAGAAGCTAGTGGAGCCTACTAGGCTAGAAATAATACCAAAGGAGGCAGACTTCTTAACAGAGACATCAGGGAAAGATAGTCAAAGAGTCTCCTGTTTAAAACCATTGTCATACCAGGGTAACTGTGCATATGTACAAGGCCGCATCCTCTGAGAAACAACAAAAAGCTTCCCACTGCAAGCTATTTCACTAAAATAGCTTAGTCAAAACAAAAAACAACCACGGCCAGGCACGGTGGCTCACACCTGTAATCCCAACACTTTGGGAGGCCGAGGTGGGTGTATCACTGGAGTTCAGGAGTTCAAGACTAGCCTGACCAATATAGTGAAACCCGGTCTCTATTAAAAATACAAAAATTAGCTGGGTGTGTTTGTGTGCTCCTGTAGTTTCAGCTACTCGAGAGGCTAAGACAGGAGAATTGCTTGAAGCCAGGAGGTGGAGGTTGCAGTAAGCCAAGATTGTGCCACTGCACTCCAGCCTGGGTGCCAGAGTGAGACTCCGTCTCAAAACAAAAACAAAACAAAACAAAACCCCACAAAACAAATAACCAAGCAAACAACCACAAAAAAACAAGCTCTGAAAAAGAGAATAGGGAATCAGTATCCAGAATTGCTATAGTATGGTGTATTACCTAACATGTCCACTTATCAAGAAGAAATAAGACATGCAAAGAAACTGGAAAGTTGGACCTATAAACAGGAAAAAACAGGCAACAGAAATGGCCTTTGACAGGGAACAGATATCAGATTTAAAAGAGAAAAACTTCAAGGTAGCCATTATATATACATATATGTTCACAGTAGTAAAGGAAAATATAATGTCTCATCAAATAAAGAATACCAATAAAATCATAAAAGGAACCAAATGTAAATTCTGGAGTTGAAGAATACAATAACCAAAATAAAAAATCATTAGAAGGGCTAAATAAGTTTGAGCTGGCAAAAGAATGAGAAAACTTTCAAATAGATCAATATAAACTATGCAACCACAATTCCATCTTCCCACTAGAATACAGAATAAGAAAATAAAATGAAGAAATAGAATGAGAAAATAGAACAAAACTGAAGAGAGCCTCAGAGAAATTTAGGACACCTTTAAGTGCACCAACATACATGTAATGAGAATACCAGAAGGTGAGGAGAAAGAGAAAGAAGCATAATAATATTCAAAGAAATAATGGCTAAAAACATCCACAATTTGTTGAATAAACATTATACACAGCTGGGCACAGTGGCTCACGCCTGTAACCCCAGCACTTTGGGAAGCCCAGGCAGGCAGATCACTGTTTTGTTTAATTTAATTTAATTTAGGAGAGCTAAATAATTAAACATGAGGCCAAAGTACATAAGAAAGTGGCAGTTTTTTATTGCAAATATGCACACACTCCCGGGTGAGGTTCCCCGGTCCACGAATGCGGGGGCCGAAGAAGTCACGTGGGCTCCTGCCGGCAGCTGACTTTTATGCATTGGTACTGGAAGGGGGAGGGCAGTGGGCGGGATAAGGGCATGATAGGGGCGTCTCCATAGGCGTGGCTGGGTAAGTTTCGATCTCTTCGGATTGACGTCACCTGGCGCATGCTTAGTTGATCTGCATCTTCCCGGGTGCGGGCTGCATTTTCCCGCGCACGGGAAGGTTGGTGAGGAAGAACCCGGAAGCAACATGGATTGTGCCTTCTTGTTCACCTTCCTCCATCTTGTCCTTTCTCCCTCACCCAAACAATCATGAGGTCAGGAGTTCGAGACCAGTCTGACCAACATAGTGAAACCCCGTCTCTACTAAAAATACAAAAATTAGCGGGGCATCGTGGTGTGCACCTGTAGTCCCAGCTACTCAGTGAAGGGGTGGCCTACCCCTCCACAGCTGTAGGTGTTTCTCGTTAGGTGGAACGAGAGACTTAAGAAATGAGACACAGGGACAAAGTATAGAGAAAGAAAAAGTGGGCCCAGGGGACCGGTGCTCAGCATACAGAGGACCCACGCCAGCACCGATCTCTGAGTTCCCTTAGTATTTATTGATAATTATCTTTACCATCTTAAACAAAAGGAAGTGGCAGGATAATAGGATCATTATAGGGAGAAAGTCAGCAGTAAGACATATGAATAAAGTTCTCTGTGACATGAATAAGTTTAAGGAAAAGTGCTGTGCCTCGATATGCATATGTAAACATCTCCACAAACCTTTTTAGTGCATAAAGAGCAGCATTGCTAGCAAGTCCTGCCTTTTGCCCTAAGGCGGTTTTCTCCTTTCTCAGTAAACAGAACATACAATTGGGTTTTATACCGAGATGTTCCATTGCCCAGGGACTGGCAGGAGACAGATGCTTTTCTCTATCTCAACTGCCAACAACTGCCAAGAGGCCTTCTTTCCTCTTGTACTAGTCCTCCTCAGCACAGACCCTTCACAGGTGTCAGGCTCGGTGACGATCAGGTCTTTCCCTTCCCACGAGGCCATATTTCAGACTATCACATGGGGAGAAACCTTGGACAATACCTAGCTTTCCTAGGCAGAGGTCCCTGCGACCTTTGGCAGTGTGCGTGTCCCTGGGTACTTGAGATTAAGAGAATGGTGATGAATTTTAACCAGCAAGCTGCCTTCAGGCACTTGTTTAACAAAGCACACCCTGCACAGCCCAAAATCCTTTAAACCCTGAGTCACCACAGCACATGTCTCTTGCAAGGACAAGGTTGGGGGTAGGGTCACAGATTAACAGTATCTCAAATACAGAACAAAATGGAGTCTCTTATGTCTACTTCTTTCTATATAGACACAGTAACAGTCTAATCTTTCTTTCTTTTCCCCACACTCCGCAGGCTGAGGTAGGAGAATCACTTGAATCTGGGAGGCAAAGGTTACAGTTAGCTGAGATTGTGCCACTTCACTGTAGCCAGGGTGATAAAGTGAGACTCCATCCCAAAAACAAACAAACAAACAAAAGGTAATTATAAAAGGCAGCATAAATGCACATTTCTTTTACTTTCTTAATAGATTTAAAAAGCAATTGTATAATACAATATGTACATATTGTGTTGTTGGCCATATAACACGGAAATATAATATTTTTGACAATAGCAACATAAAGGAAGTAAATGACAGCAAAGTTGTATTGGAGTAAAGAAGCGATACATGATAGTAACTAGAATTCACAGGAACAAATAAACAGAAGTAGAAAAATAGTCAATAAAAACACATATTAAAAAACCTATATAAATACATATATACTCTATTCAGTTTCTTTAATAGACATAAACCTATATAAGTGTAACAATGTATTATTGAGTTTGTAGCATATATAGATATGATAATGTAGAACAATAATAGAATTAAAGTACAATAGATTAGAGCTATATAGCAGTAACATTTATATATCTCACTGGGATCAAGTTAGTATAGCTCTGAAGCTGACTCCAAGATACATATATGGTAAATCTTATAGCAGCCATTAAAAACTAACAAAAATACCATGAATAAAAAAGAAATTAAAATGTGTTATTACAGAAAATTAACACAGAAGAAGGCAGTAAGGGAGGAAATGTGGGAGTGGGTGAACTATAATACAGAGAACTATAATACAACATGGCAAATGTAAGTCATTCCTTATTAATAGTTACTTTAAATGTAAATGGATCAAAGTTGGCAATCGAAAGACATAGATTGGCAGACTGGATAAGAGAATGAGATCCAACTAAATGCTATCTATAAGAAATTCACTTTAGATCTAAGGACACACATAGTTTGAAAGTGAAAAGATGAAAAAAGATATTTCATGCAAATAGCAATTAAAAAGATGGGCATGGCTATATTAACATCAGACAAAATAGACTGTAAGTTAAAAAGTGTTAGAAGAGACAAATAATATGCAACAAAAGGGTCAACTTACCAAGAAGATGTATCGATTACAAATACATATACACTAAACATCTGAGCTCCAAAATATATGAAGCAAACATTGACAGAATTAAAGTAAGAAATAGTCATCTATATAATAATAGTAGGAGACTTCAATACACTGCTTTTAATAATGTATAGAATAACAGGACAGAAGTTCAATAAGGAGATAGGGGATTTGAACCAATTGGACCTAACACACACACACACGTATATATATAACATTTCCTCCCAACAATAGCAGAATACACATTTTCCTCAAGTACATGTGTGTTATTATCCAGGATAAACTACGTCTTAGGCTGCAGAAGAAGTTGTAATTTTAAAAGATTGAAACTAGAATTCAATAGCATAAACAAAACTGTAAAATCCACAAGTATGTGAAAATTAAACATACTCTTAACTAGTGGATCAAAGAAGAAATGAAAATGAAGTAAATGAAAATACAACATACCAATTTTATGGAATGCAGCAAAAGCAGTGTTAAGATAATTTTGTAGATATTGGTGTTTACATTAAAAAAGAAGATTTCAAGTCAACAACCTAACTATGCCCTTAGAAACTAGAAAAGAAGAAGAAACTAAATCTGAAGCTAGTAGAAGGAAATAAAAAGATTAAAGAATAACATATTAGGTAATAAAAATAATAAAGAAAATTAGTAAAACTAAGGGTTGATTCTTTGAAAAGCTCAACAAAACTGTCAAACCATTAGCTAGATTGATTAAGAAAGACCGAAATAACTAGGATCAGGAATAAAACAAAGAACATTATTACCAATTATATAGTAATAAAAAGCATTATGCAGGAGTACTTTTAACAATTGTATGCCAATAAATTGGATAACCTAGACAAAATGGAAAAATTTCTAGAAACACACACGTGACTAGGACAATCATGAAGAAACAGAAAATCTGAATATACCTATGGCCAGTAAGGAGACTGAATAGTAATTCAATACCTCCTAATGAAGAAAAGCCAAGGACTAGATGGCTTCACTGGTGAAGTCTACCAAATGATTTTAGATCTTCATTCTTTTCTAGCAGTATAGGCATGTAAAGCTAGAAATTTCTCACTAAAAACATGTTTAGCTGCTCCAAAAATTTTGGTTGTTTTTGTTTTTATTAAAAATACATTCTAGGCCAGGTGCGGTGGCTTGTGCCTGTATTCCCAGCATTTTGGGAGGCTGAGATAGGATTGCTTGAGGCCAGAAGTTTGAGACCAGCCTGGTCAACATAGCGAGATTCCATATCTATTTTTAAGAAGTAAAATAAAAAAATTCTAATTTCTCTTACAATTTTTTCTTTGATCCATGGGATATTTAGCAATGTGTTGAATAATTTTAAAATATTTTTGAATTTTCCAAATTTCCTCAATTTTTTATTTCTAACTTAATTTCATTGTGGTCAGAGGATACACTTAGTATGACTTTTTAAAACTATTATGATTTGCCATATGGTCTAGTATATTATTTAGTTTAGAAAATGTTGCATGTTGAGTATGTATTTTATTACCAGTTGAGGGTTCAATAAATATCAGTTAAGTCAAACTAGTTGGTAGTGTTGTTTAAGCCCTCTACGTCCTTGCAGATTTTCTGTCTAGTTGTTATATTTATTGAGAATGGCGTGTTGAAATATCCAACTTGTATTGTTGAAATGTCATTTTCTCCCTTCAGTACTGTCAGTTTTTGTTTCATGTATGCAGTCTCCTATTTTTAGGAGCGTACATGTTCATTGTAGTTATATTTTTCTGATTAACTCACCCTTTTTTTTTTTTGAGACACAGTTTCGCTCTTTTGCCCAGCTGGAATGCCATGGTGCAATCTCAGCTAACTGCAACCTCTACCTTCCAGGTTCAAGTGATTCTCCTACCTCAGCCTCCCAAGTAGCTGGGATTACAGACATGCGCCACCACGCCTGGCTAATTTTGTATTTTTAGTAGAGATAAGATTTCTCCATGTTGATCAGGCTGGTCTCGAACTCCCGATCTCAGGTAATCCGCCCACCTTGGCCTCCCAAAGTGCTAGGATTACAGGTGTGAGTCAGCGCATCTGGCCTAACTCACTCTTTTAACATTAAATAAATGTCTCTCTCTTTCCCTAGTAACATTTTAAAAGTCTATTTTGTCTGATGGTGGTATTAACCATTCCTGTTCTCTTCTGATCACCATTGGTATGGTATCTATTTGTATCTTTTTCCATCCTTTTGTTTTCCATCTGTTTGTTTTCAGCTTAAAAAAAAAAAAACCTAATATACATCTTAGCTTTAAAAAATCTAATTGATATTGTTACTAATATAGTATTAACAGTGGCCAGGCATGGTGGCTCACACTTGTAATCCCAGCACTCTGGGAGGCCGAGGTGGGAGGATTGCCTGAGGCTAGGAGTTCAAGACCAGCCTGGGCAATATAGTGAGGCCCTGTCTCCACAAAAAATTAGAAATAAAATTTTAATCAAAATAGATTAAATAATACTAATAGTATATAGAAAGTTTGCTGCAATATAGATCCCTTCCTCCCCTTCCTTTGTGCTATTATAGTAATACAAATGTGACACAAATGACAACTTTATACATTATGAACAAAACAATTGTAAAATTATGGTTTTATGCAGTTATCTTTAATCAGTTAAAGTAAAAGGGTAAAAGTGTATATTATCTTTTATTTACCTATGTAATGACTTTAATCACTGCTCATTATTTCTTTGTGTGGATTCAAGTTACCATCTGGTGTCACCTTTCATCCCAAAGAACTTTAATATTTCTTATTATGAAAGTCTACTGTCTACTGGCAACAAATACTTTTTAAGTTTTTATCTGCAATTCTCTTGGAGTGTGTTCACATTTTGTATTCTAAGTATATGAGGGTGTGTGTGTGTGAGTGATCAACTTTGCAAAGAGTTTGGTCATTATTTTTCAAGCATTATTCCTTTTTCTTTCCTTCTGTCCCTCCTGCCATATGTATGATGGTGTTTTTCTTGGTATACTACATATCTCTGAGGCGTTCTTCTTTTTTTCTTTTTTTTTTTTTTGTGAGACGGAGTCTTTCTCTGTCACCCAGGCTGGAGTGCAGTGGTGGAATCTCAGCTCATTGCAACCTCCGCTTCCCAGGTTCAAGCAATTCTCCTGCCTCAGCCTCCTGAGTAGCTGGGACTACAGGTACCCACCACCACACCCAGCTAATTTTTGTATTTTTAGTAGAGACAGAGTTTCACCATATTGGCCAGGCTGGTCTCGAACTCCTGACTTAGTAATCTGCCCGCCTCTGCCTCCCAAAGTGCTGGGATTACAGGTGTGAGCCACCATGCCTGGCCTTCTTCATTTTTATTTCTTCTTTTTTTCTTTCTGTTCTTCAGACTGCATAATTTTATTGGCCTATTTTCAAGTTTATGAATTCTTTTATTGGGCTAAATCTGCTATTGAGTTCTAGTGAATTTTTTATTTTAGTTATTGTACTTTTCAACTCTAGAATTTCTACTTAGTGCTTTCATTGCAGTAATAATTTCCGTCTCTCTATTGATAGTCTCTGATTGGCAGGACATTATTGTCATACTCTTCTTTAAATTCTTTACATACGGCTTGTTTTAGTTCTTTGAACATAATTAAAATAGTTGCTTTCAGATCTTTGCTAAATCCAACATTTGTGCTATCTCAGAGACAGTTGTCTACTAGCTGCTTCATTCCCATCCCCTCTGAGTGAGCAACTTGGATTCTTTAGCTCCTGTGAAAGTTTGTTCATGCATAGATAGATGTTTAAATTGATGTTTCTGTGAGAGCTAAGTGCTGGAAAGTTCCATTCTGCTATCTTGCTGACATCACTCCCTGTTAAGACTTTCTATTTTTTCTTGAGTCAGTGATAGTTTGTGTGTTTCTAGGAATTTTTCGGTTATTTAGGTTATTTTGTTGACATACAATTGTTTATCATTTTTTTCTATGATCATTTTCATTTTTGTAAGGTTAGTAATGTCTCCACTTTCAGCTCTGACTTTAGTAATTTTGGTGTTTTCTCTTTTTTCTTGTGCCATCCTGCTATAGTTTTGCCACTTTTTTGATCTTTTCAAAGAACCAACTTTTAATTTTGTAAATTTTCTCTATTATTTTTCTATTATATTTAATCTAACCCCCCTGTTATCTTTATTATTTCCTTTCGTCTCCTGACTTTGTTTTTTTTTTTCTATTTTTCATATTCTAATTCCTAAATGTATAGAGTTAGGTCATTGATTTGACATCTTTCCTCTTTTATATAGGCATGTAGAGCTATAAATTTTTCCCTGAGTAGTAAGCATCTCATAAACTTTAGTAACATGTGTTTTTATTTGTATTTATCTAAAATGTTTTCTAAATTCTCTTTTTATTTGTTCTTTGACCTTTTGGTTGTTTAAGATTCTGGTGATTTGGCACAGAACAGTGATATCATCTATCCTCACTACTATTCAGTATAGAAATTCAACAGAGTTTCAGTTGTCAGAACTTGCCAACATGAAGACAATGGGATTTAGTTCTACAAATTAAGGAAGAAGCTGAATGAAGTAATGAAATAACATATTATATACAGGATTTAATTTTGAAATTCTTCAATTTTGCATAGGAATTTCTTCAGCTATGGCAGTAGTCTTTTGATGGTGCTCCCATTTTTAACTGGATACATTTACAATTTGTGCTAGAATGGAATTCTATTGAGAAGGTTTATATTTCTGTAACACCTAAATTTGGCTTAACATTCAAAGGTATCATAAATTGAGCCAATTTGTTTGGCTTTAGGAATAATTTTTAAATAAATGTACCCTTCCTAGACTAAGTGGCAAAAAAAAAAAAAAAATAGAGATGTACTGTGAAGGCAAAATACAACAACTGCTAAAATATTTGCAATCTAGTATTCCATATTCACAATACTCATGAGGATATCTTCCATTTCATTGGATATATTCTAAGACTTCTGATTACCTTAGTATATGCAGAGTATATATCTCAATTTAAAAGATATGGTGTTCAGAGAAGTGCCTTTTGAAGGTAGTTATAATTTCAAGTTTATTAACCATAAAGTCCAACGTTGAAGAGTGCATACAATTTTATCAAAGTTTAAAAAAATAGACTGCATTGAAAAAATGTCCTTAAAAATATGGTGATACTGGCTAAGAAACTGATTAAAGCATTGGAATATATACCAAAAATAATTATTCTGCTCTTTAATGTATAGTCAGTATAGATAGCTTAAAATTTTTTCCTTACTACAAAACATTATTTTGTTTTAATGCAAATATGTTATTGTTTACCCTTTAGGATATAACAGAAAATTATGATTCATAAAGGAAACTTTCAAACATTATATAATTTCAATTATCATAGTATTCATACATTTTCAAATTTTTACTACTTTGAACAATATATAGTGAGCTGTTATTGATTTCTAATTTAATTCCATTTTTGTCAAAAACATGCTTTGTATGACTTGAGTCCATTTACTCATTTATCGAGACTTGTTTTATGGCCCAGAATATGGTATATGCTGCTAACTGTCCCCTGTCCACCTAAGATGAATTTTACTGTCTTTGAGAAGAGCGTTCCAGAAGTGTAAATGAGATCAAGCAGGTTGATATGTTGTTTAGATAATCTATACCCTGTTGCTTTCCTGTGTTAGTTCTATCAATTACCAAGAGAGATATGTTGAAATATCTGATTGTAATTGTGGATTTGTCTGTCACTTTATTAATTTAACAGGTTTTTACTCACATACTTAGAAGCTGTATTATTAAGGGCATAATTTAGGTTTGTTCTTTCCACTGGAGAACTGTATCCTTCATCATTATTATGACGTAACTTTCTTTATCCCTGATACAGTCTTTTTGTTGAAGTCACTTTGTTTTTAATATAGCCACTCCAGCTTTCTTTTGACTAGTGTTAGGATGGTATATATTTTTCCATCATTTTATTCTTAACCTATTAGTGCTTTTATATTTAAAGTATTACCTGTAGGTAGCACGTATTTGGGTCTGACTTTAAAAAAAAATCCAACCCGACAACCTTCTTAAGGTGTTAAACCAGTTACATTTAATGTGATTATTGGTAGAGTTAAGTTTGTTATCTTGCTATTTGTTTTCTGTCACAGTCGGGAATGAAAAGACATTTTGCTCTTTATTATTCCATGTTTCCTCCTTATGTAGCATAGGAAACTACAAAAATCATTTTGAAAGTTAAATTTTGCTAGATTACAACAGTGAAATCGAGCTCTTCCTGCAAAAAACAAGCCCCCTTTGGCATTTGTTTAGACTATTTTAAGAAAATGTGTTAATTATTCATCCTTCAAGATAAGGCAAGTAATTCTCTGTGTACTTTTTTATCCATTTCCATGCCGTCCTGAATCACGTTTTTCTCTCCAGATAACAGGAAGATTGTCTTTAAGAATCAAGTATATTTGATTCTGAAATCTCTCATGTAAACCACACTTCCTCTTCTAGTAAAACCAACATTTTTTTTTTTTTTTTTTTTTTTGAGATGAAGTCTCGCTATGTCGCCAGGCTGGAGTGCAGTGGCGTGATCTCAGCTCACTGCAACCTCCGCCTCTCGGGTTCAAGCAATTCTCCTGCCTCAGCCCCGCGAGCAGCTGGGATTACAGGCGCCCGCCACCACGCCCAGGTAATTTTTGTATTTTTAGTAGAGACGAGGTTTCATCATGTTGGCCAGGATGGTCTCAAACTCCTGACCTCGTGATCTGCCCCCCTCGGCCTCCCAAAGTGCTGGGATTACAGGCGTGAGCCACCGCGCCCGGCCTCTCCAACCATTTCTTTAGTTCAAGTTTTTCAAATTTATCCTAAGTCCCTTCAAACAGCACAAAGTGGAAGCCTATGCTGGGATCTGAGACGAAGAGGTCAAAGCAGCTACATCTTGACGTAATTTTACTTTAAATTCTTCTTTAAAAGTTCTGCTTATTTGCATTCTTCTGCGTGGAGAGAAAAGGTAATTTACACTGACTCACCGAGAAGAGCAACGCTTCTCTCAGACGGGGATCCTCGCTCGGGGCCGCAACCTCTGCACCCCACGGTCTGGAACTCCCACAAATCCATAAGGCTCGGCTCTCTTAGGAGCCTCCAGTGTATGCTGGGATCAACCTGAACTGACTAGAGCCCAAGGCTTCTGAGGCGCTTTCTGCTCAGGACTGCATTTCCCAGAGGCCACCGCACCGGAATTAACGGTTCCACTTCCGGCCTCCAGGGGTTGACGACTTAGCTGGGTAAGGTCTTCACGTCCTAAGAAGAAATCGGTGGCTGCGGGAGGTCTTCGTGGACTGGGACTCGAACCTGACCGACCCGGCAGTGCGGGTGGGCGAGGGCGAGTCGCTCAGAGGAACCCGGGGCGCAGACGGAATCTGCCAGATCCCTAGGCGTGCGTGTGCGCGGGCATCAGACGAGGGGGATTGTGTGATCTTGAGTGACGGAAGGGACTGTGTGAGTGTGTGCGTGAGGCCCTGTGCACAGGACCGGGAGGGCTTGTGGACGCAGTGCATTTTGCTGGGGCTGTGTGAGTGTCACTGTGCAGTGGTACTAGGCTCCTGCTGCTTCCTCCGTCTTTCCCCTTCAAAGCTGCGGAGGCTGCAGCAGAGGAATTGCCCCAGTAGGGAGGTCAGATATTGAGCCGAGAATGAAGCTTTGCATAAGAAGGCGCAGATCTGGACTCGGGGTGGGTATTTGAGAGCTGGAAGTGTCTCTTGAGAGTCCCCCAGGAGGGCAGCTACATGTTGAGAACCCAGCATCCCTTCAGATATCTGTCTCCAGGAACCAGCTTCGAATTCGGACCGATTCCTCCTTTTATTTCCTTCTCATTTCGTACGAAGTGAGGGCAGTTGTGGCCATGGAGGGTGCTTTCAAACTTAGTCTGCGCTCCAAGAAAAGCCTAGAGTCTCACGCTTGCCGTATCCTTTCCCAGTCGTACCATTATCCAAAAGAAGGACCGGGAGGAGGATGAGAGCGTTATTGCTGCACACTTAAGTCAAGGGTGAGTTTGTGCTTTGTATTTGTTTAAGACATGCGTTTTTGATTTCAGAATATAGAAGTTCCTGCCAGGCGCCGTGTCTCACGCCTGTAATTCCAGCACTTTGAGAGGCCGAGACGGGCGGATCACGAGGTCAGGAGATCGAGACCATCCTGGCTAACACGGTGAAACCCCGTCACTACTAAAAATACAACAACAAAAAAAATTAGCCTGGCGTGGTGGTGGGCGCCTGTAGTCTCAGCTGCTCAAAGGTTGAGGCAGAGGAGGTTGAGGCAGAAGAATGGCGTGAACCCGGCAGGCAGAGCTTGCAGTAAGCCGAGATCGCGCCACTGCACTCCAACCTGGGCGACAACAGAGCGAGACTCCGTCAAAAAAAAAAAAAAAAAAAGAAGTTCCTGTAAATTGTTAGTGAATTTCAGGAGAATATGCAAATTGTTCTTGCCCCCTCCCATCGTGTCGCCCCCGCCCCGCCCTCTCCCCACTTTTACACTTAATATTCACAGAACCATTTGGCAAATCATTCACACCTTCCTGTGCGCTCTCTTCTAAGCTGGTATAAAAATAGTCCTCCAGAGATTTATATTAACGCTTTATTTTAGACTCTGCTTTGGTAAGAAGATTAGTTTGTGGAATCGCACACCGGGTATCTGATTGTCTTTACAGGTCTCCTTTTCAAAGCAGGGAAGAATGGAGATGGTTGGGTGATTTCCTCTGTGAGGCTTTCAGGAGTCGGAAAGTGATTGCACAGAAATTGGTATCAAGAGTCAGGATTTGTTTGGGAGGGTCCATGAGATTATCATTGTAATTACTGCCAGATCTCTCTGAGGTTTGGCAGTTCCACTTGCGTTTTGGGCTATTTGCGTGTGTGGACTGTGAGAGGCAGTACACTATTGTGGTTAAGAATAGGGGAGTGGATCCAGAGTATCTGGGTTGGAATGTTTGTTCTGTCCGTTTCTGGTCTTCTCGGACTTGTAATGAACATTAGAATGAATGAATACTGTAAAGCCTCTTAGAGCAGTGCTAGGCATATAATAATAAATGTTTAATGTTTAACTTTTGTTTTCGTGTGGCCATTTTAGGTCATTTCCCTTGACTGTCTATAGGACAGGAGCATTGGGAATGTGTGATTCGTTGTGATTGCTGCTTGCATAGTAAGAAAATGAGTTGCTCAGATGATCTAGGACAGAAATTCTTTTTAAATTGACAGATAAAATTGTATGTATTTATCGTGTGCAACATGATGTTTTATAGTATATGTACACTGTGGAATGATTAAATCTAGCTAATTAGCAATGCATTAGCTCACATAGTTATCATTTTTGTGGTGAGAATACTTAATAGCCACTCTCTTAGAATTTTTCAAGACTACAGAATAGTTATTAATTGTAGATATGCTGTTGTGTAATAGATTTCTTGAACTTATTTCTCTTATCTTCCTGAAATTTTATATCCTTTGACCAACATTTCCCCAACCGACACCTCCTTCCCTCCCTCACCCACATTACCCCCAACCTGTAAACAGCATTCTCTTCTCTAATTCTATGATAGCAACTTTTTTCTTTTTTTTTTTGAGAGAGTGTCTCACTCTGTTGCCCAGGCTGGAGTGCAGTGGCGCAATCTCAGTTCACTGCAACCTCTGCCTCCTGGGTTCAAGTGATTCTCCTGCCCCAGACTTCCAAGTAGTTGGGACTACAGGTGTGCGCCACCACACTCAGCTTATTTTTGTATTTTTAGTAGAGACAGGGTTTCGCCACGTTGGCCAGGGTGGTCTCGAACTCCGGACCTTAGTGATCCGCCTGTCTCGGCCTTCGCCTCTGCTTTTGAAAGTGCTGGATTACAGGTGTTAGCCACTGCACCTGGCCTATATAAACATTTTTTTAGATTCCACTGATGAGTGAGATCATGTGTCTTACTGTGCCTGGCTTACTTCACTTAATATGATGTTCGCCAGGTTCATCCATGTTGTTGGGAATGACAGCATTTCCCTTTTTTTATAGCTAGTTTTCCATTGTATATATATGCCACATTTTCTTTATCCATTCATTGATAGACACTTAGATTGATTCCATATCTTGGCTATTGTGAATAGTGCTGCAATAAAAATGGGTGTGCAGATGTCTCTTTGACATACAGATTTCATTTCCTTTGGATGTATACCCAGTAGTGGATTGCTGGATCATATGGTAGTTCTAGTTCTAATTTTTTTGAAGAACTTCCATACTGTTTTCCATAATGTCTGTGTCACTTTACATTCTCACCAACAGTGTGCAATGGTTCACATTTCTCTACATTCTCACCAACATTTGTTAACTTAGGTCTTTTCAATAGCCACCCCAATACATATGAAGTGATATCTTATTGTAGGTTTAAATTTCATTTCCCTGATGATTAGTGATGTTGAGTATTTTTTCATACACTGTGGCCATTTATATGTCATCTTTTGAGATGTGTTTATCAGGTCCTTTGCCCATTTTTTAATTGGGTTGTTTTCTTGCTGTTGAGTTCCTCACACATTTTGGATATTAACCCCTTATCAGATACATTATTGCAAATATTTTCTCTCATTCTGTAGGTAGTCTCTTCACTTTGCTGTGCAGAAGCTTTTTTAGCTTGATGTAATTTCATTTGTCTATGTTTGCTTTTGTTGCCTGTGCTTCTGACGTCATTTCCAAAAAAAAAAAAAATTATTGCTCAGGTCAATGTCATGGAGCTTTCCCCATACGTTTTTTTCTATTTGTTTCATAGTTTGGGATCTTACATTTAAATCTTTAATCCATTTAGAGTTGATTTTTGTATAATGGTTTGAGAAAAGGGTCTAATTTCATTCTTCTGTGTATGACTACCCAGTTTTTACAACAGTATATATTGAAGAGACTGTCTTTTCCTTATTGTATGTTCTCGGTACCTGTCTCAAAAATCAGTTGGTTGTAAACACATGAATTTATTCTGGAGCGTTCTATTCTGTTCCGTTTGCCTAGGTGTCTGTTTTTATGTCAGTACCAGGCTGTTTTGGTTACTGTAGCTTTGTAGTATATATTGAAGTCAGGTAGTTTGATGCCTCCACTTTGTTCTTTTTGCTCCAGACTGCTTTGACTATTTGGGGTCTTTTGTGGTCCTATACAAATTTTAGGATTTTTTTTTTTTTTTCTATTTCTGTAAAGAATGTAGGACTGAAATTCTTAACCTGAGTTCCTGTAACTCCACTTACGCTCTTGGGGACCACAAAGCTCTTGAAATAATATATTGAAGTACTATGGAAATGTATCAATGTAGAGGGAGAAATAGTATATCATATCAAGACTATCAAAACTGTATGTGACCCATGAGGCTTGGATCCATTGATCTAGATGGAACATTGATTCTCAGCAGGGATGATGTTTAAGAACTTTTGGTTGTCACACTGTGGGGGAGGTGCTACTTAGATCTAGTGGACAGAGGTCAGGGATGCTGCTGAACATTGTACCGTGCATAGGATAACCTTCCCCACAGCCCCAACAAAGGATTATACACCACAATATGTCAGTAGTGCCTAGGGTGAAAAACCTTAGTCTAGAATCAAAAGACTGTGATACCTGGAATGACACTGTAAATGATCTCTCATAAACTAAGTGTCCTGTAATACGGAAATCACTAAGCAAATTATACTAAAGTGATAGAGTATTATGCAGCTAATAAAATGATGTCTATAAAGAATTATGGAAAGAAATATTTGATATACCATTAAGCAGTATTCATGCTATGAACAATAATGCTCACGAAAATGTTACATGTATATGAATCCCATATACTAAGATAGGGTTTTTGTAAGGCATTCTGTAGGAATTATATACAAAGTGGTATTTTAATGAGTTATTTGGTGAAGAAGGGAACCCAAGCATGATGATGTCTATTCCACAGATTTTCTCATGTAGTTTCCAGATGCCACGTATCTGCATTGTGTTCATTCAGAGAAGAGTCTTGATAATGAAAATGTCTAATTATATTGGTGAGATACAGCTAAAGGATGTCAGAACTAGCTGATGTTATTTGTTATAGTCACATTAATATTTTCTGTTGATCCTCATGACAGGCTCAGTTTTTTGTTTTTTATGATTAAAAGTACTCTCTGATAACTCTGTTTTATTTTTATTTTTGAATTCGGATGTAGAAATATGACCATCATTAATGCATACAAGACATTGATTGGGGACTTGTAGGCAATTTTTTGTTTTAGAAATTGTGCTAACATACGTAGAAAAACATAGACATCTTAGTGTTGGTCAAGAATTGGGAAATAATGGATGCAAACTTATTACATAAAAACAAGAGCTCAGTAGAGTTTCCTTTTTTTGTCCCCAAGTTGAAAGGAAGATGTCTAAATAAAAGGTGTCTTTCATCTAATTTGGAGAACAATTTCCTCACAGGAAAAAAAAAATGTGTAGGTACATTTAAATATGTACATATACAGATACATACACGTGTGTGTGTGTATATATATATGTGTGTGTGTGAGAGAGAATATAATTATATATTCCAACTTAATGCCTGGGCATAGTCACAATTATGAAGTACTCTTAAGCAAAAAGAAGAAAATTGGGGCTACAACACAGAGATAAGTACTGTTAGCATGCATACGCCTGTCTAAATTTTTTTCTATTGATGTCTATTAGTCTCTTGCTTAATATTTATACATATATTTTAAAAATGTAATCATTTTGTCTATCCTGCTTTGTTTTTTTTTTTTTTTTTTTTTTTTTTTTTTTTTTTTTGAGACGGAGTCTCGCTCTGCCGCCCAGGCTGGAGTGCAGTGGCCAGATCTCAGCTCACTGCAAGCTCCGCCTCCCGGGTTCACGCCATTCTCCTGCCTCAGCCTCCCGAGTAGTTGGGACTACAGGCGCCCACCACCGCGCCCGGCTAGTTTTTTGTATTTTTAGTAGAGACGGGGTTTCACCGTGTTAGCCAGGATGGTCTCGATCTCCTGACCTCGTGATCCACCTGTCTCGGCCTCCCAAAGTGCTGGGATTACAGGCTTGAGCCACCGCGCCCGGCCTATCCTGCTTTGTAACCTGATTTTTCTGTTAATTGTATGTCTGGAACATTTAATGAGTACTTCGTATTCTATTACATGGCTATTCTGAACTGTACTTAACCAGCTGGCTTTTGGTGAGCTCAGAATGCTGAACACTGCCCATGCAATTCTGTCTATATCCTTTCCAGTTCTCATGCCTTGCCCCACTGCACCCAATCCTGAGTTCACAGAGAGGTTCTGGATTGGAGACGCAATCCCTTCTCAGCTCTGAAAGGTGGGGCTAGGGGAGGATTGCTTACAGCAGGATCAGAGGCCCAGTCCTAAGCCAAGATAGGTATCCCCAGACTGGAGGACTGGCTGGAAGCCCTCCTGCTAGAGTGTCTTTTGAGCAACTTCAAGGCTGAAATGCCTGTGCTGGGCAATCATGCTTCTGCCGCAGGTTCCCTGGGATGTAGGCGAGAGCTTGGTTTCATCCACACTCCACCTGTTCGCTGCCAGTTTATTTGTGAGAGAGTGTGTGTAGGGGAAAAGGGAGTGATGGGGGAGGCGGGGAAGTGTGCGTGTTAACAGGAGTAGTTGAGAAATAGGAATGGAGAATAAAATAGTTATTTGCTCTAGTGCTTTGGGACACAGCTTGACTTATGGCCTTTTGTTTCTTGTTGTTTTCCAGGGAAGAAGCCCAAGGAAGATTGACCAATTTTGTAATTCTAGAAACATGGTCCATGTAAGTTGGTAGTTCTCTCTTCTTCTTGAAATACGGTGACTTTCAGGTTAGGTGACTTATTTTTTCACCTGAAGCTTCTTACCTAAGGATCAACACCTTTTTTTTTTTTTTTGAGACGGAGTCTCGCTCTTTCACCCAGGCTGGAGTGCAGTGGCGTGATCTCGGCTCACTGCAACATCCGCCTCCCGGGTTCAAGCGATTCTCTTGCCTCAGCCTCCTGAGTAGCTGGGACTACAGGCGCCTGCCACCACTCCCGGCTAATTTTTTGTATTTTTAGTGGAGATGGAGTTTCACCATGTTGGCCAGGATGGTCTCGATCTCCTGACCTCGTGATCCCCCCGCCTCGGCCTCCCAAAGTGCTGGGATTACTGGTGTGAGCCACTGCGCCCGGCCAGCATCCACGATCTTACACCCCAGTTTGTCCCATTACAGTGAAGGTTGGTGACCAAAAAATAAAGGTCAGCGCTCTTCCTATTGATACCTCTGTTTTCCCACTGGCTTTGATGTTTTCTTTGAGCTGGTTATTCAGTCTGTGCTCTGAGCTCAGTCCTTGGTCAGAAAGAATGTTGGAACAGTGGAGGAGTCGGTCCCCACAGGGACACACGGTCTTGTGCGTTTGATGTTACAGATGATTGTTGCATGTGACCACACTTGGGAACACCTTGAAACTTCTCCACAGACTGGAGCTTTCCAGGTAGCTAAGGTCGAATTCCGTAGTGAGTGGCCTCAGTCTGCAAGTGTGACAAGGCGTTCTGCTTTATGAGGCTTTTAAGAAAGTGATCAGTGAGGACAGTGGGCAGTAACGGAGATTATTCAGAGCATGAGTGGTAGGTGATTACAGATTCTCTGAATTGGGGAAAAGCTTAGAGACTCTGACCATCTTAAATGTATAAATAGAAAAAAATGACTAAATCTAATATGTTAGTTATTTTGAATTTTATGCAGCTTATAAAAATCAGTTGTTATTGACAAGAAAAAATCCTTTTGCTATCATTGGATACCACAATGAGCTTGAGGATTAAGGGCATTCCTCAGTTGTATGCAACTACCTTTTTGTTTTTTTTTTTTTTTTTTTTTTTGAGACAGGGTCTCACTCAGTAGCTCAGGCTGGAGTGCAGTAATGCCATCACACTTCACTGCAGCATTGAACTCCCAGGCTCACGCGATACTTCCACTTCAGCTTCCCAAGTAGCTGGGACTACACGCACATGCCACCACGACAGTTATTTATTTATTTATTTCTTTCTTTCTTTTTTTTTTTGCGGGGAGTGCATCTTGTTATGTTGCCTAGGCTGTTTGCAAACTCCTGGGCTCAAGCGGTCCTTCCATCTTGGTCTCCCAAAGTGCTGGTATAGCAGGCCTGAGCCACCATGCCAGGCCAGCAGCAGGATTCTTGAAGAATGTGTAGGCACTCCGCAATTTTCCATATTGCTCCTTTATTGCAGTTTAATCCTTCACTTCCTCTTCTTTCGTCTTGAAACAATTTTCTTCAATTTCACCATAATACATGTGTTTGTGGTTTCAGGGATCAGTGACATTCAGGGATGTGGCCATTGACTTCTCTCAGGAGGAGTGGGAGTGCCTGCAGCCTGAACAGAGGACCTTGTACAGGGACGTGATGTTGGAGAACTACAGCCACCTGATCTCACTGGGTAAGGTCATCTGCCCCAGTTAATTTAGCATCTGTTCTCTGGAATATCAGCTTTCTTCACCATGAGTTTTAGGGCTGTGTTTTAAGAGGTAGTTGGATTCCTTCTTCTTATTCCCAAAGGAATGGATTGAGATTTGTTGGGTTGAAAATAGGCACCTCCCTGATGCCCCTGCATCTTGCCTACTCCACAGTGGCCTCCTCCATGATGCTGGTCGTCTCTGTAATCCCCTCTCTCGCTTCATGACCATGGGGCTGAATTTGAAATCTTGTATATTCGTTGAATGATATTGTTCAAGAACCGGGGTTTCATATTATGTTTGACCTCAGAATTACTGTAGATTTTCTTGTTTGTTTTTGTTTTTCTGGCCCACCTATAAGGAGAAGAGTGTGTTGAGTTTTTCTATCAAAAGAGCCTCTATGATTGCTTGAGCCTGGGAGGTCAAGGCTGCAGAGAGCTGTGGTCATGCCACTGTACTTTAGCCTGGGCAACAGAGCAAGACACTGTCTCAAAAAACAAAACAAAACAAAAGCCTCAACGATTTACATATTGGGTTGACAGAATTCATTTAGCACTAAAGTCAATGTATTCCATTTCCGTCAACAAACATTCTGTTACTTGTTTTGTAGTTGAAAGTTTCAGGCCATGAAATGTATGCTTTTCTGTGGGGTGAAAATTCTTAAAATGAGCTGTAAGTGTCTAAGGATGCAAAATAAATAATGACAATAAACATAATAATTGTTAACTTTGTGCTACTACATATCAGTGAATGTTAGAAGTATTTTACATATATTATCTTATTTAATATTAGTATCAATCCTATAAAACAGGTATTGTTATCATTCCTGTTTTAGAGGGGAAAACTGAAGGACAGAGAGTTCAAGTGACTTGCTTAATGTCACAGTACTAGTGGATGGCAGAGACAGGATTTCAACCAGGTAATCTGGCTTGAAGTTTCCTGCTGTCAACCACTAAATTATACCTCCTCTTGAAGGATAAGTTTCTATTAGTTTAAATGAAAGTCCTTTTTTTTTTTTTTTTTTTGAGATGGAGTCTTGCTCTGTTGCCCAGGCTGGAGTGCAGTGGCACGATCTTGGCTCCCTGCAAGCTCCACCTCCCGGGTTCACGCCATTCTTCTGCCTCAGCCTCCCAAGTAGCTGGGACCACAGGCGCCCACCACCACGCCCAGCTAATTTTTTGTATTTTTAGTAGAGACAGGGTTTCATTTGGTGTTAGCCAGGATGGTCTCGATCTCCTGACCTTGTGATCCACCCGCCCCGGCCTCCCAAAGTGCTGGGATTACAGGTGTGAGCCACCGCGCCCGGCCCTTTTTTTTTTTTAAACATAGTCGATCCCTTACTCAATCCTCTCTTATCTGGAGTCTCTTCTCAATATTGTGTAGGCTTGTAATTTATTATAAGTTTAACTAGGTCTCAGAGTTTAAAAAAAATTTTTATGTTAAAAAAAATTCTACACGTGTTATTTCTTTTAAGCAGGAAGTTCCGTTTCTAAGCCAGATGTGATTACGTTACTAGAGCAAGAGAAAGAGCCCTGGATTGTTGTAAGGAAAGAAACAAGCAGATGGTATCCAGGTAAGTGAGAGAGAAGCAGGCAGGGGGAAGCCATCATTGTCCTGGACAGCCCATGTGCTCAGAGAGGAGTCACATCCCTAAGATGTGGTTTGGAAAACTTTCTTCAATGACCCAAGGTCCTCCCGTTGGATAAAAATGCCCAAGACCTGGCAAGGAAATAAGATCACTATAGGAGCTATCCCCAAGGAACTTCATCATTTACTAATCACCTAATTTCTGGTGTTTTCTTCCTCTTTTAATGGAGTGAGTTTCCTCTTTCTTTCCCAGCGTAAACTTTAAACAGTTTTTAAAATTATTTTTTAAGAGACAGCATCTTGCTATGTTGCCCCGGCTGATCTTGAACTCTAGGCCTCAAGTAGTCTTCCTGCCTCAACCTCCCAAGTAGCTGATATTACAGGCATGAGCCAATGCTTCTGGCCCCCAGTGTACACTCTCCTGGTCCCCAGTGTAAACTTTTAACACGTATTTTGGATCCAGCTACTTTCCAACTCTGCTATTGCATTTAGATTTCTATATGTGTTTTCACTAAGAAATGTGTTCATATTCAGTAATTATGTATTGAGTGTACATTCCTAGAAGGCATGTGCTTAGCTTTGTCAGTACTGTAATGTACAGGTAATGAACAAGACAGAAAGTCACTGCTGTCATGGACTTTACCAGCAGTTTGTGAGACATGCCTCAAACAAGTAAGCAAATGAATATATAAGGAATGCCAGAGAATTGTACTATTAGGACAAGGAAATAGGAGTGATGGAGTGAAATGGCAGAACTTGGGTGCTCAGGGTGCCTGTGTTGAAGTGGGCATGCTTGCATAGAGATGGGAAGTAAGGGTTCAAGTTGTGTGTCCAGGTGAGGGTATTCTAGTCAGACTGAGCAGGTAACACGAAGGTGAAGTAAGTGATGGAACAGCAGGAAGAGAGGTCTGAGAGTTAGGCTGGAGTCGTATCATACAGGGTTTTTGACTGTCATTGTGAGG
Source organism: Mandrillus leucophaeus (assembly GCF_000951045.1). Lineage (NCBI taxonomy): Eukaryota > Metazoa > Chordata > Mammalia > Primates > Cercopithecidae > Mandrillus > Mandrillus leucophaeus. The sequence continues at coordinate 3,128,962 of NW_012098765.1, forward strand.
ATTGTGGGAAGTTCTTCAAGAGTTATTTATTCATTTTTAATTGATACCCAATATTTGTACATATTTATGGGATACACATTATGTTTTGTTATATGTATAGAATGTGTCATGAGCAAGTGTCAGGGTATTTGAGGTATCCATCAAATCCACCAGAGGAGTGTTTATCATTTTTTTGTGATAGGAACATTTCAAGTCTTCTTCTAGCTATTTTGAAATATACAATACATTATTGTTAATTAGAGTCACTCTACTCTGCTAATGAACATTAGAAGTCATTCCTTCTATTTACCTATATGTTTGTAACATTAACCAACTCCTCTTCATCCCCCACCCCTCACCACACACCCTTCCCAACCTCTGGTTTCTATCATTCTGTTCTCTACCTCTGTGAGATCTTTTTTCAGCCTCCAGATATGAATGAGAACATATGATATTTGTCTTTCTTTCTTTTTTTTTTTTTGAGACAGAGCCTCGCTCTTGTCGCCCAGGCTGGAATGCAGTGGTGCAATCTTGGCCCACTGCAACCTCTGCCTCCCGGGTTCAAGCAATTCTCCTGCCTCAGCCTCCTGAGTAACTGGGATTACAGGCACCTGCCAGCATGCCTGGCTAATTTTTGTATTTTTAATAGAGACAGGGTTTCACCACCTTAGCCAGGCTGGTCTCAAACTCCTGACCTCAGGTGATCCACCCATCTCGGCCTCCCAAATTGCTGGGATTACAGGCGTGAGCCACTGCACCTGGTCTGATATTGTCTTTCTGACCTCCGATTCCCTCCATGTTGCTGTAAATGACATGATTTCATTTTTTAAAAGTCTGAATAGTATTCCATTGTGTATATATCACATTTTCTTTATCTGTTTGTCTGTTGGGCGACACTTAGGTTGATTCCATACCTTTGGTATTGTGAATAATGCTACAATCATACAAGTGCAGGTATCATTTTGATATACTGATTTCTCTTCCTATGGATCAATACCCAGTAGTGGGATTGTTGGATCATATGGTAGTTCTATTTTTAGTTTTTTTGAGAGATCTGCGTGCTGTTTTCCATAGTGATTGTACTAATTTATATCCCACCAACAGTATATAAGAGTTCCCTTTTTCCCTCATCCTCTCAGGTATGTTATTTTTTGTCTTTTAAATTATAGCCATTCTGACTGGGGTAAGATGATATTTCATTGTGGTTTTGATTTGCATTTCTCCCTGATGAATAGTGGTGTTAAGCATTTTATCATATTCTCTTGGCTGTTTGTATGTCTTCTTTTGAGTAATGTCTATTCATATAATTTGCCCACTTTTTTAATTGGAGTTTTTTTTTTGCTGTTATTTCATTTTCTTGTATATTCTATATATTAGTCCTTTGTCAGAGAAATAGCTTGGAGATGATTTCTCTCGTTTGTCTATTCACTCTGTATATAGTTTCCTTTGCTGTGCAGAAGCTTTTTAGTTTAGTATAGTCCCATAGCAGTGAGCTATGATCATGCCATTGCACTATAGCCTGTGCAACAGACAGAGACCCTGTCTCTTAAAAATAATAATAATAATAATACAGGCTGGGCTCAATGGCTCACACCTATAATCCCAGCACTTTGGGAGGCCACCCACCTGATGTTAGGCGTTCCAGACCAGCCTGGCCAACATTGCGAAACCCCATCTCTACTAAAAATACAAAAATTAGCCAGGCGTGGTGGCACACTTATAATCCCAGCTACTCTGGAGGCTGAGGCAAGAGAATCACTTGAACCCAGGAGGTGGAGGTTGCAGCGAGCCAAGATTGTGCCATTGCACTGCAGCCTGGGAGATAAGAGTGAAACTTCATCCCAAAAAACAAACAAACAAAAAACAGTTTTTTTCACTAAAAATTCTGATTCTGTACATCTGAGTTGCTTGAATATCAATATCTTTATTAAGTTCACCAAATGGTTTTGATTCACACTTAAATTTGACAAAGTTAACCTGTTCCCTTATGTATACCACCATCTTACATAAACTTTCTTCATTATTGGCACCCTTTTTCTTTTTCAGATCCCTTCCCTGAAAGTATTATATTTTATACTTTGGCCATTTTTTTAATGGATTTGGTATGCATGTGTGTTATAGGAAAATAAAATATGTTTGCCTTCTTCATTTCTTTCAGATTTGGAGTCAAAACATGGACCTGAAAAAATATCTCCAGAAAATGATATTTTTGAAATAAATTTACCCAAACATGTTATAAAGCAAATAAGTAAAACACTTGGCCTTGAGGCCTTTTATTTTAGAAATGACTCAGAATATAGAAGTAGATTTGAGGGACTACAGGGACATCAAGAAGGATATATCAATCAGAAGATCATCAGCTATGAAGAAATGCCTACTTATGCTTCTCTTATTTATAATACACATAAACCCTATGAATGTAAGGAATATGGGAAACACTTTAGTCGTGGTTCAAATCTTATTCAGCATCAGAGTATTCATACTGGAGAGAAAACCTATAAATGCAAAGAATGTGGGAAAGCCTTTCAACTTCACATACAACTTACTCAACATCAGAAATTTCATACTGGTGAGAAACCTTTTGAATGTAAGGAATGTGGAAAAGCCTTTAGCCTTTCCACCCAGCTTAATCGCCATAAGAACATTCACACAGGTGAGAAACTGTTTGAATGTAAGGAATGTGGGAAGTCCTTTAATCGTAGCTCAAACCTTACTCAGCATCAAAGTATTCATGCTGGTGTAAAACCACATCAATGTAAAGAGTGTGGGAAAGCCTTTAATCGTGGTTCAAATCTTATTCAGCATCAAAAAATTCATTCCAATGAGAAACCCTTTGTATGTAGGGAATGTGGGATGACCTTTCGATATCATTACCAACTTATTGAACATTGCCGAATTCATACTGGCGAGAAACCCTTTGAATGTAAAGAATGCAGAAAGGCCTTTACTCTTCTGACAAAGCTTGTTCGACATCAGAAGATTCATATTGGTGAGAAGCCCTTTGAATGTAGGGAATGCGGGAAGGCTTTTAGTCTTCTCAATCAGCTTAATCGCCATAAGAACATTCACACAGGTGAAAAACCATTTGAATGTAAAGAATGTGGGAAGTCCTTTAATCGTAGTTCAAACCTTATTCAACATCAGAGTATTCATGCTGGTGTAAAACCATATCAATGTAAGGAGTGTGGGAAAGGCTTTAATCGTGGTGCAAATCTTATTCAGCATCAAAAAATTCATTCCAATGAGAAACCCTTTGTATGTAGGGAATGTGAGATGGCCTTTAGATATCATTACCAACTTATTCAACATTGCCAAATTCATACTGGTGGGAAGCCCTTTGAATGTAAAGAATGTGGGAAGGCCTTTAGTCTTCTGACACAGCTTGCTCGACATAAGAACATTCATAGTGGTGAGAAACCATTTGAATGTAAAGACTGTGGGAAGGCCTTCAATCGTGGCTCGAATCTTGTTCAACATCAGAGTATTCATACTGGTGAGAAGCCCTATGAATGTAAGGAGTGTGGGAAGACTTTTAGGCTTCACCTACAACTTTCTCAGCATGAGAAAACTCATACAGGTGAGAAACCCTTTGAATGTAAGGAATGTGGGAAATTCTTCTGTCGTGGTTCAAATCTTAATCAACATCGAAGTATTCATACTGGAAAGAAACCCTTTGAATGTAAGGAATGTGGGAAAGCCTTTCGACTTCATATGCACCTTATTCGACATCAGAAATTTCATACTGGTGAGAAGCCCTTTGAATGTAAGGAATGTGGCAAGGCCTTCAGTCTTCACACCCAGCTTAATCGCCATAAGAACATTCACACAGGTGAGAAGCCATTTGAATGTAAAGAATGTGGGAAGTCCTTTAATCGTGTCTCGAACCTTGTTCAACATCAGAGTATTCATGCTGGTGTAAAACCATATGAATGTAAGGAGTGTGGGAAAGTCTTTAATCGTGGTTCAAACCTTATTCAGCATCAGAAAATTCATTCCAGTGAGAAACCCTTTGTATGTAAGGAGTGTAGGAAGACCTTTAGATATCATTACCAGCTTATTGAACATTACCAAATTCATACTGGTGAAAAACCCTTTGAATGTAAAGAATGTGGAAAGGCCTTTAGTCTTCTGACACAGCTTGCTGGACATCAGATCATTCATACTGGTGAGAAGCCATTTAAATGTAAGGAGTGTGGGAAGGCCTTTAATCATGGCTCAAACCTTGTTCAACCTCGGAGTGTTTATAATGGTGAGAAACCCTATGAATGTAAGGAGTGTGGGAAGGCTTTTAGACTTCACCTACAACTTTCTCTGCATCAAAAACTTGTACAGGTGAGAAACCCTTTGAATGTAAGAAATGTGGGACAGCCTTCAGACATCAGTAGCAACTTATTGAACATCAGAAAATTCATACTTGGGTGAAAACCTTTGAATGTAAGGAATGTGGGAAGGCCTTTCAATATAATTACCAATTTCGTGGACATCATAGATTTCATATTCGTGAGAACCCTTATGAATGTCAAGGATGTGGAAAATGCATTACCAGTGGTAGAAACCTTAGAGTACATCAGAGAATTCATACTGGTAAGAAACCATATCAATGTGAAGAATGTGGGAAAGCCTTTAGTCATAGTTCGAACCTATGAAACATATTAAAATTCATACTGATGAGAAACTATGAATGTAATGAATGTGAAAAGGCCTTTAGCAGTAATTATGAACTTACTGTACATCTGAGAATCCATACTGCTGAGAAACCCTGTGAGTGTAAAGAATGTGGAAAACTTTTGGATTTAGCTTAGTCTTTACTGCACATCAAAGAATTCATACTAGTATGAACCATATGAATGTAAAGAATGTGGAAAGACCTTTACTTGTAGCTCTTGTTCAACATGTTAAAATTCATACTGGTGAGCGACCCTGTGAATGTAAAGGATGTGGGAAGACCTTTAGACTTAGTTCAGTCCTTTCTGCACATCACAGAATTCATACTGGCATGAAACCCTATGAATGTAAAGAATGTGAGCAAACCCTTACTGTGAATGATCTGCTTACTCAACATCAAAAAATTCATAATAGAAGTTTTATGAATATAAGGAGTGTAGATAAGCCTTCACTGTGTATGAAAAATTTGCCCAACACCAGAGAATTCATATTGATGAGAAATCCTGTGAACATAAAAGAATGTGTGATGAACTTTCACTATGGCCTGGGATTTGCTCAACATCGGAGTATTCATACTGCTGAGAACTCCTTTGAGTGTAAGGAATGTGGGATGTTTTATAGCCACACTAAATGACCTAAGAGTTCAAAGAAGGTAATTTTGGTGAGAAAGTTATTGATGTGAGGAATGTAGAGTAGCTGCCATGTTCACAGTTTACTGCCCATGAAATATTTTAGTGGATACAGGCATACTTGCTTAACTGTGCATTGCAGTTACTGTATTTTATGTACATTGAAGGTCTGCAGCAACCTTGCAGTGAATAAGTCTATCAGCACCATTTTCCAAACAGCATGTGCACATTTCATGTCTTTGTGTCACACTTTGGTAGTTTTCATAATATTTCAAACTTTTTTATTGTTATATGTGTTACGGTGATCTGTGACCAGTGTTTTTTGATGTTACTAGTGTAATTGGGGATACCACAAATCCTGCCCATAAAATATGGTGAACCTAGTTGATAATTGTTGCGGGTTTGGAAAGAATAGTAAAATATACACCCATACCCCCCCACCTAGATTCAAAATTGTTAACAATTTGCCACATTTATTTTTTGTATATTTGTTGTACCATTGAGAATAAGTTTTAGACCATTGAGAATAAGTTTTAGACATCATGACACTTTACCACTTGTTACATCAGCATGTGTGTTACCCAAACATAAAGACAATATCATATAACCATAGTACCATAATTACCCTTAAGGAAAATATTCATAATTCTATAATATCATTCCATCTTCAGATTTCTTCATTGACTGGCAAACCATCTTTTACAGCTATTCATTTTCTAAGGAGAATCCATTGCAGATTCTGCATTGCATTTGGTTATCTCTCTTTAGTGTATTGTAGCGTGGAAACCCCATGAAGGTATGCTCTCAAATTATGGTGGGTATCAGAATCACCTGTGGAACTTAGTAAACCTAGAGAAGTGTAGCCCTAGCTTATAAGCCTGGGCCTCTGTTTTTTATTATTTCTCCAGGTTTTGTGACTGTGATACCAACCAGAGTTAGAGAGCCACTGGTCTAGAACATTTCTCCTCATTTAAAACAAAATACATTGATTTGAGTAGGTCAAAAATGTTGTCGGCTACGTGTTTTGATTTCTTTCTTTATAGTGTCATTTAACCTTGTTCTTGGTTGTATTTTCTGTACAAGGGAATGTAAGTCCAGAGGCTTTCTTAGGTCTAGATTAAACATTTTGGGGAAGAATACTTTGTAGGTTATTTGTATGTCATATTGTACTGTCAGAAAACATTTACGTACAGGTCCTTGCATTAGTGAAACTAGGGATGATCATTTGGGTAAGCTGGTAACTGCCATAAGTCCATTGTAAAGATTTGGTTTGTAGTGGGTAAGTAATCTATGGAGAGATATTGTCATCTCTGAAAATTTATAGTCATGTGTATTTAAGCCCTGGATTGAATACAAAATGAAATTTGAAATAGACTATTGAGAAATGAATGCCATTAAAGTGTCAACATAATTCAACTTGTGTGATATGGCTGACACTGTACTCAGTACAAAACTGGCACCCTTCGGATTATGCAGGGAGCCAAGATTGTCTGGAACCTTTTTTTTTGTTCAGCATTTATCACCAGCACCTATCCCATGGCTGGTACATGAACTATTGATAAACTTTGAAAAATAAAAAACCCTTTAAATCAAGCTGTAAAACATGATACCATTGGGCTGGGAGCAGTGGCTCACACCTGTAATCCCACCACTTTGGAAGGCCCAGGTGGGCAGATCACCTGAGGTCAGGAGTTCGAGACTAACCTGGCCGATATGGCAAAACTCCTTCTCTCCTAAAAATAAAAAAATTACCTGGACATAGTGGCACATGCATGTAATCCCAGCTACTTGGGAGGCTGAGGCAGGAGAATCACCCAAACTCAGAAGGTGAAGGTTGCAGTGAGCTGAGATTGCGCCACTGCACTCTAGCCTGGGCGACAGAGTGAGACTTCGTCTCAGAAAACACCCAAAACAAAACATGATACCATTGTGGCATCATGAATTACATTAATTTTTTTTAAGATTAAGAATTATCCTTTGTGATTTTATTCCATTGTATTAAAAAATCTATAAAGCGATAATTTATATTGATAGCTTTCTTCTTTCTATGAGTATACCCTGGTCAGATGATTATTCTTTTGATAGACTACTTAATTCTATCTTTAACCACTTAATTGCATCTATAATCATAAGTTGTAGTTTTCCAAGTGTTTTTCAGGTATTGATATTGCAATGATATACAACTTATAAAACAAGATTATATAAAACTTGGCTTTCAAATCTTATGTTCCTATTTTTTATTTCCAGTTTCTTTTTTCTATTCATTCTCTTGAACTTTTTTCTTTGAAATCAAAAGATTCCCTAGGTATTAACCCAGCACAACTCCTTTATGGGTCATTGCACATCCCGGCAGTATCATTAAGAATTGTCATAAAAGAAATCCCTGGCAGCCTTTCAATGAAACTCTATCATCATGCCATCTTGGCAGTACTACGTTGGAAGTCAGAGTCCCTTTGCAAACATAATAAAACACTTTAATATATTTGTTAAAGTTACAAGCCAAGTATGTACAAATTTAAAAATCATGGCCGGGCACGGTGGCTCACGCCTGTAATCCCCAACTTAAAATGGTTTGACTTCTAATTTTCAGCTTTATAATAGTACAAAAGTGATATGCTGCTATAGTTTAGATATTTGTCCCCTCCAAATCTCATATTGAAGTTTGATCCCAATTTGGAGGTGGGGCCTAATGGGAGATGTTTGGGTCATGGGAGAAGATCCCTCATGAATAAATTAATATCCTCTCTGGATTGGGGGTGAGTTATCACTCTGTTAGTTCCTGTGAGAGCTGGTTGTTCAAAATAGCCTGGCACCTCCTTCCTCACCCTCTTGCTTCCTCTCTTGCCATGTGATGTCTGCATACACTGCCCCTTTTCATCTGCCACGAGTAGAAGCAGCCTGAGGCCCTTACCAGAAGCAGATGTTGCACCATGATTCCTGTAAATCCTACAGAACAGTGAGCCAAATAAACCTCTTTCTTTATTAATTACCCAACCTCAGATATTCCTTTATAGCAACACAAAATGGACTAAGACATAGAGTATGCTCCTTGACTTAAAATGGGGCTATATCTAGATAAACCCATTGTTAAATTGAAAATATTGTAGGTCATAAATACACATTTGGTGTATGATGTTTTCTATTTATGATGGGTTTATTTGGATATAACCCCACCATAGGTTGAGGAGCACCTGTAGTAATTATGATTATTTATGCTCAAATTGACATAATGTGGCCAGTAAGAATCCATTTACTTTTTTTTTTTTTTTACTTCTTATTTTTTTCTTTTGATGTTTTAAAGGAATATTGTTTTCAGGCCATAAGAAGATATTTTAGACTGATCTTGTTTGTTGGTTCATGTCCCCCATGCCTCTTGTCCTGAGTCATGGAATCAACTCATGATTTAATACCCTCTTAGGGAGTCCTGGTTCCTTTTAGAGGAAAAAAGCATTAAAGACCAAAAAATCTGGCTGCTGTGCGTACACATGGCAGTTACAGGTATGGAAAAAAAGATGCTGCTTTTGTTAGAATTATTTTAATAGTTTCAGAGTTGAAAATGTCATCATAAGGTCAGAAGTTCACTCTGATTTTTCTCAACTTAAATTTCTATGATCTGCTCTTTTTGCATTTGGCATTTTATTGAATTATAATGTTTTATGTATGGTGATAGCTGAGAAGTTTATCTCCTATTAAGGCCTGGCTGAAATGATACATTAATCTGTGTCCCATTTTTGGAGATATTGCTCCAATTCAAATTTGTCATGGTGTTTCTGAGCAGCATTGTGAAGAAACTTGTTTTAGAATAGTCAATGATGGATGTTATCTTGAATGTTCATAGACTCCCCAGAAAAGAAGAAAAAGTAGACACAAGATTTCTGTCATCCTTTTATAAGGTATTCTGATCATCCAGCTTGGGGTATGAAGGATAATGGACCTATGTGTCTTAATTTCCAGAATCCCGTTCCATTTCCATGTGTCTTCTGCACAAGTTGTGGTCTCTAGGGATTCATTGTCTTCATTTGTAATTGATCAAAGTGAAACCATCTCCATGGATTCCTCAGTGGGTCAGGATCTGTTGTTTATTAGGCCCCCATATCCACTCTACCCTGCTTTCATGATTATAGAACCAGTAATTTTTATTAACAGTTGGCTATGACTATCTAGAATAAGGACTGCAGTTATTTCTCCAAGGTGTTGTCATGTGACACAACTTATGGCAAGTAGGATATAAGTGAATATTTTGGCAATTCTGGAAACCTCTTAAAACACACTGGCTTAATATATTAATATTTGAGAAATCTGGTTGAAGGGTATCCAGAATTATTTACTATTCTTCCAAGTTCTGTTTAAGTCTGAGTGTTCATTCCATTCTGATGCCAGAATGGTAAAATTCATGATTGGTTTGGAGCAAGGCCACAATATCAGGCTTACATCCATAATATATGATACAGAAATGAACTTTTATTATCTTTTATTCACTTTAATTTGGGGCAATTTTACTGTTTTACTCACAACCAAATTTAATCTTAAATGCTACAACTAGATTGTGACATGTTAAAAGTAATAACCATCAATATATCTTTTATGTTCTCTAACTCAAAAGCACAGAGCTATAGAGAACAGAGTATCTATCTCATGCATGTTGTCATGTACTTATCCCACACCCTATTGAAATCACAGTACCTGTGAGGGAGACATATTTTTTTCTTCAGGAATATGTATTTCTGCCACATCTATGATTCTCCAGAATGAGATGACAGAAAATGCTAAACTATTGTTAAATGACTACATGTAGTTCCACTTCTGGATGGTAGATGTGGGGCTCTGCAAACTCATTTTCTAGTAAAACTGGGAAAAAATGTATAAAAACCTTGCCATTTGAGGTCTGAAAGTGTCCAAAGAGTATATAGGAAATGAAATATCAAGAAATTCTACTAACATTTGGTAAGAACCAAGAACTTGGTAAGAGAATTTGTGGTGTTTAAGACACAACCGACTCCCTTTTACTCTTTACAGCTCAATTTGATAGAAGCTTCACTGTGGGTGGATGCTGCCAAGAGGATGGGGCTGCAGCTGTCAATCGAGGTTTGTCATATATCAACAGGAGGGGCACGCCTCCCGGGTTTCTTATCACCCCCTCTTGGTTAAAGTGGCTAAATTCCTGGTGAACGCAACTAAGAGGTTTGGGGCTCCTTGGCTTCCCTCAGCCCCACCAACAGTTTGGAAAGTCTACCCAGGCACAGTGAGCTCAGATTTGGACCCAGATTGCCCTTGCCTCCACTTGCTTGTAAGGCAGTGGTTTCATAACACAAAAAACAAGATGGCTACCATCCAGCCCATTACCCTGAACGGTGGTTCAGAGATTTTGTCCAGAGGGAGTGGTGGTCCATAAGAATAGAGCTCTGAAGCTCTCTCCAAAGGAATGGAATTTATCTGAAACAGTGTCAAACAAATAGCTCCCCTAAAAAGTAAACACAACAACATAAACCATAGGCCAGGGATTTAATCAGATAATTCCATGGGCAGAGACAGCTAAGGAGCCCTCCAAAAGGTCAAAAGAAACCTCAAAAACTGGCCTCAAAAACTAGCCCTGCCTTAAATTATATTAAACTGCTTGATAATTTATGCTCCAAGGAAATGTTGAAAACAATAGAGTGACCAGATAGAAGGCAGTGGAGCCTAGTGGGCTGGAAATAATACCAAAGAGGCAGTCATCTTAACAGAGAGATAGGGAAAGATAGTCAAAGAGACTCCTTTTTAAAACCATTGTCACACCAGGGTAACTGTGCATATGTTTAAGGCTGAGGAACAACACAAAATAGTTCACACTGCAAGGGGAAAGGGAAACAGATTTTACTAAAATAGCCAAAACACAAAATACATAACCAAGCAAACAACAAGAAGAACAAGCTCTGGAGAGGGGACAGGCAAATCACTACAGTATGTTTCCTAATATGTCTACTTATTAGGAAAATAATCAAAAATGAAGGCATGCAAACAAATGGGAAACTTGGACTTATACACAGGAGAACAGCAAGCAGGCCAGGTGCAGTGGCTTACACCTGTAATCACAGCACTTTTGGAGGCCAAGGTTGGCAGATCACTTGAGCTCAGGAGTTTTGAGACCAGCCTGGACTACATGATGAAACCCCATTTCTACTAAAAATACAAAAATACTACAAATAAAAATACAGGTGTGGTAGAACATGCCTATAACTAGGCTAAGACACAAGAATTGCTTGAATTCAGGAGGGAGAGGTTGCAGTGAGCCAAGATCATGCCACTACACTCCAGCCTGGGCAACACAGCAAGACTCTGTCTAAAACAAAACAAAACAAAACAAAACAAAACAAAAAAACAGGCAACAGGTTGGCCTATGACAGGGAACAGGTGTCATATTTAATAGACAAAAACTTCAATTTAGCCATTATATATTCACAGAAGTAAGGAAAATGTAAAGATAACGTCTCATCCAATAAAGAAAATCAATAAGGATAAATGACAAAATGAACCAAATGTAAGTTCTGGAGTTGAAGACCACAGTAACCAAAATAAAAAATTCATTAGAAGGGCTAAATAAATTTGATCTGGCAGAGTAATTAGAAAACTTTCAAATAGATCAATGGAAATTATGCAACCTCAATTCCATCTTCCCACTAGAAAAAAGAATAAGAAAATAAAATAGAATGAGAAAATAGAACAAAGAAAATATGAACAGAGCCTTTAAGAAATATAAGACACTTTTAAGTGCACCAACATACATGTAATGAGAATACCAGAAGGAAAGGAGAAACAGAAATGAGTACAAAAATATTCCAAGAAATAATGGCTAAATTGCTGGGCGCGGTGGCTCAAGTCTGTAATCCCAGCACTTTGGGAGGCCGAGATGGGCAGATCATGAGGCCAGGAGATCGAGACCATCCTGGCTAACACAGTGAAACCCCGTCTCTACTAAAAAAATACAAAAAACTAGACGGATGTGGTGGCGGGCGCCTGTAGTCCCAGCTACTCGGGAGGCTGAGGCGGGAGAATGGCGTAAACCCGGGAGGCGGAGCTTGCAGTAAGCTGAGATCTGGTCACTGCACTCCAGCCTGGGCGACACAGCGAGACTCCATCTCAAAAAAATATATAATAATAGTAATGGCTAAATACATCCATAATTTGTTGAATAAACATTAATCAATACCCACAATCATCTCAACAAACTGTAATCAGAGTGAATGCAAAGATATCCATGAACAGACCCATCATAGTAAAAGTGCTAAACGTGAAAGAAAATGTTGAAAAGTATAAGAGAAAAATGATGTGTCACTTAACAATGGAACACCAATCGACAGCTGACTTCTTATCCAAAGCAATGGAGGGGATGAAGGCAGTGGGATGATATATTCGAAGTACTCAAAGGACAAAAGCTCTGTGAAGCAGTAACATACTGTCTTTCAAAAATGAAGATGAAATAAAGCCCTTCCCAGATCTACCATATAAGAAATTGTAAAGGTTATTCAAACAAAGTAAGTAAATCCACATGGAAATTCAAAACCACATTTTTAAAAAGAAAATATTTATAATATACAAAAGGCAGCAAAAATGCACATTTCTTTTACTTCTCTTAATAAATTTAAAAGACAATTGTATAATACAATATGTACATAATTATACTGTTGGGCCTATAACATGGAAATATAATATATTTGACAATAGCAGCATGAAGGAAGTAAATGACAGCAGAGTTGTATTGGAGTAAGGAAATGATACATGATAATAACTAGAATTCATAGGAACAAATATGAGAAACAGAAATAGGTGGCCAGGGGTCGTGAGCTGGTGGAGGACCTGGCCATGGAGGAGGCTGGGGAGTCCGTGCTTCTTCCCTCCCTCTCCCACTCCCCTCCCTGCTCCCTCCCCACCTCCCCAAGAATGTTCCACTATGAGTCTTGGGAGGATTGTCTTCTGGATGAAGATGAAGATTACTTTCAGGGACTGAGAGAAGAAGATGAAGAGATTGATCAATTCAATGATGATACATTTGGGTCAGGTGCAGTTGATGATGATTGGCAGGAAGCACGAGTGCCTGGCTGAATTGGAAGAAAAGCTACCAGTGGCAGTTAATGAACCAACAGGCAACGGAGAAAGGGAAGAAATAGACTTGTTGGGTGACCATGAGGAGAATCTGGCAGAAAGGCTCAGTAAGATGGTGATTGAAAATGAACTAGAAGATCCAGCTATGAGGGCAGCACAGACCAGGCCAGTTTTACAGCCCCAACCAGGAAGTCTGAATTCCAGTATCTGGGATGGATCTGAAGTTCTGAGGCAAATCCAAGGACCACTGCTCACTCAGGAAATGTCTACAGTGTCTGTATTAGAATATGCCTTGCCTCAGAGGCCCCCCAGGGTCCAGAAAATGATCAGGACCTTTCTGAACATGCATTACCAAGATGGTCAACTTCACCTATTTTTGGCAGTCCTCCTGTTAGAACTGTTCCCATAGGTACCCCATCTAAGCAGATGGCTTTACCCAACAGAGCCTATGCAGTCCTAGTCCATAGACTTTCCTTCACCTGAAACCAGCAACTGAAAAGGAAGGCCAATTTGGAAGATTCTGCATTCGAAGCCTGTCCATGTTCGGCCCCCAATGCCACCGTGTTATCCTGCTCCCTATGATGAGAGGATGTCTCCAAATCAGTTCTACAGTGTCCTGAACTCTTCCCTCCTGGGTCACCCTTTTCCTCCTAGTGTTCCTCCTGTTCTCAGCCCCCTTCAGAGACACAGGTTCTTGAAGGAGCACAACAGGCTGGACAGATGTCTCCCAGCCAGTTTGTATGGGTCCCTGGATTTGTAGTCCACTTGCTGCTATGAATCCCAAGTTGCTACAAGGGCAAGTTGGGCAGATGCTTCCCCCAGCACCAGGCTTCCATGCCTTTAGTGCTCCACCCTCCGCTACACCACCTCCACAGCCCAGAACCTCACTTGCAAAACCTAAGATCTCAGGCCCCAATGTTTAGACTGGACACAACTCACCTCCATCCACAGCACCATTGACTCTTGCATCAGAGACAGCAACAGAATAGAAATCAGCATCAGAATCTCAATGGTGCAGGAGATAGAGGAAGTCACTGGAGCAGTCATCATGATCATCTCTGAAAGGATCCATATGCCAATGGATATGGATGCAGCAGGAAAAGGATTGGGCCTCTAAAATTCAGATGATGCAACTGCAAAGCACTCATCCCTACCTGGATGATTTTTATTACCAGAATTACTTTGAAAAGCTGGAGAAACCATCAGCTGCTGAAGAAATACAAGGTGATGGCCCTAAAAAGGAGTGCACCAAGGTTATCACCCCTCAGGTGGCCAAACTGGAGCATGCCTTTAAGCCAGTACAATTTGAGGGCTCTTTGGGAAAGCTTACTGTTTCTAGTGTGAATAATCTCCGAAAAATGATTGATGGTGTTGTAACATCTTGGAGTGAGGATGATGAGACAAAAGAAAAACAAGTACGAAACAAGAGGAGAAAAACCCCTGTCATAATTGAGAAAACTTACAGTTTGCTCCTTGACGTAGAGGACTATGAAAGACATTATCTCCTAAGTCTAGAAGAATGACCTGCTCTAATGGATGAGTGAAAGTACAAAATTTGTAGCATGTATGACAACTTAAGGGGGAAATAGCCTGGACAAGAGAGGCCTAGTGATGACCACTTTGTACAGATCATGTGTATCCGAAAAGGGAAGACAATGGTTGCCTGTATTCTTCCTTTCCTCTCCACAGAGCAAGCAGCTGACATTCTCATGACAACAGCCAGGGACCTCTCTTTCCTTATCAAGAAGGATGCACAAGATGAGGTGCTGCCATGCTTACTGAGTCCCTTCTCTCTCCTCCTCTATCATCTTCTAACAGTGACTATCACTAGCCTTTTGCAACAGCTAATGAACCTACCTCAAAGTGCAGCTACACCAGCACCCTCCAATCCTCACTTCATTGCTGTGCTCAGAACAAATTCTGACAGGATTCCACTGAATCCCTAGATCAATTTGAGAAATGACTTCTAAACATTGGGTCTTCTCATCTGTGATTATGGTGCATGTTTCAATTTATTAAGGCCTTCCCTAGCTTCTCTCAACAAAATTGTGTAATTTTTAGGTAGTAGTCTTGCATGTGTTTTATTAAATATATTCCTAAGCATTTTATGTTCTTTATCAATGAAATTTTCTTGATTTCATTTTCAATTGTTTGCTGTGATAGAAAAATTCAACATTTTTGGTATATTGTCCTTGAAACTACCATTAAAAGTCTTTTCCGCAAAGAGAGGTTGATTCAGATGACTTCAATGGCAAATTGACCCAAGATTTGTCAAAAAAACAAAAAGAATATCTAGGGAAAATAAACAGCTAACATAGAACTTTATGATAAATTATTGACTGCTTTTTCACTAAAGTCAGACTCAAGGATGTCTGCTCTGAATTTTTTTTTTTTTTTTTTTTTTTTAGACAGAGTCTGGCTCTGTCCCCCATGCTGGAGTGCAGTGGCACGATCTTGGCTCACTGCAACCTCCACCTCCAGGGTTCAAGCTCTTCTCCTGCCTCAGCCTTCCGAGTAGCTGGGATCACAGGTGCACCACCACGCCCAGCTAATATTTGTATTTTTAGTAGAGATGGGATTTCGCCATGTTGGCCAGGCATGTCTCGAACTCCTAACCTCAGGTGATCCAACTGCCTCAGCCTTCCAAAATGTTGTTGGGATTACAGGCATGAGCCACCACACCCAGCCTTGCTTTGAGCATTTCCATTCAACACTCTACAGAATGCCCTAGCCTGTGCAGTATGGCAAATAAATGAAATATAAATTAGAAAGAACTGTCTTCACAGATATCCTGATTGTTTATAGAAAATTCTAAGTAATTTATAAAAAAATAAACCCTGCTAAAGCTAAGTGAATTTAGCAAGTCTCATAAAATAAAATATCAAGATACAAAAATGTAAATACTTTAAGGACAAATTGTTTCTAGGTGTTAAAGAACAGATCATTACAACTCTAAAGTCTTATCAATAAAAGAAAAAGAAACTATAATACTGCCTCATTTGACTATAGATGGAAAAGTTCTAATTAAAATATCACCAAATGAACTCTAGTAGTATGACAAAAATTATAGCATATTACAAGAAATGTTTAAAATTTAAGAAAGTCATGAGTACAAATCAATACATCAATAAATTTAAGGAGAAAAACATAAAATAGATAACAAAATGTCCTTAGACAAAATTCAGCAGTTTTTAAATTAACAATCACTACAAAAGTAGGCATCCTCCCTCTACCCCCACATATACTGAAGGAAATTTAAAGTCAGCAGAGAATTTATCCCCAAATGAAAAGTGAATATTATAGTAAATGATTAAATGTAGGTTCTGAGGAAACATAAGACCAAAGAAAAAAATGTTGGGAAATAGTCCATTAAATTTGGAAAAACAGATACCTGTTACCATAATATTCAACTGTGTTCTGAAGATTCTAGCTATTGCAATAAGAAAATTAAATATGAATACTGGAAAATAAAATTTTATTTATGTAATCTGCAAAGATTACATAACTGATAACCTATAAATCTTAAAATGTCTCATAAAAATAGAATGTATGGTCAGACTATATGCATGTAGGTAGAAAATACTGCATCAATATAGCAAAGTATCCAGAATGACATTCAAGTCAATTAGAGGGAAGGAAAAAAACAAGACAAAAATAATGGAGAAAGCCAAGAATATGAAAGTCAAAGTAAAGGAATGATGATAGGCCAATAAATACATTTCAAAAGTGGCTTAAGTCAAAATTTAGGAATACATACAAAAACATACCTAAACTGAAGCTACAGGGACACTCAGTTTACCAGTTCACAGGATCTAAGAGAACAATTTGGAAATATCTAGTAGGGTATATAGAACCTATGATTGATTTAGTATTATCTAACGTAACTGAAAGAGTGTATCATGTATGAGCAATTGTTCTTCCATGTATATACAGCTACTGAAATTCCAGTTCACATAAACCAATGATCACAGACAAGGATATTTATTGAAGTATATTTGAAATAGTGAAAACCTGTTAAAACATAAATATTCACCAATAAAAGTTTAAATTCATTATAGTATGTTCAAATAAAAAATTGAGCCATCCTCATTAGTATAGTAGTGAGTATATAAAAACAAAACTGGGCCAGCAATTTATTGCAAAGGGATATGTGAGCAGCAGAGAAATACATCATTCATTTCCTTTCCCAGCATAGCTAAACATCTGCCATAAGATCTGAATATTCTATCTTTAGGGTCACTGTGTTTGGGTTATGGCATTTCCAGTGTGGGTTCACATCCCAAAATACTAGATATTCTGAATGAGACTTCCTTAGTAAAGTTTATCATGCACTAAAGTTAAGCAAATTTTTATTGTAAGACTCAAATCTTTTGATAGCCTGATAATAAGCATTTTTTTTTAAAAAAGGGATTTAGTATTCAAAACTTCACAAGGCTGTGTGCCCACAAACCATTTCTCAAGTGCCATTAAGTACTACTAATCCCAGAGACGTTCTTTTAGATATGTTGTGTTAAGGCACTGGTACTTTGAAGGAACAATCCACTGATACGGTAACAAAATTTTGCATTAATATATGTCTCAAAATACTCTGCTTTTTGTTACATCCAATTAGCGTTATTTGTAAAAAGAATTTGCAAATGTTGAGCAATGATATAACTAGATAGTAAATGACTTGTACAATGATATATTATGGCTGTCTTACTGGCATAAAATGGACCTGGAGTTGCAAACCATAATGGATCCATGAGATCACAGACATTTTGGTTGACAATGGACATTAGTTTAAGTTGAGGAAAGTGGTAGTATGGTAGTCTTAAAAAAATGAGTTACAATTATTTTAAGAATTGAATTTCAACTGTATATATTCACGCAAACCCCTACATGCCATTAAATCTATATATTTTGGTGCAGATGCTTTTGTGTTCTTACCAGGAAGGCTTCTCACAAAACTGCTTGATGACTGCCACCTGGTTGGAAGTATTGTCAGACGCCATAAATTGTAAGAACCTTGATTTCAAATATGTGAAAAATTGTGCTCAGTGTTAAGCATTGAGGAAATTATCATATCCAATCTAGGCCATACTTTGGCCATCTAAAGCTAAGAAAAACTGAGAACATGGATCTTGAACATATTTGGACTGGATCAGCTCTTCCTTTCCCATCATCAATTTGGAAAACTAGAACAGATCTATCCCTGGACAGTCCAAGTAAAGAAATTGTTTTGCTTAACTGCTTTACTAGGTTTTTGAATGAATGTGCTTATGGTTTAGAATTTCTGCTTTCTTCATAAAGACTCACCTACATTTTTGTCTTTTAAGAACTATCCTCGTCTGTTGTATTATGAGGATTATAATATCAGTGTACAAAGAGCTAGTGAAATTTTGATATTACCTCCTTGAAATTTTTGATAAAACAAAAAATATCTCCTCCATCTGTACTTACATCCAATTCTCATTCACAATGCTGTAATTATCTTTTTCCTTTGATCAGATGTGCTAAAATCAAGATTAATATTTTTTCACAAAGCCTTAATAAGTCTATTTTATTTTCAAATTCATTAACTCCTTTTAATGATCCTTCCTTCTTTCTTATATTGACTTATTTTTCCCTTAGTTTCTTGAGTTTAATGCTTCTTCATTATTTTAACAGTTTTATAAGTGATTACTATGTTAAAGAGACAGTATTAAGTCACTGGGAGTAGAGTGGTGAGCAGGAGAAACAAAGCGCTGACCCTCAATATTTGTTTCCTGAATACATTAACAGGTTATTGATTTTTCACTGAGCACAGGTTTGACCACATTCACAAATTCTGATCTCACATTCATTTCTAAATTGTCCTTTATGGTTTCATTTTCTTTTTAATCTAGTGTCATTATATGATTGGAGATTTTAAATTTCCGAAATGCCAAAGTACTACCCTACAGATCATTTATTAAATTAAAAGAAATACTTAGCTTTACAACAGAGAAATCTGGCGATTACCATATGAAACAAGTATTTCAGTTACCTATTGCTGTGTAACAAACTACTCCAAAACTTAGTGGCTTAAAACAGACAATATTTTACACATAAATCTGCAATTTGGGCAGGCTCATGGGGGAAAGCTTTTCTCGGCTCCACTTAGCACCAGCTAGGACAACTTCTGCAGGTTAAGGGTTAGAATCATCTGAAGGCTCATACCCTCATACGCTTGGTGCTGGATGCCAGCTGTTACCTCAACTACAGCTGTAATCAGGACAGCTTTACTTAGCTTTTCTGTGTGGTTACTTGGCATCTTCGTAGCATGGTGGCTGGGCTTCATCCCAAGTGGGTCAGGCAGAAGTTGTATTGCCTTTGTGACTTAGTCGTGGAAATCACAGTGTTACTCCTGCCATAAACACAGGCCCACCTGGCCAGATTCAAAAGAAAGGACCATGAGCTCTACCTCTTGGGGAGTGTCAGTATCACATTGTAAGGTGAACATGCAGAATGGGATATATTGGTGTGGCCATCTTTGGAATGTACGTTCTGCTACACCAAGTGAATGAACTAAGGATACCATAGTAGTATAATGACATTGTATGCCACCTAATGGGTTACAAATTAAAATACAAATTTTCTCCTATGAAGTAATCTTGCCAAAATATTTAATCTGTACCTAATTGGGTCTCTAATCCCAAATTCCAGTTAATGGGAAATACTGGGGATAAAGAAGCACATTAAAAAATACTTTGAGAAAACGAGAAAACTCCAGAATGTGATATTCTATAAGACAACTATCCTGAGTGCTTAAAAAGCCAATATTGCAATAGAGTTGTGGGGGGAAGGGCCATTCTTATTTTAAAAGATACAAACAATGCACAGATGTAATTCATGAACTTGGTTCCTGAATTTAAAAATAACCTATGAAAAGCATTCTTTACACAAGTGAAAAGAATGAACACAACTGAGAATATGAACACAGACTTAATATTACAGATTATGGAATTATTGCGAATCTCCTTAGGTGTGAAGTTACTGGGGGGTGGGGGTCCAATCTTTTGGCTTCCCTGGGCTACTCTGGAAGAACTATCTTGGGCCACACATAAAATATACTAACGATGGCTGATGAGCTTTAAAAAAATCGCAAAAAAATCTCATGTTTTAAGAAAGCTTACAAATTTGTGTTGGACTGCATTCAAAGCTGCCCTGGGGCACAGACAGGTTGGACAATTGTTATATAGCAATTAAGCAGGAGGCAGCCTTTATTCTTAGATGTGATGTGTTACAGTATCTACAATTTATACTCAAAAACTACAGTAAAATATGTAAATATTATGTATAAGCAAACCAAATGTGACAACACATTAACCATTGCTGAATCTAGATAGAACATAACAGTGTTCATTATTCTTTTAATTTTTCCAAATGGATAGTGGCTGTTAGTTTCTAATTTATCATTAATTGTGGGCAGAAAAAGCAGACTGACGTACCTGCTTTTTGGGTTATAAAAAGGAAAAAGCATTATAGCTATCCCTGAGTCTTTAAAACCTTTATTCTCATAATCTTCACACCCATCAAATCTAGAGATCTCTTTCTCACATTAATTTTCAGAGATAGGTTCTGACTTTATAAATGGAAGTTTAATCTATTTTACTGGATATTATCCTGTTAATTATCCCAATCTAAATAAGGAGTGAAAGGTAATAGATGGTTTTTACAAATTCCTTACACCCACAGGGCCTTGCTCTCACATGAATGGACTAAGTGTATCCCTAATGAAAAAAATAAAGCACTATTTATTGATCAAATGCTATGTGCCAAATACTCTTTTAAAGGTTTTGTCTTTTATTAGCATTGCATCCTCACAAAAATACTATTAGGTGGTACTATTACTACCATTTTAAAAAACAAAGGCACAGGGGCATGTTTTGCCAAACACCACATAGACAGAGGTGGAATTGTGAGAATTATATTATTTATATATATCAAAAAGATATGCCAAGGCTGGTCTTTCCCATGTTCATTACATTAGCAGAATCATTTTCTGTTACAGCGCTATATAAAGTGTGGTCCATGTGTTGACACTGGTCCACAAATTGTTTGCTTCTGGTCTCTGCAAAAGTTATAGATACTGAGAGCAAGTATTTAGAAATGTTTGCAGCAATCTGACAGAGTTAACTCAGTTAAATACCATAATAAAAAACTGAGGCTTTTGTTTTGTGCATCCGTTTTTTTCTTTTCATTTTTCTGGTATTCTAGTATTATTTAATTAATTAATTAATTTATTTATTTATTTAAGAGAAGGAGTCTTGCTCTGTCACCCAGGCTGGAGTGCAGTGGCACGATCTCGGCTCACTGCAACCTCTGCCACCTAGGTTCAAGCAATTTTCCTGCCTCAGCCTCCTGAGTAGCTGGGATTACAGGCACCTGCCACCACGCCTAGCTAATTTGTGTATTTTAGTAGAGACAGGGTTTCACCATGTTGGCCAGGCTGGTCTTGAACTCCTGACCTCAGGTGATCTGCCCACCTGGGCCTCCCAAAGTGCTGGGATTACAGGTGTGAGCCACTGTACCTGGCCTACATTTTCTTTATTTATTTAGAGACAGGCTCTCACTCTGTCACCAAGCTAGAGTGCAGTGGCACAATCATGGCTCACTAAAGCCATGAGGCAGGGTCTCACTATGTTGCCCAGGCTAGTTTTGAACTCCTGTCTTTCCACAGTGCTGGGATTACAGGTGTGAGCCACTTCACCTGGCCCATTATTACTGCATTTTAGAGAAGCACTGTTCAACAACAGTTTGCAGGGGAAAAGGTCCTTGATGGTTTGGGATGCAGTGCATCAGTATCAATCTTCTAAAGTCTAACAGAGACTGAGTGATGCTATAGTCTTTCAACTCTTTGACATATGAAATAATTTCTGATAAATTGTGAACATGAAGTAAAAGGGATTCCCACATGTTCTGTAACAAACAGAAAATTTCTTAAATTATAAATTATCTGCTAAAGGGCATTTTCTAACGGCCATCATATTCTCTTGACATTACACATAGGAGGACTTCCTCACTAACATGATTTCTCTGATGTAAAGTAAGTTGATCACTACGAATAAAGGCTTTTCCACATTCTTTACATTTATAGGGTTTTTCACCAGTATGAATTCTGTGATGTCGAGTAAGCTCTGAGTTAACACTGAAGGCCTTCCCACATTCTTTACACTTATAGGGTTTCTCACCCGTGTGAACTATGTGATGTCGAGTAAGTTCTGCTTGAAGACGAAAGGCATTCCCACATTCTTTACAGCTATAAGGTTTCTCACCAGTATGAAGTCTAAAATGTTGAGTAAGATGATACCGACGACTAAAGGTCTTTCCACATTCCTTACATTCATATGGAATCTCACCAGTGTGAATTCTTTGATGTAACGTAAGTCGATAACTGCAAATAAAAGCATTCCCACATTCATTACATATGTAGGGCTTCTCACCAGTATGGCCTCTGTGATGTTGAGTGAGATGATAGTGCCGACTGAATGTCTTCCCACATTCCTTACATTCGTAGGGTTTCTCACCAGTATGAATTCTGTGATGTTGCGTGAGATGAGTGCTACGAATAAAGGCCTTCCCGCATTCCGTACATTTATAGGGTTTTTCACCAGTATGAATTCTGTGATGCTGAGTAAGTTCTGTTTGAAATCGAAAGGCTTTCCCACATTCATTACATATGTAGGGTTTCTCACCAGTATGAATTTTAAAATGCTGAGTAAGATTATAGCGACGACTAAAAATCTTCCCACATTCTTTACATACGTAGGTGCTCTCACTAGTGTGAATTCGCTGGTGTGAAATAAATTGATTGCTATGAATAAAAGCCTTCCCACATTCCTTACATTCATAGGGTTTCTCACATGTATGAATTCTGTGATGTCGGGTAAGTTCTGCTTGAAGACGAAAGGCTTTTCCACATTCATTACATATGTAGGGTTTCTCACCAGTGTGAATTCTGTAGTGTTGGGTAAGATTATAGCGACTACTGAAGGTTTTTCCACATTCCTTACATTCATAGGGAATCTCACCAGTGTGAATTCTCAGATGTAAAGTAAGTTGATAACCACAAATAAAGGCCTTCCCACATTCCTTACATTCATAGGGTTTCTCACCAGTATGAGTTCTATGATGCCGAGTAAGCTCTGTTTGAAGACGAAAGGCTTTTCCACATTCTTTACATTCATAGGGTTTCTCACCAGTATGAATTCTATGATGTCGAGCAAGTTCTGCATGAAAACTAAAGGACTTACCACATTCTTTACATTCATAGGGTTTTTCACCAGTATGAATTTTCTGATGTTGAACAAGGTATGAGCCATGACTAAAGGCCTTCCCACATTCATTACATTTATAGGGTTTGACACCAGTATGAATTTTCTGATGTTGACTAATATGTCGTTGTACCCTAAAGGTCTTGCCACAAACCTTACATTCATAAGGCCTCTCACCAGTATGAATTCTTTGATGTTCAGTTAGTTGATAATGAAGTCTAAAGGCCTTCCCACATTCTTTACATTCATAAGGCCTCTCTCCAGCATGAATTGTCTGATGTACTCTAAGGTCTCTAACACGACTAAAGGCCTTCCCACATTCCTTACACTCATAGGGTTTCACACCAGAATGTATTCTCTGATGTTCAGTAAGGTGATAATGAAGTCTAAAGGCCTTCCCACATTCTTTACATTCATAGGGTCTCTCCCCAGCATGGATTGTCTGGTGTACTCTAAGGTCTCCCACTCGACAAAAGGCCTTTCCACATTCCATACATTTATGGGGTCTCTCACCAGTGTGAATTCTCAGATGTTGAATAAGGTATGACTGTTGTCTAAAGGCCTTTCTACATTCCTTACATTCATATGATTTCTCTCTAGCATGAATTTTCAGATGTAGAGGATGAGATATTTGTTTTTGGATTATCATTTGACTAACACAACCCATCTGGTGTCCCTCTTGTCTCTCAAATTCATGTTTGCACTGCAAAGCATTTCTGAAAATGGTGTCCTCATGGATGGTGTTTTTACTTTTTTCCCCTGTCTGCAATTGAGATAAATAGAGTTTGCAAACATTCTTTTCTGAAAGTAAATTCGTGGTGATATACTTGTATTCCAAATCTGCAAAAAAAAAAAAAAAAAAAAAAGAAAGAAAAAAAAGAAAAAAGCAAACAAATGCTATAATGCTATTTTTCTGTGTTGGGGCAGGGATGGGGGTTGTACCTTATAGTAGAAATAAAAGATAAAACAGAAATAACATACATTAGAAATAAATGGTTTAGAGCAGGAGTCAATAAACTTTTTCTGTAAAAGACCAGATAGTGAAGGTGTTAGGCCTTGGGAGGCATATGGTCTCTGTCACAATTACTTAGCTCTGCTATTACAACACCAAGGTAGCCACAGATGATAATAAATGTGGCTGTGTTATAATAACACTTGACTTATGGACACTGAAATTTGAATTTCAAAAAATGTTTACATGACACAAAATCTTGATTTTTTCAACCACTGAAAAAATGAAGAAACCAGTTGTAACTTATAAGCCATGCAAAAATGGGCAGTGAGGTATTTGGCTCATGGGCTATAGTTTGCTGGTTCCTAGCTTAGAGAACTCTAAATTATTGTAGTGCAATTTAAAAGAACGCAAAATACCTCAGAAAATGATATGACTTTTAAGAATGGTAAAATAGGCTGGGAGTGGTGGCTCATGCCTGTAATCCCAGCACTTTAGGAGGCTGAGGCAGGTGGATCATGAAGTCAGGAGATTGAGACCATCCTGGCTAATATGGTGAAACTCCATCTCTACTAAAAATACAAAAAATTAGCCGGGCATGGTGGTGGGCACCTGTAGTCTCAGCTACTCGGGAGGCTGGGGCAGGAGAATGGCATGAACCTGGGAGGCGGAGCGTGCAGTGAGCCAAGATTGCGCCACTGCACTCCAGCCTGGGTGACAGAGCAAGACTCTGTCTCAAAAAAAAAAAAAAAAAAAAAAAAAAAAAAAAAAGAATGGTAAAATAGGTGAGTAGGAGAATAGGGTACATCAGTGGTCCTCCTATTTAGGATGGATTTAGGGGAGTTTCTTACATATACTGTTGTTCAGGCACCAAACCAGACAAAATCAAAATCTATAGGCACAAGTCCTGGATATGTGCATTTAAAATCTTTTTCATCAAATAGCTTTGATGGGGATCATTTTGAAAATCTGTACATAATTCTTCTCCCTTTAAAATAGAGTTTCTCGTTCCCCTTACAATAAAACCCAAACATATTACCACGGATAAAAAGTCCTTTCTTATTTGTAAGACCTTTGCAAACCACCTCTGTAAATATTACAAACAAGTCACCGAGAAGGCAGCTAAGTATCATAACTTAATTTCCCCAAATTACAACATAGTTATGAATATACCTCCCTGATTCCAATCTCATCCTAGTCCAGCAATTAAATATGCTCTTTCCTAGATGACTTCCCTTCTGAACGGGAACAAAGGTACATCCAAAATTGCTCAGTCAAAAGTATAAATGGAAAAGTCATTTTTGTATTTTGTCATCTTCCAATTACCTATTGTCACCTTGACCATTAGGTATCTCCAAAACTGTTTACATTTGCCCTATGTGTGTGGCTACTGTTCCTTCTCTTTGTCTCTGTCCCATCTCAAGTACTGAGATATTTTATATGGTGAGCATCAGTTGTGTTTTATCATTACTCATTCACAGATCCTCAAACTCACTGCTAGTCAGTAACTACACTGCAGGTCCTGGCTAGTAGAGTGGCAAGGAGAAGAATACAGGCTTTAGAAAGGAGAAAAATAAACACCTTTATTCTCAGACATAGTAGGCTGAATTGTCGCCCCCAGGAAAGACATGTTCCTAACTCCCAGTGCCTGTGAATGTGACCTAATATGGAAAAAGGGTGGGCCCTAAATCCAATAACAGGTGTACTTATAAGAGCGAGGCATAGGGAGATCAAGAGAGGGTGCCATGAAGATGGAGGCAGAGACTGGAGTGATGCATCTGCAAGCCAAGGAATGCCAAGAATGGCCAGTAACTACTGTTCTTTTCATGAATTGTTGGATTCAAATGGCTAAAACTTTGTCTAGAATTTTTGCATTTGTGTAAATGAAAGATACTGACTTATAGATTTCTTTTCTTATAATGCCTTTGTCTAGTTTTAGTATCAGGGTAATGCTGGACTTGAAGAGTGAGTTTGGAAGTATTCCCTTGTCTTAAAGTTTCTGGAAGACTTTGTGTACAATAGGTACACAAATGCAAAAATCTAAAACTATAAAATATCTAGAAAGGCTAGGGGCGGTGGCTCACGCCTGTAATCCCCGCACTTTGGAAGGCTAAGGTGGGCGGATCATGAGGTCAGGAGTTCGAGACTAGCCTGGCCAATATGGTGAAACCCTGTCTCTACTAAAAATATAAAAATTAGCTGGGCGTGGTGGCGGGCACCTGTAGTCCCAGCTACTAGGGAGGCTGAGGCAGAAGAATCGCTTGAACCTGGGAGGTGGAGGTTGCAGTGAGCCGAGACTGCCGCTGCACTCTAGCCTGGGCGACAGAGAGAGACTCTGTCAAAAAAAAAAAAAAAATTTCTAGAAGAAAACAGAAAATTTTTGTACTTTTTATATTGGGCAAAGATTTCTTAAATATGATCTGAAAGGACAGTCCATAAGAGAAAAACGTGATAAACTGAACTTAATCAAATTAAGAGCTTATGCTATTCAGAAGACACTGTTAAGAGTTTACAGATCATACATTTGATAAAGGACTTACATCCAGAATATATAAGGGACTCTCAAAACCCAATAATTAGCAAACAACCAATGCGATTAGAAAATGGACAGAAGGCCAGGTACGGTGGCTCATGCCTGTAATCCCAGCACTTTGGGAGGCTGAAGCAGGTGGATCTGAGGTCAGGAGTTCAAGACCAGCCTGGCCAGTGTGGCGAAACCCCATCTCTACTAAAATACAAAAATTAGCTGGGCATGGTGGCACATGCCTGTGGTCTCTGCTACTCAGGAGGCCAAGGCAGGAGAATTGCTTGTACTCAAGAGGCGGAGGTTGCAGTGAGCCGAGGTTGCACCACTGCACTCCAGCCTGGGCAACAGAGCAAGACTCTGAAAAAAAAAAAAAAAGAAAGAGAAAGAAAGAAGGAAGGAAGGAAGAAAGAAAGGAAGGCAGGCAGGCGAGCAGAAGACTGTAATAGATGCTTCACCAAAGAAGATATATGGATGATAAATTAAGAATAAAAAGTTGCTCAGGATTATTAGGCATTAGGGAAATGAAAATTAAAACCACAATATGATACCGTAACTCATCACCTATTAGCACAGCTAAAATTTAAAAGACTGCCCACACCAAGCGCTGACAAGAATGTGGAAGAACTGGAATTTTCATAAACTTCTGCTGGGAAAGTAAAAGGATACAACCACTTTCTTCTTCTTTTTTTTTTCCAGACATTATCTTGGTCTGTCACCCAGCCTGGAGTGCAGTGGCACAATCTCGGCTCACTGCAACCTCTGCCTCCAGGGTTCAAGTGATTCTCCTGCTTCAGCCTCCTGAGTAGCTGGGATTACAGATGCCTGCCACTATGCCTTTTTAGTAAAGATGAAGTTTCACCTTGTTGGCCAGGCTAGTCTTGAACTCCTGACCTCCAGAGATCCACCTGTCTTTGCCTCCCAAAGTGCTGGGATTACAGGCATGAGCCACCGCTACTGGCTGATACAACCACTTTCAAAAACAGTGTGGCAGTTTCTTAAAAAATAAACATATATTTATCATATGATCTACCCATTCTACCCCAGTAGTTACCCAAGATAAATGAAAGCATAAGTCTATACAAATAATTTTACATGAAAGTTTCCAGTAGCTTTATCTGTAATAGCCAAACACTGCAAATAACTCAATGTCCATCCCTAAAGATAAATGGATAAGTAAATTGTGGTACATCCATACAATGGAATACTACTCAACAATAAAAAGGAATAAAGTACTGATACATACAGCAACATGGACGAATCTCAAAATAATTTTGCTGAGTGAATGACACTAAATTTTAAAAATCACCATATTTTTAAAAAAGAAAGAAAAAAATCACCACA
Source organism: Mandrillus leucophaeus (assembly GCF_000951045.1). NCBI lineage: Eukaryota > Metazoa > Chordata > Mammalia > Primates > Cercopithecidae > Mandrillus > Mandrillus leucophaeus. Next base: position 3,157,411 of record NW_012098765.1, read on the forward strand.
TAATTCCGTTACACAAAATTCTAGAAAATGAAAACTAAGTTATAGTGACAGAGAGATGATCAGTGCTTACCTGGGCAGTGGGTAGAGAGGGACATGAGGGAGGGATTTATTTTGGAGGTGATGGATATGTTTATTATTTTGATTGTGTAATGGTTTCACAATATACAGGGTAACTTAGCAAATTTTATACTTTAAATGTGTGCAGTTTACTATATGCCAATTATATGTCAATAAAACTGTTTTAAAATGTTATAAAAATTGGCTGGGTATGGTGGCTCATGCCTGTAATCCCAGCACTTTGGGAGGCTGAGGTGGGTAGATCACCTGAGGTCGGGAGTTCGAGACCAGCCTGACCAACATGGAGAAACCCTGTCTCTACTAAAAATACAAAATTAGCCTGGTGTGGTGGCGCATGCCTGTAGTCCCAGCTACTTTGGAGGCTGAGGCAGAAGAATGGCTTGAACCCAGGAGGTGGAGGTTGCTGTGAGCAGACAGTGTACCATTGCACTCCCGCCTGGGCAACAAGAGTGAAATTCTGTCTCAAAAAAAAAAAAAAAAAAAAAGTTATAAAAATTGACACTTAAAATGAGTACATTTTATATTACATTAATTATACCTCAACATATATGATTAAAAAAATACGCTGGTTGGCTGGGCACGGTGGCTCACTCCTGTAATCCCAGCACTTTGGGAGGCCAAGGCGGGTGAATCACAAGGTCAGGAGATCGAGACCATCCTGGCTAACATGGTGAAACCCCATCTCTACTAAAAATACAAAAAAAAAAAAAAAAATTAGCCGGGTGTGGTGGCAGGGGCCTGTAGTCCCAGCTACTCGGGAGGCTGAGGCAGGAGAATGGCATGTACCCAGGAGGTGGAGGTTGCAGTGAGCCGAGATGGCACCACTGGACTCCAGCCTGGGCAACAGAGCAAGACTCTGTCTCAAAAAAAAAAAAAATACACTTGTCCTATGACCCAGAAATTCCACTTCCATATATTCCCAAGAAAAATGAACACCCAAGAGAAATGAAAACATCTGAACACAAAAACAATTATGCAAGCATGTTCACATCAGGTGGCATAATCTGCTTTGGGAATAAACACAGATGGTTCATCTCAGAACCTTTGCATTTGCAGCTTTTTCTGCTTGTAATGTTCTTCCTCAATATTCACATGGCCTGAGACCTTACTTTATGTCTCTGGTTCAAAGATCATCACCTCAAAATGGCCTTTCCTGATCTTACCTAAATTAGCCCTACTAACTCCTCAACACTCTAGCTCCTTACTCTGCTTAACTTTCTTCACAACACATATGAAAACCTGATTATTATCTGTTTACTTATTGACAAAATGTTTCTATAATATCAACATCTCTACAACAAGAGTGTCTCCCAATAGTGCCTAATCTCTAGCACAGTGCTTGGCTTAGGTTAGGTAAATGGGAAATATTTGATGAATAAAACTCGGACAATGGAGGAATGAAGATAAATCAAAATGTAAAAGGAGACCTGGAAACAAAGGTAAAATGGTCATCGATGGGGAAGAAAGAAAGCACCCCCACTTTGAAAGAGGAGAGAAATATGAGAGAAGAGAAACAAGGAGTATGGCAAATTGGGTAAAGTTCCTTTAGTAGCTAATGTGGAGAGAATCTGAATGCTTCTCAGGTATCAGTCCTTTCTCCACAGGTCTCAAGCCTTTGAAGGGAGCTTTCCAAACAACTCAGTGCTGTGCCTCCTCCCTGACATCATGGGTCACAACTTGTGATAGCACCCTCCTCCCTGATTTGCTGTCACTCACCTGTGTACCAACTCCTTGTCCCTTCCCTCATTACTATCCAGGGCTCTTGCTGTTGCTCCAATAAAGTAATCACATCTGGCTTAGGAATGGTATACCCTGCTCACGAGAAAAGAAACGACACATGTTGTAGAAAAACACAAAAACGACCATAACCTTGACATGACAATTCACACTTGGTTACATCTGTAAGAAACTGCAGGTGAAAATGGTACTAGATAATGCCATGACAGCAAAGAAGAAAAAGGCCACCTAAGAATATTCACGTTAACATGGACTCACAATTACAGGACTAAAGAGACAAGGTAAGAGAGCGAAAAGGTCTGCTTTGCTGTTGAAGGCAGTACAGAGAGGGCACCAGTGAGCACGCCCTCTGGAGCCCTATGGCCTCGGTTCAAATCTTCTGCCACCTACCAGCTGTGTGACCGTGAAAGTTACCCTCCACATGTTCACTTTTATCAAATGCAAAATGGGGCTGATATTACTGACTTCTTAGGGCTGTGGTGAGAATTAAATGAATTAATATATGCAAAGGCATAAAAATATGCCCAGTATATAGTATTATTTTGTTGTTGTTACTATTTTCCTAGGAGAAATATACTAAGTTTCCTAAAACATTTCCAGGTTCTTCCTCGGATGTTCCTTCAACGGAAAACGTAAATTCACAGACTTTAACTTTCAACTGCAAAGCAGGTTAAGGAGAATATGTCTCCTCTAGGATGGGGTGTGTTGGCTTGAATTTTAAATGACTATTGTTAACTCTATCCACCACTGTATAATCCATAGAGGTTCTTTTGATAATTCAGGAAAACTAGAATTCTGAGACTAGCTGTTGTCTTGTAGGAGGGCCAGATATTAACACAGAGCAGCTATAGGAATTCTGAGTATATGCATTATATGAAATCTGGTTTCTCTGAAAATTTCACACACCTCAAACCTGGAAATTATTGAGAAAAGCAAGCAATAACAGGAAGAATCAGACGGACGAGGGAATGTCACTGAGGGACAGAAAGGTGAAGTTGCTTAACACAGGTGCCCATTTCCACCCCAACACTGCTGAAACTATGACTTTAGAAATAGGGGGAGTCAGTCGGCTTCTTAAAGCAGAGTTCTGAAGTTTGACAGTGGAGAAAGCTGATACTCCAGAAAACAGATTGTAAACGATTTTGGCAGATACCTTACCCAGTGAGACCAGGTTGCTGTAGTTCTCCAACATCACATCCTTGTACAAGTCCCTCTGCACAGGGTCCAGGCACTCCCACTCCTCTTGGGAGAGGTCTATGGACACATCCCTAAATGCCAAGGATACCTGAAATGACAAGCCTATGTATTAAAAAAAAAAAAATTAAATGTATTTTCAAGATGGAAAACTGCTTTGCAGGAAAGAAGCAACATAGTAAGCAAATAAACTGGGGCTCAAGCCTGCAACGTGTATAAAAGAATAAGGAAATTAATACTTCTGAAATACAGTGTTTATATGCTTTTAAAGAATATTGTTGATGCAAATTAAGTGAAATAGCATAAAGAAGCACATTGCCCATTATGTGCCTGCAGTTTAAGTTCTGAATAAATGCAAGTTCCATCATCCTCTCTTCCCTTCAAAAAATTTTTGGAAAAAGAATTTTTTCACCAAAAAGTATTCTAAAATTTATCTTAGAAAACAAGATTTGACTGACATTACGTGATTTCATTAAAACTCAGGTTCATCATGATGCAAAATAACCTCATAAGAAAAGTCTTCAGTTAGTATATTTATTGGCTAGCTAATAATATCATCCGTCTTGTGGATACAGCAGACTAATTCTTCTTTTATTCTTAGGCATTTGGATTGGCCAAAATGTTTAAGGTCTTCCCCAATCCTGTTTCCACCCATCATTAGGGATCAGAGCCTATTTCCAGCCATCATTAGGGACTGGAGGATCTTCCTATCTGCTACCCCTGCCATACCTCAGAAACAATTGCTTTGTTCCTAAGCCAGAGGATGCTGACGTATCCACAATGACACTGATGTCACTGGAGACCAGCACAACCTCCTCAACCACAAAATTGACTTTTGTTTTCTTATTCATCCCTTGGAGATTCCCTGGCTGGATCACTGAAACTACCATATGCAGGCCCCAGTCATACTCCAACCTAGTCCTCTAAGCCATGCATGGGATCTCACCTCTGCCTCTGAGGCTGACATGGAAGACAATGTTTGAGTCACTGCAGAAGACAAAACACTGAACACTAAATCCCATCCCATCCACCCACAAAACTCAGGTCTGTGCAGTCTGATGGGACCACCATCTGTGTGCCATAGAACCACGACTCCTGGTCAGGCGCGGTGGCTCACACCTGTAATCCCAGCACTTTGACAGGCCGAGGAGGATGGACCATCTGAGGTCAGGAGTTCGAGACAAACCTGGTCAATATGGTGAAACCCCATCTCTACTAAAAATACAAAAATAAGCCAGGTGTGGTGGCGGGTCCCTGTAATCCCAGCTACTTGGGAAGCTGAGGCATGAGAATCACTTGAACCCAGGAGGCGGAGGTTGCAGTGAGCCGAGATGTCGCCACAGCACTCCAGCCTGGGCGACAGAGCAAGGCTCTGTCTAAAAAAAAAAAAAAAAAAGAATATGACTCTGATGACAGAAACTCAAATATTTCCCTTGACGGACTTCATCTTTCACTGCTCCATCAGCGTTCCTGAGAGCAGACCGGGTTCATAGATGAATGATCAATAAGTGAGCACAGATAAGAGAAAACAGGAGCAAACGAGGAAGACACTAGGCTATTTGGGACTATCCTTCACTGTGATCAGAGTAACTAGGGAGCAGGTTCCACAACAGGGTGGTCTTAGGAAGGAAGTCTCATGATAATGAGACTTCAATGATCACATGAATTTTAAAACACAGTATTTCAAGGAAGAAAAACACAAACTTACATCAGCCATGGTTTTAGAACGGCAAGAACTTGTCAGTTCTCCTTGGGCTTCCTCCATGGAGAAGCACAGAATCCAGAGAAGCCGAGGCTGGGGAAAGAACAAGTGACTCTGAGACCAGATGTGTCTCAGAACTCCTAAAATGACTTAAGTTAATAAGATCTTGTTTTGCCATCATTTCTACTTCCAACCCCACCATTCTGCACCTATAAACCGGGGAAGACAACAGGGAACTCAGATAAAGCCAAACCCTCCCTATACCATGAGAAACCACCTGTGCAAGTGTAGATACAGAGTAGAGGCCTCCTGCATGAAGCACGACCAGGAGCTCCAGCAGAATGGTCTCTGGCTCACTTCAACTTCCGGATGCTGCTGATCTGTAGCTGAGACTGAATTGTTAGGTCCTGACTTGAGCAGATCCTCTTCCACCCATGCCCACCTTAGGACTGAGAAGGGGCCACCCATTCAAACCCAAATATCATTCATGGCTTGGCTATCTGCCTGGACTCCACAGACAGGAAGGCAGAAGACTGTGGGCAGCCCTTCTCACCGCAAAACTGCACTTGCCCAAGTGTAGCCCTTCCCCAGCTAGAACTACAGCCCCCAGAATCCTCTGTTTCCAACCAATTTCCTAACTGAGTTCCCAATCACGAACATCTATGAATTCACTGACCACTCCAATATCTCAGTATCAAGGCTGGGGTGGTGTAAATTCATGCCCATGGTTGCCAGGTGATGACAACAAAAATAGCTATTTTTAGGATCTGCTGCATGATGGGTCCTTCATCATATCAACATTTAACCATGCAATGCATTTATCTCCATTCAACAGATGAGGTAATAAGGGCTTAAAATAAAGTACCTTGCCCAAAATCACAGTTAGTAAGAGACAGAGCTGTGTTCTGAATCCACATTTCTCTAATTATAAAGCCAATTATCTTTTTTTTTTTTGGAGACAGGGTCTTGTTCTCAATTCTGGCTTTTGCCTCTGAAGCCCAGAATTTTTTCAAATGAAACTTATGCGTGGGCAATTCACTAAAAATAGCAGCATATCATCCACTGAAGTTATTAAATTTCAATACAATGAAGCAGATCCTAATTAAGGAAATACCAGTTGACAGTTATTAGAATGGCAGACTTAAAAGATTAACAATATGCCAGATGAGCAACATCACAGGGAAATAAATACCGCGTAAATGCTACAGATTTGTAGGACCTTAAAACATGGCATGTAGAAGGATGTGAGAGACTTTTGCCATCTAAATGTAATTTTGGGACTCTACCCAAAGCAAATGATTGTAAATGTGTATTAAGATGCCTGCAGGTTAGGCCAGGCACGGTGGCTCACACCTGTAATCCTAGCACTTTGGGAGGCCAAGGCGGGCAGATCATTTGAGGTCAGGAGTTCGAAACCAGCCTGGCCAACATGGTGAAACCCTCTCTCTACTAAAAATACAAAAATATTAGCTAGGCATGGTGGCACATGCCTGTAATCCCAGCTACTTAGGAGGCTGAGGCAGGAGAATCGCTTGAACCTGGGAGGCAGAGGTTGCAGTGAGCTGAGATCGCGCCACCGTACTTCAACCTGGGTGACAGAGCAAGGCTCTGTCTCAAAAAAAAAAAAAAAAAGATGCATGCAGGTTAGGGGTGTAAAAGGCTTATTGGAAAAAACAAAAATAAAAAAGATGCACGCAGGGAGGGTGGAATTCAGCATTCTGAGTCCAGCAATAGCTGACTGGTTAGGTAAGTTACAGATCATCTATGTAACAGAATAGTAAATAGACATTAAATACTATACTAAATTGGAGAAAATATATAAAGGATTTGGGAAATATCCAAGATATGTTCTAAATAAAAAATAAGGTTAAAACCCAGAATGTACAATATGATTACATTTGTGAAAAATACACACACACATACGTAAAGAAAGAATGAAGGACAGGCAAAAACCAAGAGAGAGAAAAAAGTTAAAAAATGTATATATCCATATGTCAGCACTGCCGAGCTGCATGACATTACTTGATATAGTTTTAAAGTATAATCTGTAACTTTTAAAAACAATTTAGGCTGGGTGCAGTGGCTCATGCCTGTAATCCTAGCACTTTGGGAGGCCGAGGCAGGTAGATCACCTGAGGTCAGGAGTTCGAGACCAGCTGGGCCAACATGGCGAAACTCCATCTCTACTAAAAAATACAAAAATTAGCCGGGCGTGGTGGCACATGCCTGTAATCCCAGCTACTCGGGAGGCTGAGGAAGGAGAATCACTTGAACCCGGGAGGTGGAGGTTGCAGTGAGCTGAGATCGTGCCACCGCAGTCCAGCCTGTGCAACGGGAGCAAGACTCATCTCAAAAAATAATAATAATAATAATAATAATAATTTAAAATATACACACAGGCAGATATATGTACTTATTTTTCATTTTGATAAGAGAAAGCCTTTCCTTTTTTGAACAATCTCCTATGAACTCCCAAGGCCTGTGACCTGAATTTCTTTACTGTTTTTTATTACCTTCTACCTTATACTTATTCAGTCTATTCTGATTTTAGACTCTGCTGTGCAGAAGCACTTATGTGTTTTCAGTTCTCGTATTCCTCTAATTACTAACACAAGATTCAGTATACTGTGAGCCCTTATATCTGACATTTGACTAAAATTCCATTTTTAGGCATTTTTTTCTTGCAAGTGGTTATTAAAGCATATTAAGACATATACATAAGATAGTTACCACATAACAACTTATAATAATCAAATATTAAAAACACGGCCGGGCGCGGTGGCTCAAGCCTGTAATCCCAGCACTTTGGGAGGCCGAGACGGGTGGATCACGAGGTCAGGAGATCGAGACCATC